>NC_056750.1:38496594-38813736 GCF_019279795.1 Protopterus annectens
GGTTTGTGACCTTAAGAGTCCCTGGTTGAGATGCGACCTTGTTGGATTTTTGTGCTCGTTCGTGTGTTCTGCAGTAGTACATGATGAGCAAAAAGCTAAGGAGACTGGATCCCAACACGGCAGACCTCTCTCGTGATTGTTACAGGCAATGTTTTCATGCTGTGTGGTAACTAACCAGCAGAGAAACGTGTCCGTGGCAAGTACCGAATAAGGTGTTGTAGTGTTGTCACAGTGCTTAATCTGCAGTCTGTATGTATCATTAGCACATCTCTGATGAAGAGGAGAAAGCATAGCTTGTAGGAGTTAAAGGAATTTTGTTATAGCCTAAGCGATTCCATAATATGTGAAAATGAAATTATGGCCGCCTGCTTGATTAAAGTTGCAGCATAGATGCATAAATTGCAGCATTTGTTTTTTTGACGGCAGTATAGTTTGTCTGCTTCCCAGAAGTGTGCAGCTGTGGGTTTTCATTGTGGTGGTGAGGAGGGGAAGAAGGTATTCAGCAAAAATAATAAAATAAGGATGCAGCGTATGGCATACAGGATTTATCGAGCCATGGAACATAATCCAGAGCTTTTCCTTTCTCAAGGACAAAAGAATTAACATTCTTTGACCGAGACATCCTCAGGAATGTTTTATAGATAGCAGAGTTAAGTATGGTTACATGTAGAAATTTTGTTAAAGATCTGCTGTGAGCTTATATTACTGTAAGGGTGGAGACTTTTTGAAAACAATGGCATTCCTTTCTGTTGGGTGGTGCATATTTTTTTTCCTCTGGGAACATAAATGTAGTCCTGCTCTGTAAAATTTCTCCAAATGCTCCTAAGGATGTTAGAATTACAGTTTTGTGGGAATACATTTGGGCACTGGGACATCAGATGTTTAACTTTGAAGAAGTTAATTTTGGATAGAGTACTCTGACCACAAGAATTTTTGCTGCGTTCTGACTTTTAAGTTTTATACCTAAGAAGGGCTGAAAAGTTTGTCTGCATGGTTAGTAATAAATTTGCTTTACAGTAAATAAGAAATGAACAACATTTTCTTACAACTTTATAATAGGAACTCACCAGCTGTATTTTTAATAAAAAAAAAAAATATATATATATATATATATATAGTACCCTGAAATGATGCAGGCGTTTCAAGTGAACTGAATGTTTTATGTCTCTACCCTTCAGCTGTCAAATGTGGTATGTGTATCTTTTTATCATGTTAGAAACCTTATGTGTTTATTTTTAATATGCAGTTTTTTAATAGGCTGTAAGGATGTTTATGCATCTTGTCACAGTGCTGTGGAATGTGAAAAAGCACATTTGCAGTGATGATGAAAGTCTGATGTCATGAGTGGACTATGAGTCTGGGTAAAGTTACACCATACAGGCTTTTCAGTTCAGGTGCCACAGTGTGTGAACCCTTTTGACAGTGTACTGTAATGCATTTCTACAAGCATTGCATTATTAAAATATACATAAATGCAGTAATATGTAGTTAGTGGAAGGTTTCTCGGTACTACAGTTGTAGGTGTACTGAAGCATTGTAGCTAATATGCATCCACTCACATAAAACAAATTGAATGAACTTGTCTAAACAACATGACATCATTTTCTTAAACACAAGTGCCATTACCACAAAACGTCTCATCATAAGTGGCACACGTGCCCGTACTGCAAAACATCTCATCACAAGTGACACATGACCGTACCATAAAATGTGTTATCACAAATGGCACACGTGCCCATACAACAAACTTATCACAAGTGGCGCATAGGCTGGCATTGTGGCTTAGAGAGAAGGTTCGCTGACTATGCCCTAACCAACCAGAGTTTAGGCACTGACCTGCAAGCTGGAGAAGCCAGCTGTAGAGAGATGAGTGAAGAGGCATGACTCAATTGCTTTTCCCTGGGGAGGTGTGGGTTTGAAGGGTATGTTGTCGAGAGCAGAAGGGGTTGCTTGAGCAGCAGTATCACTTTTAGAAATGGGTGATGGCAGCTTGTTGTGCTGTTTGCATGCCTTTCTCTCCTAAGTGCTTGAGCAGCACATGGGGAGGACTTCGGAGGAAGCATAAAAAAATCTCCTGCTGGTCACCTGAATGATGGCTTTGTTGTGATTCATTTGCCTAATAGGGAAAGAATGAGCAGAGTTGTGGCCCGAACTGCAGCAGTTGCCTAGATTGTCAGAAGTGGGGGGTGGGCACGAAATAAATACAATAAGTAGCACAAAGAAATGCAGAAGACCAAGACATTGAACAAAAATGTGCAAAATTAAAACATATTTGTTTTGGAGGAGCGCCTCCAGCATTCTAAGTTCATATATTTCTGCAAAAAAAAAAGCAAAATACATTTTATATTGCATCTTTCTTCCTTGTTTAATTTTTACGTAGTTAACCCGAAGCAAGGCACTGATGTGCTCTACCATTTTCAGGTTCTTCCCAGGACAGAGTGCTGTAAAGTAACTGCTAGATTGTTTTTGCATGATTAAGTGTTTAAAATTATTCTTTCATGATATATATATTTGCATAATGTAAATATTCAAAAGGCTGTATCTTATTTAGTATGTGTGCACATGCTGTAAGCAGGTTAAAATATAGACAGACCCTAAAAGGGCTCCATATGGTAAACCGCATCAGTCAGGTCATTATAGCAAATCACTACAGTACAAAAGCGGTTGTGATGAATTAGAATCCATGTAGAACTGCTGCAAAAAGGAAGAATGCGCAGTGCGAGACTGACTTTCTGAAGGAAAGAGCCATTTAATAAATTGAGATTTCTGAGTCCCTTTGTATACTGTGCTGTAATGAATTGGTTGTAGCAACACAGTGTTAGTATGTTAAGAGGCATGGGGAGCTCTTGGTACTGCAGCGTGCTTGTAGATATAATGTTATACAGGATTTGACAAGTATACAAAAACAATTGGACGATGCAGTGATAGCGTTGTCTCCTCACAGCAAGAGGTTCTCTGGTTCATTTCTCGGCTGGGGTGCCTTCTGTGTGGAGTCTGCATGTCCTCCTTGCGTTCTTGCGGATTTCCTCCGGTTTCCTCCCATGTTACACAGACATGTGTCTAGAGCATTTCTCCCCATGCCTCCTCTGAAAATTGGCTCATTCCAAGTCGGACTTTCCTAGTTAACAAATGTAAAATAAAATAAAGTATACAAATGTTTTGGTACTGTGCTTTAAAGTACGTGTAGGAGTAATAAACTAAGAATGCTTATTCAGTCCTGTAGTGCAGTATTAATACTTACTGTGCAGTGCTTATTCAATCCTGTAATGCATTAGTAATGTTGTTGTTTGTCTTTTCGGCTTTTCCCGGTTAGGGGTCACCACAGGGGAACTCCGGTCCACTAATGATTGGAAGTAGATTTTTTTTATGGTGCCGAGTTGCCAGCCCGATGCCCAACCTTCAGCGAAGGCACACCCATTTACGCATGTCTTTCGGAGACCACTCGACCGCTGGGAGGACATGCAGATGCACTAGTAATGTAGTAGTATTATTATTACCTACTTAGGGTAATGGTTAGAGTCCAGGGCTCTGTGGTATTGTAATCTGTTTGCAGTAGTGGTGTATTACTAGTATGTGGTTAAGAGAAAGAGTCTCTTTGTTAAGGTGGTGCATTTGTACAAGTAGTTGAGAAAGTCTTAATGCAAGTCCCTTTGGTAATGCAGTGTAATTGTGGGTATAGGTGTAATGTGCTATTACTGCACAGCTAGGGGTATTTTGGTAATGTAATATGCTTACAGGTACAGAGTGTACATCAGGGTGCAGGGATCGGCTTGCATAAATAGGAACCCCCCTTTGTGGCATTACGTTGCTATCACGTAGTCGAATTAACCACATACGGTCGAGACCATACATTTGAATTTGTAAAAGTTTGATCGTTTGAATGGAAATCTCCGTAAGCAGAGGTTTCCATTCACTTCAATGTGGTGCGATCCCGGAGTTGTTATATTTAAGTAGGGGGGGTGCAGGGGGGCTTGTCCCCCTGCTTACAACAAGTTATTGTTTTGTCCATTGTGTAGTTATTTATTTATTTATTTTTTACATACTCGAAGTTCTTTAACTTCAAACATAATGATTCGACAATTAGGTGTTCGGAGTTATGGAACTTTGACTATGTAATATAGACCCCCACAAAGGGACCTTAGAAGGGCATCATATGGTACAGAGAGGCCAGAACATCACAACAGGTAGCACTGTGAGCACATGGACCTTGCAAACCAATATAACAATAATGTGTGTGTGTGTGTGGGGGGGGGGTGTATATGTATGTGTGTGTGTGTATATGTGTGTATGTATGTGTGTATATATATATATATATATATATATATATATATATATATATAATGTATGTGTTTATATGCATCTACACACACATTAACGCAGTGTTGGATAACTTGCAGCAGTTGTGTATACTAAATCTTAAGTGCAATGCCTTTTTGTTGCAGTACTGTTGCTATAAGTACAGCTGTATTGCACTGTTTGCTGTAATACTTCAAAGACTCCAGAGTTTTTCAGTAATTTGCTCAAATATTTTAGTACGTCTAAAGCAGTGTTCTTTTAATTATTTATTGCAGTGAATGCATGCGTTCATCCATTTTGTAAACCACTTGAGTGTCACTGGAGTAGCAAACTAAGAGGTAAATCCCTCCAAAGTGTCCTGTGTCTGCCTTGTGGTCTGTTGGAGTAGGCTATACCTGGAACATCTGCTGTAGGCGATTGTTTCCACCCCACCTACTCTGTTTTCTTTCATCGTGGAAGCATTGTGGCTGTTCTGTAGAAACACTCTTATATTGCTGTACTTCCTACTCGAGAGCAAGACCAACTGCTCTTCTGAAGAAGATCCGCAGTTTTCATCTTTTCTGTCACTACCTTAAACTTGTGACCATGAGTACAGAGGGGTAAAGCCTGACCTGAAAATTGAGAGGTTCGTTTCACAACTAACCTTTATTCCCCACCATACTCCATTGTGGTCCCAGCAGTACTGTTACGGCTGCCTTATCTGCTCATCATTCTCCTTATCCCTTCTACCTTCTGTCATGAGCAAGTTAGTCCCTAGCACGAAACCCAATTATAACACCTCTGAGAAGACTTGTTAAGCATCCCGGCAAGTGCTATTGCAGTGTGGTCTCATGCTGCGAAAGCTATTATCAAGTTTCTTTTTCAAGATACTGGAGCATAATCTCTGTGCTCATTGAACTCTGTGTGTGTGTGTGTGTGTGTGTGTGTGTGTGTGTGTGTGTGTGTGTGTGTGTGTGTGTGTGTGACTTGTATGTATGTGATATGTGGATATGTCTGTGCAAGTGTGTGTGTCTTTATGTATGTGTATATGTTTGGGCAAGTGTGTGTGTAAATGTATAAAACTGAATTATATGAAGTGTGTGTAAATGTATAAAACTGAATTATATGGTTATTCTCTCTGTCTTGCTTGTGACCCAGCCCAGTGACTCATATTGGAAGTCTAAATGCCTGAATTAGTATCGCATGCTGCATGGGGGCTGAAGATTGCAGACCGTATACCTGCTGAACAGGCAATGTAAGATAGGTGTGGGGGAGGGGATGAGTCTTGGCTGGACACTAGTTTCTTTGTGAGCCAAGATCCCTGAAGTTGTGACTGCAGTAGTGACTATACTGAGACATATACAGTTTTAGTAATTTAATAAGAAAATTGTAGTACTGCATTAATAATATAACAATGGGTGCCTTGGGAATAGGACCCTGTTTATATGTAACAACCAAAAAGTTGCACTATTTTGTTAATAAATACCCCCTTTTAGTACTGTAATTAATTTGGGGAGTGGGGAGTTATTAATGTATAGGTAGTGAAGGGCCATGCTGTATTATAACAAGAATGTAGGTGGTGTACTTCTGTGTGTGAGTGAGTACAGGGCAATTTCCTTTTGTAGTGTATTGTTTTTTGGTCTACTACAGATTATGTTAATGCATAAGAAAGTTTTCAGTCCCTTTTGGTACTGTGCTGTTGTGTATTTGTAAGGTTAGATCCCTAAAATAGTTTATGTAATCATTCCACAGAGGATACCCCATAGTGAATGGTGATTGATTGTCGTCCTGGCAAAAATTCCTTCTACTACTTTTTGGTTGCATTGTAGGATGAAAATCTTGTGCAAGGTTTTACTGTGAAGGGATTGTTAGGTTTTTGTTGTTAATTAACAAGTGTTTTAGATCACATCAAAGTACAATGTCAAGTTCTTCTTTGTTCTCTGAAGAGGTACCATCTTCAGCAGTGACAATCGTCATAGGACTGTGTTGAAAAAGAAGTTAGGTACCTACCATAACGTTCCATGTTAGTTGTCTTCTTCTCGCCTTCTTTCTTGCTGTTTGGGTTCGGAGATGATCCTTGGCTCCGACTTGGCCATCTTCAAAAGCTTGAGAGCTGCTTACTGGCTCGAGGCCCCCCTATATCCCATGATGCCTGGCGCTAGATACCCAGATCTTGTTTGGTAAGTCTAACTGCAGACAATAATAAATGAATGCTATCCTAGAATGCATAATTCCTACTGGGGAGGCTACTAAGCAGAAGGAAATAGTCAGAGAAGAGTCAGTCAGTGCAAAATCAAGAGGAATTCTTCTCGGTCCACTAGGATAGGGGGATGGAGGGTGGGACGCAAGAAAGAAGGCGATAAGAAGACAACTAACATGGAACGTTATGGTAGGTACATAACTTCTTTATGTTAAGTTGTCTATCTCGCCTTCATTCTTGCTGGTTGGGACAGCGTCCCTAGCACCTAAAAACCTGGGTGGCTCATCGGAAAAGACTCTTCAGAACAGTGGAACCAAAATCAGCTCTGCTCCTGGAAACCAAATCCAACATGTAATGCGAAATCAAAGTATGTGGGTTGGCCCATGTAGCCGCAGCACAAATAGAGTCCATGGGCAACCTAGCCCGAAAAGCCACTGAAGTGGCTAAAGCTCTGGTGGAGTGACCCTTTGGTTTGACTGGTAATTCTTTGTTCCTGAGTTTGTATATGAACGTGATGATAGAAGACAACCACCTGGATAAGGTCACCTTGGAGACCGGAAGCCCCTGTTTACCTACTGCATAAGACAGAAACAGTTGATCTGATTTTGTAATGTCCTTGGTTCTATGTAAATAAAAGCGTAGTTGCCTGTGAACATCTAACTGATGCAACTTATTCTCCGCCCTGTTGGAGTGGTTAGGGAAAAACACAGGAAGGTCTATGGACTGATTCAAATTACTCTCTGAGGAGACCTTAGGAAGGAAGGAAGGATTGGTCCTCAGAGCAACCCTATCATTGTAGAACACAAAGTATGGGGGTCGGATAGAAAGAACCTGTAGTTGTGAAACTCTTCTGGCTGAAGTAATAGCTGCCAGAAAAAGGGTATTCCAAGATAAGAACTTCAGTGAACAAGAAGCTGCAGGTTCAAAAGGGGGCAAAATTAGCGAAGCTAAAATCAAATTTAGATCCCACGGAGGTCGAAGATCTCTGACTGGGGGCCTGAGCAGAGAGGTTCCTTTGAGAAAGGCTTTACAGAGCTTATGGGACATAATATTGTTTTCCGATAGGCCAGTGTGAAAATTTGAAATTGCCGCTAACTGAACTCTAATTGTAGCGGAAGCGGACCCCGCATGGAAGAGCTCCGCAAGAAATTCCAAAATGGAGTGTACGGGGACTGAAAAGGGTTCAATACTTTTTTCCTCTGCCCAGGAAGAAAAACGTTTCCACTTAGTAGTGTAAGTTTTTCTGGTCGTAGACTTGTGTGATGACACAAGGATTTCACGCACAGAGGGGGAGATATCTGGGAGCCTGGCTAAGGTTGGAAGTGGAACAGCCACGCTGTGAGCTGTAGAGAGTGCAGGGATTGGTGCAGCCCGCCCGATTGATGAATCAGGAGGTCTGGAACTAGGTCCAGAGTCCAAGGCTGTTCGAGAAGATAGCGTTGCAGGAATGGAAACAGTATTTGTCGAGGCCAGTAAGGGGCAATGAGGATCATTTTGCAACCCAAAGCAGTAGCCTACTGAATTAGTTTCTGTATGAGGGGGAAAGGAGGGAATGCATAAATAAGTCCCTGGGGCCAATTGTAGACTAGAGCGTCTCTGGGGGAATGCTCGGGAAGTGGAAGGAGAGAGAAGAAACTGCTGCACTTGCTGCTGAAGGGAGTTGCAAAAAGGTCGCAGCAAGGTTGGCCCCATCTGCGGAAGATTTGGTCCGCAATTACCTGGTTCAGAGACCACTCATGAGGCATGAGAATTGCTCTGCTCAGTCTGTCTGCTATGACGATGGACCTCCCAGGGATGTGCGTTGCAGTCAGAAACCGTTGGGAAAAGATCTCCCACTGCCAGAGTCTGAGCGCTTCTCGACATAAGGGGTGTAGGACCTTGTTTCCACCCTGCTTGTTGATGTACTACACTACAGACATATTGTCCGTTTGAACTGCAGTGGTCCCGGTAGGAAGAGAGTCCTGAAGAGCCTGCAACGCTAGGAGCACGGCCCTATTCTCCAAGACATTTATGTGCAGATGATACTCGTGAGGTTGCCAGGTGCCTTGGACTGTTCTGCCCTGATAATGCCCCCCCCCACCCGATCAGGGAAGCGTCCGTGGTCACTGTAGCCACTGGAGGGGGGAGAACAAATGGTCTGCTGTGGAGAACTGATGTGGAGACCATCCACCACTGTCAAAGGAAAAAACTTCAAAGACCAATTCACGTTAGGTTCAAGCAAGGCACCCTTTATTACTTGCAGCAAGGAGACAAAGCATGTAGGCACAAGATTTGTCTGAATTACTGGTGATTAGTATGTTGTTCTTATGCAGTTCTCTTCCTGTCACACAGAAAATGTTACTATTCTATTGCTGACGTAGTTAGACACAGCTTTCTGTATGTTCTACAGAAAATGTTACTAGACTTATTGCTGACTAATTTAGATTATCTGCTGTTTTGCAAAACATTTTGAGAAAAACAACCTGGCCTTGGACTTATTTTAGCCCACCTTAACTTTTCAGTTCTTCAATTGTACTGTTCTAATACATGTGTTACATTTTGTCTAGATTCAAGGTACATTTCTAGCTTTGGTACAAGTAATGCTGACTATGGTTTAAACTTTCAAGCATCTATTGTTTTCTTTATCAATGCTTCTAGCAGCTGCATGCTTTCTCATGGCATAAGCAGAAACTAATATCTCTTTAAGTTTCATGACATTAGCAGAAATTAAATGTCTCTTGTTATTTTCATGACATTAGCAGAAATGAAATGCTTCTTGTTCAGTTTCTAATAGCTGTGCAGATTCATGCAGTGTGAACAGAATAACTGTATTAACCCTTTTAAACCTCGAATGCACTAAGCATGCCTATTACTATTACACATTTTTCTAACAACCATGCAAGATGCTTCTTGCATGTCTGAGTGATCATAATCATGTAAGACATGGGAAGTTGCTGAAAGGACCATTGGGTGAAAAGAAGCCACTGGAGGATCCTCATATGAAAACGAGCTAGAGGGACAAGTACGATCGCTGCTGCCATGAGACCTAGCGTCTGAAGGACAAACCTGGCTTGAATCCTTTGCATGCTAATAAAACCCTGACATGCTGACGAATCACTAACACCCTGTCTGGTGGGAGGCTCGCTAACATGTCTTTGGTATTTAAATTTGTGCCTATAAAGGTGATAGATTGACAGGGTGACAATGCAGACTTTTCGAAATTTATTGTGATACCTAGCCTGGAGCAAGTGTGGATGGTGCAGTCTCTGGCTCACAGAAGGTGATGTCTGGTGGTAGCAGTGAGGAGCCAGTCATCGAGATAAGGAGACACCTGGAATCCTTGCCGTCTCAGGTGAGCGGTAACTACTGCCATGCATTTGGTAAACATCCTGGGCGCTGTGGTGAGACCAAAGGGCAGAGCTCTGAACTGATAATGGCTGGCTCCCAGCCGGAAGCGAAGGAATCTTCGGGAGCATCTGTCCATTTTGATGTGGTAGTACTCATCATGAAGATCTATGGAGCACATCCAGTTGTCCTGACCCAGAAAGGGTAAAATGGACTGAAGCGTGACCTTCCGGAACTTCGTTCTTTGTACAGACTTGTTTAGTCTGCTGAGATCCAAAATGGGTCTCCAGTCCCCTGTCTTTTTTGGTACCAAAAAGAACCTTGAGTAAATTCCGGATCCTTGTTGGTCTGCTGGGGCTTGCTGGATGGCCCTTTTTCTTAGCAGTTTTGAGACTTCTTGCACTGCTTGGTCCCTGAGATTGGGTGGAACATCTGGAACGGACTTGTTTCACCTTAAGGGGGTGCGACCGAAAGAAATTCTGTAGCCTCTGGATATGACGGACTGTACCCATTTGTCTTGAGTTATGTCTTGCCAGGCTCCTTGGTACAGCGATAATCTTCCACCGACTGCCTCCTGAGGTGAGCAGCCGGGCAACCCTTCAGGGATGCTGGAAGGGCTTGTCAGAGAAAGATTCTCTGCTGCCCTGGTTTTGCGGACCACCCTCTGCCATGAGGACGGCGTCTGTTATTGTTCCCTCCTCTGCCCCTGGTGGGAAACTCACCACGTGTGTCCGGCAAGGCTCCTTGGGATTTCCGGAACCACATCTTTCCACTCTTCTGACCCTTAGGATATGGTCTGGAAGGAGTGGAAAAACGGACTCCTACGGCAGAGAGAGTCTTGCCTTCCTGCCCACACCTGGTAAGGGTATCTTTCACCTGTGATCCGAAGAGAGAGAAACCATCAAACGGGGTGTTGGTGAAAGACTCTCTGAAAGGTTCCGCAAAGGTACATAGCCACATCCAAGCGTGCCTCCTTAGGGCCACGCCTGTGCCTGTGGCTCTACTTGCACCATCGGCTGCATACGAAATGAGCCGCATGGAGGAGTTTACCACTGAATTAAGAGTCGCTAGCTGGGAGGCTGCCTTAACCTGGGCCCCCTCAGCTGATGGATCTTGGAGGGTATCTCCAAGCTCCTTCAGGAGATCCCTCTGAAGATGGGTAAAGTGGCACAGGTAATTCAGGGACCGCATGGAAAAGGTCACTGAAGAGAACATCCGCTTCCCATATCTGTCCATTGTCCTGGACTCCTTGTTAGGGGGATGGACAGATGAATAAGTTTCAGCCAACTCCTCCTTTGTGGCCGCTGCTACCACCATTGCATCAACGGGGACACTCTTGGTCAAGAACTGTTTATCCTGCGGGGCAGTAATAAACTTGGCAGGTCTTCTAGGGGTCGGTTCCACTGTGCCTGGAGCCATCCACGCCTTTCGAGCCACCACCGACATCAGTGGGTCGAAAGGCGGAGACACCCAGGAGGTGGAAGATTGGGATCCAAACGCATCCAGGAATACCGACTTATCCTCTGAAGGGCTTAGGGTAGTCCAGTTTTCCCTCTGCCTAAGCATCTCAAGGATGTCTGAGAGGGAGACATCTTGCATTTTCTCTTGCGAGGTGGCTCCTGTGAGAGATCAGGGGAGGCCTCGGAAGAGGAGGATACACACCCTAAGGGGTGTCCTGGAGCACTGGATCCTCATGCTTGGGCTCTGGAAAAGGGGCAGAGGCTGACGCAGGCACCCTAGGGGGAGGAGCCGATGGGGTCGATCGTGGGACTGACTCAGGGGCCAGTACACTCCTCATCACCTCGAAGGCGTCCCTGCCCGGTTGCAGAGAAGGCTCAGGCTCCGAAGAATCCAGAAGCCCTCCCCTCACCGAGGGAGACTGCTCCAAAGCAGATGTGGGAGCCGAGCTCACCTGCGCCGAAGCACCGAGAGCGGGGTCGGACAAGGGTCCGATGCCACTCACCTCCTCTGAGCCAACGAGGGAGTCTCGGCCCCTAGATCCCTCCAGGGAAGGTGCCATGGAAGGGAATCGGAGCCGATGACGGAACCAAAAGAGAAGGTGTCGGTGCTGATGGTTCCATGACTCGAACCCCAACGAACTCCGGCTTCGAGCTCATAGGAAGAGTCAGAGGAGGAATATCTACAGCCGTGGACGGAGCCGACTCCTGATGGCTGGACAACATTTTGGCTAGGGCCTGCGATTTTAAGAGCCTACTGACCACTCTTTCTAAGTCATGGTCCGAAAGTCTAGAGGACCAAGAAGAGTCGGATGATCGGTGACTACGCTCCGACTGGAGCAGGGGCGACTTCGGAGCCGAACGTATCGACTCCAAAGAAGGAGACCTGGATCTCTTTCGACTCTCAGCCGGCTCCGAAGACCGTGTCGGAACCGACTGGGAGGGAGGGACATCGGAGCTGAAATGGCTTGTGTGGCTTCACCTAACGACGGCTGTGAACTGGGAGCCGACGGTTAGGTGGCCTGGAAGATTTTGCTGGCTGAGCCTTCGCTGGAGAATCTTGGGGTTTAAGCATACCCCTCACAATCAATTTATTTTTGCGCTCCTGCAGGACTCTTCGACTGAAGGCATGACATATCGAGCAAGAGTCCTGCAGGTGCATAGCACCCAGACAATAAATACAAGAAGTGTGACCATCTGTCAGAGACATCTTCTGACAGCATGAATCACACTTCTTAAATCTGGACAGTTTTGGATCCTTGGACATCCCGGGGAGGAAAACCAAGGAAAATTTCCACACAGATGGTTAAGGTAATCAACAGCAAAAAAGTTAACAATCTAGAGTTACCACAAACCAGTACAAATACAAATACACACTACAAATACCAATACAATCAAAGAAAAATATCTACAACTATCACTAAACATTAACAGTGAATAATTAGAAGAAGGAACCTTTTTTTTTATAGGGGAGATGGAAAGAAAGGCTAACCTCTAACTTAAACGGAAAGAACCTTTCTGTGAAAAAGGGAGAGAAGGGGGGAGGGGAAACTCTCTAACTAAAATGAGTTTCCTAAGAAAGGAGCTTATCTAGAAGAAAACTTAGCTACAATACTAAAGTCTAACTAACGACTAATTCTACACTACCAATATAGATTTTTAACAAGAAAAATTACAAGAAAAATAGTAAAACTTATACGACCTGAGCCAGCAGAACAACCTCGTAGCAGAAGCGGCAAACGAGATCTGGGTATCTAGCGCCAGGCATCATGGGATATACGGGGCCTCAAGCCAGTAAGCAGCTCTCAAGCTTTTGAAGATGGCCGAGTCGGAGCCGAGGATAGGCTCCGAACCCAACCAGCAAGAATGAAGGTGAGATAAACAACTTAACATCGGTGCTTTCTTGAGGTACTGCATAATTTTCTACTTACTTCGTCTGTCTTGAAGTGGTTTGAGAATTATCATCAAAAGCATTTCAGACTGTGGTGGGATACCATGGGAATTCCTTTTCTTCCAAATTGTTTTCTTTTTCATAATTCTTGACATCTTAAAAGTTTGTTGCTGTATATTTTTGAGATGTTTTGATGAATAATGTTCGTATTTTATAGAAGGAGTATGTGTGTTCCATGGTACAATGAAAAAAGCTTTTGGCAAGTACTGCGATAGATGCACCTTAAAATCCAGGTGTTTTCCTTTTACCAATTGTGTCTTCTAAATTTTTCTTTTCGCTACTGTTTAGCATTTCTCTTATGTGCTCACATTGCCATCACTTTACTTTTATTTAAAAAATAGTATCCTAGAATACACAGGTAAGGGAAGAAAGAAATATCAAACCATTATCCATTGGGGGTTATAAAAGTATTTGCTTCTCCTAACAACTGTCCCTGTTTACTAGGACATGAGGTGCAATGCTTACTGTGCTAGACCCTGTTTAAGTGCGCACTTCTAATCCCAAGAAAGGTGATCTATCCTCTGTCACTCACCACCATCCCTTCTTGGCTGACTACTGGAGCGCATTAATCCGTAATTAAACCGCCAAAACTCGGAACATCAGTGAAAACATCAGTGAAAGTCAACATTTTCGACCTCACCACACTTACAAACAGGTGCTAACATGGTCAAAAAGGGGGTGAGATTTTGCAGTTAGGAATAATCAGCATTCAAGGTTTTGTGAAGGCGCAGTTCAGAGTTTGCGGAAGCGGGTTCGCAATTGTAGCAGTCGATATTATGGAGGTAAACCACATATATGTATATATCTAGTATTAGTGCTACTGTGATATTGAATATTTCAGCTACTGTTAAATGAATGTTTGTTTATACTACTAAGCTAATCTGTTTGTCTAAAATGTGCTCATATGTTAACTTTTTGTCTTAGGGAGCTTTTTTCTCCAGGCCTCCAATGAAAATGGCTCATTTATGTCCCAGTTGGACGTTCCTGGTAAACAAAAATAAAATATATATATATATATATATATATATATATATATATATATATATATATATATATATATATATATATATATATATATATTCACACACACATATATATATATATATATATATATATGTGTGTGTGTATATGTACTCTATATGTTTATAATATGTATACACACACGTATATATAAAATTCTGCTTGCACGTGTGTGTATATATCTCTGCCTTCCTGTATATATAGGTGTGGGGCACTGGATAGAGTATCCACCCACACCAGCATCTATTTGGTTGATACCATTTTATCAGTCCCCACAGATGGTAGACAGTTGTGCGAGACTGGCAGTTCCCGGTTATATAATTAACAAGAAGTGCAGGAGGGCTTGCAAAAACACTTGTAGTTGGTTTGCTCTGCTCTGGGGTAATTTTTGGAGCATATGCAGAACGTGTAGACATTTGTAGTTTCAGTGATTTCATGTTGGGATTCTGTGGGTTGGTGTAGGTGCACAATCAATCCAGTGCCCTTCACCCATGTACATATACAGTAAGCTCTCAGTTAACCAAAACTCAAGCAGCTGACACTCTCAAGCAACCAGAAAAAAAATCAGATGTTTCATGTGTCGCACTTTCTTTTTTCCTCCAGGGGAAACATATCCTACGTTTTTAGAGTTTTAAAAAAGAAGACAGGAATGAATTCCCTCTCTCCCCAACCTGAGAACAAGTCAAACCTAACAAATAGTATAGGCCTGTTTTTAATAGTACCTCTTAAGCAATCTGAAACTACAGATGTCCTTCAAGAATGCAACTGCAGTCCTGACATACGGGTTGTCCTGCCACAGGCAGCCCTTCGGTCGGCCGGATTCCAAAGTCTGGGTCCGGCGTCGGCCGATGTCGCCTACTCTCCGACGTCAGAGCGGCTGGGGTAGAAAGGCATCCGCCGACGCCATCTTCTTCAGTCTTTCTTGCCGCGCGGTGCCCGAAGCAGAAGCAGTTCGCAAGTGCCGGTCGGTCAGCTCCTGTGTTTTCAGTTACCGAAGTCATCAAAAAGCTAAGTACCCCATTGGGGAACATTTTTCTTGCCTCAGCCGATGTCAGAAAAAATTGAAAAAGTTAATAATTGTTTGTCTTGTGGTAAACAAATACCTCATAAGGACTTCCATACTTACTGCCTTCCCTGCCTGGGCCCAGACCACGACGTCTCGGCCTGTGCTGCCTGTGCTTGCTTTAATAAGCGCACACTCAGGCGCCAGGCAGAATTTGCCGAAGACTTTTTCTGCGAAAATTACGCTTATATCATGCCGTCGGAACAACAGACAGCTCATATTTCCAAAAAATGCAAGGACCGGGACCGACATCCTCGGCCCGCGTCGTCCACCGATACCACGCCTAAGCCTTCCTCGAGTGCATCGGTCTCTTTGGAGGCGGTAATTCAACCGCTCCAGGCTGACGACACCCCTTTACCGCGTACTTCGGTCCCGGACTTTTCCCCGGTGCCGGTTGTTGATTTTCCTCCCGAAACCGAAGCTCAAGATTTACCTGACACCATACCAGTGGATAAAGTTACTCCTGCACGTGGGGCAGCTAGGCCTCCGGTCTCCATGTCCATCAAGGCCTTCACACGTGCTAAGGCTGCCAGCCAGGCTAAGGCCCATCCTCCTAAAACTTTTTCCCAGGGCCCCTCTTCTGATAAACTGATCATGACCCTAGCTGCAGATCTGATCTCTCTAATCAGAGGTTCTCAGTCGCATCCAGACAGAAGTTCTCAGCCTCCTGCAGATAAAAGGCCTAGGACTGAGCAGACAGATGCCCTCTCTTCGGATGAAGCCTCTAGGGATTCAGAGCACTCAGATACCCAGGAAGAATCCTTCCAGGCCTACGAGGATTCTGATGCTGAGGAATCAATTCCTTCTGCCTCTCCTCCAGAGGATATTTCTTTTGGAGAAGTTCTCCACTCCATGAGAGAACATTTTCAGTGGCAGGGTCAGGAATTTTCTGACTCCAGGAAAAGGCTACGTACCTTCCTTAAGTTACCCCAGCACAGACCTTTAGCTATCCCTCCAGTTTTGGATGTCCTGGATGATGTTTTCTCAGACTCCAGTGCTTCCCCTGATTCTCTCCCTCCTGCTCCTGTCAAGCCAGACAGATATTACAGGGTTCCTGAAACTCATAAGCATCTCTTTAAGGCCCACTCTGTGGATCTAGAAACTATTTCTCAGGGGCTCAAAGGAGTGGCTACTTCCTCGGCCAAAAACCCTTTGCCCGCAGACAGGGAATCAAGGTCCCTGGAGAGATGGGGCAAAAAAGTTTATACCTCTTCCACCCTTGCCATGAGGTCACTTAACTGTCTTTTTCATATGTTTCAGTACCAGGATTACTTAATGGATGATTTGCAGAAAACGTTAGCCTCTCCTGAGCCTATAGATAGAAAGGCATTGCAGGATTTGGTTCATAACACTCAGCAGGTTAGCAATCATTTTCTTCAGTGTGGTTATGATGCATTGGAAGCTTCATGTAGGGCAGCTATGACAGGGGCCGTTATACGTAGACATGCTTGGCTGAAAGAACAGCCACTGCCAGACCATGTTAAAGTAAAGCTCCCAGATGCACCTCTGGAAAAACAGAAGCTTTTTGGTGCTAATGCACAGGATGTGTTGAAGTCTATTGAGGAAAAGGCTAAATCAGTACAGACAGTCAAGGATTTCCTCCAGGTTCAGCCACCCAGATTCAGCAGGAATTGGCCTTCAAAGAATTGGTCCTTTCCAGACACTGACAAGTTTCAAAGGGGAAAAAACAGGCGTGCTCGAGGTAGAGGGCAATACCGAGGCTCCTACAGGGGCCGCCAATGGCAACCAACTAATCAGAGAAGTGGCGCAGGGAGTTCACCTGCACCACAGGGACAATCACAATGACTTGACTTTCACTCCGCTGACCAAGGCTCAAAGAGAAGCACCTCTAGGCGGAAAATTATCCTTATTCTCAAAGAACTGGCACATTTTAACCAAGGACAAATGGATTCTGGACATAGCAGACAAAGGTTACAGGTTCCACTTCCATACCTTACCAACGAGACAAGGCATGCCAAATCTGCCACAAAATCAAAGGGCAGAGGCACTCATATAAGTTTCAAAGCTGTTACAAATAAAAGCAATAGAAAAGGTTCCTCCTCAGGAACAAGGCCAGGGATTCTATTCAAGACTGTTCCTTGTTCCAAGAAAAGAAAAGCAATGGAGACCTATACTGGACTTGTCCGCTCTAAACACTTTTCTCATTGTGCCAAAATTCAAAATGCTGACTTTACAGCAACCTATTCCCATGCTGGGCAAGGGGTCTTGGCTGGTTACTCTGGACCTCAAGGAGGCATACCTGCATGTCCCAATCAGACACTGTTGCAGAAGATACCTCAGATTTCTTGCAGGGTCAGAGCATTATCAATTCTCAGCATTGCCGTTTGGCTTATCTACTGCACCCAGAGTATTCACAAAATGCCTGGCATCAGTAGTTGCACATTGCAGGCTCCAGGGGATTCAAATATACCCTTACCTGGACGACTGCCTTATACAAGCAGACAGCAAACAAACCTTGATAAGAAACTTGGACTATGTCATTCAATTACTACAGGCTTTGGGATACACAGTCAACATTCAAAAATCAAGACTACTGCCATCCCAACAGATTATTTTTCTAGGAGCCAAATTGGACACACAATCACAAATGGCTTTCCTCACAGAGGAGAAACAAGAACATTTACCAGATTACTTCAAAAGCCTAGCAAAGCTCACCCAGCTGACCGTAAGGAAAATCCTGCAGGCCCTGGGGTTCATGGCATCTTGCATTCTTCTGGTACCTCTGGCAAGACTACACATGAGAAAGCTACAATGGTACCTAAAAAGCTTATGGTCTCAACACAGCCACAATCTAGAAGACGTAATACCACTCATTCCATGCCTGCAAAGGGAATTTTTGTGGTGGGCTCATGCAAGTCATTTAAACAAAGGCATGTCTTTCAACAAACCTCTAGCAAGTCAAACCATTACAACAGACGCCTCAGATCATGGATGGGGGGTGCACATGGAGGGCAGATGCATTCAAGGGCAATGGACTCCCAGGGAAATTTATCTGCACATAAATCAAAAAGAGATGTTGGCAGTGATACATGCAATCGAGGCCTTCGGGAAATCCCTTCGACAAGGTCATCTGCTAATAAGGACAGACAACACCACTGTCATGTGGTATATAAACAAGCAGGTAGGCACTCACTCTTACCCCCTCTGCAGACTAACAATGACTCTTTGGGAAAAGTCCCTGAATCTGAACATCCACTTGCATTCCCAGTTTGTTCCAGGCAAGGACAATGTTCTGGCGGACAGGCTGAGCAGAAATTTCTTGGATCCGCACGAATGGATGCTGCATCCACACATTTTCTCACAAATAACAAGTGCATGGGGAAGACCGGACATAGATCTCTTTGCTTCTCACCTCGATCATCACCTGGAGAAGTTCTGTTCAAGGACGCACCATCCTCTAGCCTGGAGAACGGATGCTCTCTCCTTCAGCTGGAATTCCCTAACAATTTATGCATTCCCTCCTCTACCATTACTGACCAAGGTGTTACTGAAGATCAAAGCAGAGCAACCAAAAGGAATTTTGATAGCTCCAGACTGGCCAAGGCAGCACTGGTATCCATTGCTACTGAGCATAACTCACACCAAGCCGTGGCCCTTGCCTCAATGGCCTCTGCTTCTAACTCAGCACAATTACAGGACCGTTAATCAAAACCTGCAAACATTGCAGCTGACAGCTTGGAGGGTTCCATGACTTTCACTCATACCTCTCTTTCCGAAAAAGTACAAGAAATCTTACTGAAAGCGCACAGACCTTCCACCAGAAAAACCTATTCAGCCAAGTGGAAGAGATTCATCATCTGGGATGCCAACAAGGGTCAGGATGCATCAGTAATGAGCATACCTCAGATATTAGAATACTTGGCAGAAATGCTTCATAGTGGCCTCTCATATTCTTCCATTAAAATTCACGCTTCAGCAATCTCAGCAAAATACAACTGTGACCCACCTGTGTTTTCGCATCCCTTGCTAAGACAGTTTCTAAGAGGGATAAAGAATATCAAACCTCCCAGAAAACCACCAGTACCTGCATGGGACCTCAATTTCGTCTTGGAAAAATTAACCCTTCCTCCTTTTGAACCAGCAGCATCTTCAGAAATGCAATTTCTCTCCTGGAAAACGGTTTTCCTGTTGGCAGTTACCTTAGCAAGAAGAGTCTCGGAGATACCGGCCCTCATGGCAGTACCCCCCTTTCTCATTTTTCATCAGGACAGAGTTTCTCTACGAACCAATCCTTCATTCATGCCAGAAGTGATATCCAGGGTGTCTCTAAATCAAGCAATTCACCTGCCTACTTTCTTTCCCAATCCTCAAAATAGGGGGGGAAAGCTGCTGCACACTTTGGACATACACAGACAATTACGCTACTACTTGGACAGAACAAAGACCACCAGAAAGTCTGACCAGCTGTTTGTAGCCTGTGCTGCTGGAGTGCAAGGAAAGGCGATCTCCAAGCAAACAATTTCAAAATGGATTGGACACTGCATCAGATTCCGTTACTCTTTCCATAGAAAAGGTGTGCCAGCCAATATTAGGCCACACTCCACCAGAGCTATAGCCACATCCACAGCCTTTCTAAGAGGAGTGGCTACAAAGGACATTCTAGAGGCTGCTACATGGAGCTCCGTGCATACATTTACCAAACACTACAACCTGCCTTTTATACTCCAGATCCCGAGCAGGCTTTGCTTCGGCAGTCCTGCAGGGCATTTTAGCTACACCATCACTTTCTTAGTTCCAACCACCCCCAGCTTGGCTATGGTATTCAACCCATATGTCAGGACTGCAGTTGCATTCTTGAAGGACATAGTACAGTTTTGTACCTACCATAAATGTAGATGTCCGATAGATATGCAACTGCAGTCAGGTTTTCCCTCCCTCCTACCCCTCTGCAATTTTCCTTTTGGGTCCATTCCCCCTCTCCTCTATTAGCTGGGGATATCTGTTATGGTGTATCTGTTTATTACTTTTGTGCATGTCTGGAATTTTTTATCCATTCACCAAATTTAGCCTTCTTTGGAGGGCACCTGGGGCAAGAAACACTGAAGAAGATGGCATCGGCGGATGCCTTTATACCCCAGCCGCTCTGACGTCGGGGACTAGGCGACATCGACCGACGCTGGACCCAGACTTTGGAATCCGGCCGACTGAAGGGCTGCCTGTGGCAGGACAACCCATATGTCAGGACTGCAGTTGCATATCTATCGGACATCTACATTTATGGTGGGTACAAAACTGTACTTTATCCAGCATCTACCAATCCCTATGGGTGCCGATTAACTGAGAGTGTACTGTGTGTATATATGTGTATACATATATATATATATATATATATATATGTATATATATATATATATATATATATAACGTACATGTTTTATATATATTATTTATATCTATATATATATATATATATATATATATATATATAGATATATATAAAAGTAGTGTCTCTCTATCTCTCTATACATATATATATATATATATATATATATATATACATATCTATATATATATATATATATATATATATATATATATATATATGTAAAATAAAAGTAAACTAAAATGTGTGTGTGTATATACAGATGTGTGTACTCCATGTGCAAAATGGTTAAAAAGTGGTGATGTACAGATATATGAAAACACACACACACAAAACTATCCTTTTTGTGAGGTACAATAGTTTTACACCCTTAGGGGGTGAGATGTTTCCCACCCATAAGGAGAAACATTAAACTAAAGAGAAAATTGGTACTTTATGAGCAGTGAAACTGCTGGCCAAGACTCCTTACAATCAAGAGAGAAAAAATAATGAATTGCAGACTAGCTCCATTGAGACTTTAAGTAATCAAGTACTTATGTAACTTATTTAGAAATTGATACTTTAATGAAAAATAATATATTAAATGTATGAGTGGTTTCTGTTTTAAGAGAGCTTCATTGGTCAAGGATCCTAGCCTAAATTTGCAAATGCCCCAGAACACTGTCTGGTTAAGTGACTTGCTCAGGGTAACACCGTAGGCAAATGAAGGCTGAGGAAATTGAGCCTTCAACCAAATCCTAGTGTTAATCAGCTCAGAAACTGCCATGCGTAGGTAAAGATGTGTGGACCTTCTGTAAATTATCTACTTTTTGTTAAGAGGAGCAGTGTTGGACTTTTGGTGCACAACTAAAAAAAAATGGAGCACAAGATATGTGGGTTTTCAGCAGTGGGGAAGGACTGGATTACTTGCGTATTTATTTACTTTTAATGTGATGTCATCATTTTCTCATTACAGCCATGTGACACTTCAAGGTGTTTTTGCAGTTGCATCCTAATGACACCACTAGCCATCAAATATTGCTTGTTCATACCTGCATTAATAATTCCAGAAACATGCTACGTACAAAACATTAAAAGATTTAATTTTATAACTTAGAGTAGCAAGCACAACTGCATTGATATTTGTGTAGTGCAGGTAAAGATATATTAATTTTGTATAATTATTTATATAATCACAAATTTCACATTTTTTCTAAATATCTTAACCAAGTAGTGTAGACAGAACTGCTTAGCCTCAAATGAAAGCTCTGAGCTGGATGCACCAAATTCTGCTGACTGTATTTGTGTAACTTGAGGGATTGCTGAGGTATTGTAAGTTGTTTCTGAAATACTACATTATTTAATATTTACGGTATTTATTGTGACATAAAATCCAAATTGAGACCTAGAACCTAAGGAATACTGCCACTTTAAAAATAGTTTGTGATGAAGAGTTTACCATTTATACTTCATAACTGCTGTGGTCCCAGAGATATGAACATTTGTTTGAAATGTGAGGACATAATTTGATTCTATCAAAAGTTTTGGCTTCCTCATTGGAACTTACAGTGCAAACTTTCAGAGCGGGTGGTCACAGGCATGTCACCTCAACAAGGGTCTTTCACCTTGCCCAGCCAGGCAAACTATCACAACAGATGCTTCAGATTACGCCTGGGGCACATGGCAGGAAAATGCATTCAAGGCCTATGGACTGCAGATCAAAGAAATCTGCACATAAATCAAAGAGATGCTAGCTGTACAGAAAGCTCTGACAGCCTTCAAGGATCTATTACATCCAGGAGAACTTGCAAAGGCGGACAACCACAGTAATGTGGTACATAAACAAACAAGGTTGCACATTTACCTCTATGCAGGCAAGCAATGATCTTATGGAACACAGCTCTGGCTTACCAAGTTCAGTTACAAGCTCAATTCCTGCCAGGACAAATACATTGGCAGACAACCTCAGCAAAACATCAAGGATCCACAGTGGAAACTAGATCCACAGATATTTGCAATGATAACAAAATGGGGCCTTCAGACATAGACCTGTTTGCCAGTCCTCAAAATTATCAACTTACAAAATTTTGTACAAGGACATTTCACCATCAAGCTTAGAAAGTGGGACTCTCTTTCAGTTGGAAAAACCTGACAGTATACCTTCCCTCCATTGCCTCTCCTCACAAAGGTTCTTCTGAAAGTCAAAAGGAGAGACCACAAATGATTTTCATAGCCCCAGACTGGCCAGCACTTGTACTATTGAAATATGGCCCACAGCCCACCATGGATATTGCCTCAAACCCCCATTTGCTCACACAACAATAATCAGATTCTTCACAGCCAGCTCAAAACTTTAAATCTGGCTGCATGGCTCAACTAAACATCCAACCAGCTCCTCTTTCCCAAGCAGTTCTGGATGTTATTCTGGAAGCCAGGAGGTAGCACCAGGAAGGCTTACTGACAAATGGAAAGGTTTTGTGCCTGGAACCAAGCTAAGACAAGACACAATTCAGCCTCACATGCCTCACATTCTACAGTATTTAACTGAGATGTTGCACAAAGGACTTTCTTTTCCTCCATTAAAATCCATGCTTCAGCTATTTCAGCTCACTACAACACGGATCCACCTTTATTTTCACATCCTCTTCTAAGGCAGTTCCTCAGAGGGCAAAAACATTAGACCACCCAGGAGGCTCCTACACCAACATGGGACCTCAATTCTGTTCTGGAAAACTCGCTACCTCCCTTTGAACCAGCTTTCTCTGCAGATCTTCAGTTCCTATCTTGGAAGACTGCCCTGCTGCTAGCTAACTTAGAAGAGTCTCAGAGCTGCAAGCACTAATGGCAGTGGAACCTTTCCTCATTTTCATCAAGACAGAGTTTCTCTTAATCCTTCCTTTATGCCTAAGGTGGTTTCCAGTGGCTTTAAATCAGACCATCCACTTACCCACCTTCTTCCCAAATCCACAGAACAAAGGTGAGAGACTCCTGCATTCCTTGGACATTCACAGGCAACGTATACTTGGACAAACTAAGGCTTTCAGAAAACTGACCAACTCTTTGTATCCTATGCTACCTTCTCAAGGAAGGCTACATCAACAAACCATTTTAAATGCTAGGTCATTGCACGTTTCTGTGTGTATATACAGATGTGTGTACTCCATGTGCAAAATGGTTAAAAGTGGTGATGTACAGATATATGAAAACACACACACAAAACTATCCTTTTTGTGAGGTACAATAGTTTTACACCCTTAGGGGGTGAGATGTTTCCCACCCATAAGGAGAAACATTAAACTAAAGAGAAAATTGGTACTTTATGAGTAGTGAAACTGCTGGCCAAGACTCCTTACAATCAAGAGAGAAAAAATAATGAATTGCAGACTAGCTCCATTGAGACTTTAAGTAATCAAGTACTTATGTAACTTATTTAGAAATTGATACTTTAATGAAAAATAATATATTAAATGTATGAGTGGTTTCTGTTTTAAGAGAGCTTCATTGGTCAAGGATCCTAGCCTAAATTTGCAAATGCCCCAGAACACTGTCTGGTTAAGTGACTTGCTCAGGGTAACACCGTAGGCAAATGAAGGCTGAGGAAATTGAGCCTTAAACCAAATCCTAGTGTTAATCAGCTCAGAAACTGCCATGCGTAGGTAAAGATGTGTGGACCTTCTGTAAATTATCTACTTTTTGTTAAGAGGAGCAGTGTTGGACTTTTGGTGCACAACTAAAAAAAAATGGAGCACAAGATATGTGGGTTTTCAGCAGTGGGGAAGGACTGGATTACTTGCGTATTTATTTACTTTTAATGTGATGTCATCAGTTTCTCATTACAGCCATGTGACACTTCAAGGTGTTTTTGCAGTTGCATCCTAATGACACCACTAGCCATCAAATATTGCTTGTTCATACCTGCATTAATAATTCCAGAAACATGCTACGTACAAAACATTAAAAGATTTAATTTTATAACTTAGAGTAGCAAGCACAACTGCATTGATATTTGTGTAGTGCAGGTAAAGATATATTAATTTTGTATAATTATTTATATAATCACAAATTTCACATTTTTTCTAAATATCTTAACCAAGTAGTGTAGACAGAACTGCTTAGCCTCAAATGAAAGCTCTGAGCTGGATGCACCAAATTCTGCTGACTGTATTTGTGTAACTTGAGGGATTGCTGAGGTATTGTAAGTTGTTTCTGAAATACTACGTATTTAATATTTACGGTATTTATTGTGACATAAAATCCAAATTGAGACCTAGAACCTAAGGAATACTGCCACTTTAAAAATAGTTTGTGATGAAGAGTTTACCATTTATACTTCATAACTGCTGTGGTCCCAGAGATATGAACATTTGTTTGAAATGTGAGGACATAATTTGATTCTATCAAAAAGTTTTGGCTTCCTCATTGGAACTTACAGTGCAAACTTTCAGAGCTCCATTGGAGGGACTGAGTTATGCTGAATAAATATCACGTTATTTATTCAGTTACTTGTAAAAGTGTAAGGGGCTATACAATCCAGTTGGTCAGCACCAGAATAATTCAAGTTATAGGTGCGGTGACTCGAATGTTAAATGACACTTGTGTAAATATTATGAAGATTATTTTGAGCAGTAACATTTGCTTATGGAGAATTCGTGTTGCTTACAGATTTTAAATCCTTCGCTTATTTGGAATTTTGGATTTCTGAAAGAACTGGTAAATGTGATAGTTTGCAACTCCCAAAGTTAGCAAACAACATTTACTAGCATAGATGTTCATCGTGTTACCCTGCTGCAGTCATCACACTTTGGGTTATCCTGTCGTCAGGCGGTCCCGCAGTCGAACGGAATTCCAAAGTCTTGGTCCGGCGTCGGTTGCTGTCGCCTCTTCCCTGACGTCAGTGCGCCAGAAGTATATATAATGCAACCGACGCCATTTTCTTCAGTCTTTCTTGCCGCGCGGTGCATGAAGCAGAAGCAGTTCGCAAGTGCCGGTCGGCCAACTCCTGAGATTTTCGAATTCGAATTTCAGACCGAAGTCTTCTATAAAGCTAAGTACCCCATTGGAAAAACTTTTCTTGCCTCAGACCGATGTCAGAAAAAGTTAACAATTGTATTTCTTGTGGGAAGCAAATACCTCATAAGGATTTTTATTCTTATTGCATACCTTGCCTAGGCCCAGACCACGATGTCACTACTTGTCGGTTTTGTGCTAGGTTTAATAAGCATACTGTTAAAAGACGCTTTGATTTCGCACGACAATATTTCGGTAGGAAATTTAACTACACCATGCCGTCGGAGCAACCGACTACCGGCGTGCACAAAAAAACGCAAGGATAAGGACAGACAGCCCAGGCCTAAGCCTGATTCCGGTCCTTAGTGAGGCTCTGATGCAGCCCCTGACTACCGCAGATCTGGAACCCAAGACCACTACGGAACTTTTGGCGGAATGCACCAGGCCGACGCAGCCATTTAGTTCAGGCCCATCCGACGACTTTGCTACAAAAGATGTCAGTGCTGCACAAACGGCATCGGTTTCTGAAGGTATTTTCAGACCGACGACTCTCACCATTAAAACGTTTTCTAAGTCGAAGACTCCTGCTAAATCTAAAAGGACTGCACTTCAGTCTCCTGCTCAAGGCCCTATGCCTAAGAAACAGATGCTCAAAATGGCTGAAGATTTGATTTCTCTAATCAGTGGTTCCCAGCCCCCTCCTGACAAAAGGCCTAGACAAGAGGAAAATGATGCATCCTCTGAGCAAGTGTCCATTTCTTCAGACTCCTTTGAGGACCAAGATTACTCCTTCTCCCCTTATGAAGATTCTGATGCTGAGGACTCTATTCCTTCAGCTTGTCCTCCTAAAGACTACTCTTTTGGGGAAACTTTACACACTATGAGGGAACATTTCCACTGGGAAGGTCAGGATTACTCTGACTCGAAGAAAAGGCTCAGAGATTTTCTTTTACTCCCCCAACACAGACCACTAGCCATCCCACCAGTTTTGGACATTGTGGATTATGTTTATTTAGAATCCAGTTTCAACCCAGACTCTACCTCCTGCTCTGGCTAAGCCTGACAGATACTATAGAGTGCCTGATTCCCACAAATTTCTTTACAAAAGCCCTGTAGCTGACCCAGAGACCATCTCCCAGGGTCCCAAGGGGGCTAAGGCTTTTATAGCTAAAAACCTAGTACCTTCTGAGAGGGATTCCAGAGCACTAGACAGGTGGGGGAAAAAGGTTTACTCCTCAGCCACACTAGCTATGAGGGCACTGAATTGCCAATTTCACATGCTTAAGTATCAGCAATTCCTAATCTCTCAGTTAAAGCAAAGAATAACTACTCTCCCTCAACAATCTGACTTGAAAGAAGTACAGGATCTGTTGCACGCCACTGAGCAGGTGGGCAAACATACCTTACAATGTGGGTTTCATTCTTTGGAGGCCTCCTGCAGAGCAGCTGTCAATGGGTCTGTTATACGCAGGCATGCTTTGTTAAAGGAACAAACTCTGCCAGATCATATTAAAGCAAAACTTATGGATGCTCCCTTACAGCAGGATGTTCTTTTTGGAGTTAAAGCAGAAGTAGTTTTAAAGAAAATGGAGGATAAGGCAAAATCTATGCAGACAGTCAAAGATTTCCTACAGGTACAACCCCCTCGCCTCAGCAGAAACTGGCCAACAAAAAATTGGTCCTTTCCAGCTACTGACAGACCACAGAGGGGTAAATACAGACACCCAAGGGGCAGAGGACAACCACAAACCCAGTATAAACCTCGCCAATGGGGCACTACAACACAGAAGGGAGGAGAAGACAGGTCTCAATCCACCAGAAGGCAAACTCAATGACTTGCACCTCATCTGGCCAAGCAATACTCTCTTGGCAGCCCCCTTGGGGGGAAAACTCGCACTTTTTTCAGACAACTGGCACATTGTCACAAAGGACAAATAGGTCCTAGACATAATTTTACGAGGATACAGATTCCACTTTCACACCTTGCCAATGAAAAGAGGCATGCCAAACCTGCCACAAAATCAGTGGGCAGATGCACAAAAACAAATTACAGCTCTCATGGACATGAGAGCCATTCAACTGGTGCCTACTCGAGAGCAAGGCCAAGGATTTTACTCAAAACTCTTTCTAGTGCCCAGAAAGGACAATGCCTGGAGACCAATTCTGGACCTTTCAATTCTAAACACTTACTTACAAGTACCCAAATTCAAGATGCTAACACTATAGCAGCTACTTCCCATGTTGGGCAAGGAAGCATGGCTAGTAACGTTGGACCTCAAGGAGGCATACCTGCATGTCCCTATCAGACAAAGTTGCAGAAGATACCTCCGTTTCATTGCAGGTTCAACCCATTACCAATTCTCTGCACTGCCCTTTGGCTTATGTACTGCGCCCAGAATCTTTACTACAAAATGCCTGGCACCAGTAATTGCATACTGCAGACAAAGAGGAATTCAAATATATCCATACCTGGACGACTGCCTCATCCAAGCAGAAAGCAAAAACATTCTCTTACATCATCTGGCCTTTGTAAAGCATCTACTAAACTGCCTGGGGAACACAGTAAATGAAAAGAAGTCAAAATTAGTACCCTCCCAAATAATGAAATTCCTGGGTGCCAGCTTGAATACAATGGCCCAGAAGACTCATCTTAAGCCAGACAAACAACTACAACTGACTCAATATTTCAAGACAATGGCGACAAAGACCCAATTAACTGCAAGAAAAATTCTGCAGGCCTTGGGCTTCATGGCATCTTGCATTCTAATAATACCATTTGCAAAGCTGCATATGAGGAAATTACAGTGGTACCTAAAAAGCGTATGGTCTCAACACAGCCACAGCTTGGACACAATGATATCTCTCATTCCCTGCCTACAACAGGAATTTCTATGGTGGTCACAGGCATGTCACCTCAACAAGGGTCAGCCTTTCACCTTGCCCCCAGCCAGGCAAACTATCACAACAGATGCTTCAGATTACGCCTGGGGGGCACACATGGCAGGAAAATGCATTCAAGGCCTATGGACTGCAGATCAAAGAAATCTGCACATAAATCAAAAAGAGATGCTAGCTGTACAGAAAGCTCTGACAGCCTTCAAGGATCTATTACATCCAGGAGAACTTGCAATAAAGACGGACAACACCACAGTAATGTGGTACATAAACAAACAAGGGGTTGCACATTCCTACCCTCTATGCAGGCAAGCAATGATCTTATGGAACACAGCTCTGGCTTACCAAGTTCAGTTACAAGCTCAATTCCTGCCAGGACAGAAAAATACATTGGCAGACAACCTCAGCAAAAACATCAAGGATCCCCACGAGTGGAAACTAGATCCACAGATATTTGCAATGATAACCCAAAAATGGGGCCTTCCAGACATAGACCTGTTTGCCAGTCCTCAAAATTATCAACTTACAAAATTTTGTACAAGGACATTTCACCATCAAGCTTAGAAAGTGGACGCACTCTCTTTCAGTTGGAAAAACCTGACAGTATATGCCTTCCCTCCATTGCCTCTCCTCACAAAGGTTCTTCTGAAAGTCAAAAAGGAGAGACCACAAATGATTTTCATAGCCCCAGACTGGCCACGCCAGCACTTGTACCCGCTATTGAGAAATATGGCCCACAGCCCACCATGGATATTGCCTCAAATCCCCCATTTGCTCACACAACAAAATAATCAGATTCTTCACAGCCAGCTCAAAACTTTAAATCTGGCTGCATGGCAAATCAACTAAACATCCAACCAGCTCCTCTTTCCCAAGCAGTTCTGGATGTTATTCTGGAAGCCAGGAGGCCTAGCACCAGGAAGGCTTACTCGGACAAATGGAAAAGGTTTTGTGCCTGGAACCAAGCTAAAGACCAAGACACAATTCAGCCTCACATGCCTCACATTCTACAGTATTTAACTGAGATGTTGCACAAAGGACTTTCTTTTTCCTCCATTAAAATCCATGCTTCAGCTATTTCAGCTCACTACAACACGGATCCACCTTTATTTTCACATCCTCTTCTAAGGCAGTTCCTCAGAGGGGCAAAAAACATTAGACCACCCAGGAGAGCTCCTACACCAACATGGGACCTCAATTCTGTTCTGGAAAAACTAACGCTACCTCCCTTTGAACCAGCTTTCTCTGCAGATCTTCAGTTCCTATCTTGGAAGACTGCCCTGCTGCTAGCAATAACTTCAGCTAGAAGAGTCTCAGAGCTGCAAGCACTAATGGCAGTGGAACCTTTCCTCATTTTTCATCAAGACAGAGTTTCTCTACGAACTAATCCTTCCTTTATGCCTAAGGTGGTTTCCAGTGTGGCTTTAAATCAGACCATCCACTTACCCACCTTCTTCCCAAATCCACAGAACAAAGGTGAGAGACTCCTGCATTCCTTGGACATTCACAGGCAACTTCGTTATTACTTGGACAAAACTAAGGCTTTCAGAAAAACTGACCAACTCTTTGTATCCTATGCTACACCTTCTCAAGGGAAGGCTACATCAAAGCAAACCATTTCTAAATGGCTAGGTCATTGCATACGTTTCTGCTATACCCATCATGGGAAACCAGTCCCTGCTAACATTAGGTCCCACTCTACCAGTGCAACCGCTACCTCTACAGCCTTTCTCAGGGGGGTTCCAACCAAGGAGATTTTAGAAGCTGCAACTTGGAGTTCAGTACACACCTTTACCAAACACTATCACTTGCCTCTTTACTCTAAGACCAGGGCGGACTTCGCCACTGCAGTTCTGCAGGGCCTTATAGCCTCCACTAACCCTCTATGATACCTCCCCCCTTCCTTAGCTTTGGGATTCAACCCAAGTGTGATGACTGCAGCAGGGTAACACGATGAACATAGTACAGTTTTGTACCTACCATAAATGTAGATGTTCGAGTGTTCACCCTGCTGCAGTCCAGGTTACCCTCCCTCCATCCCCTCTGATCTACTGTCTAAATCTCTTCTATACCTTACTGATGTATTTGCTTATAGCTGAAGGGATTTTGTGTTTGTGCAGAGGTTACTCCATTTGGTTCTAAATTCTGACCACCTTTTTGGGGGGCACCTGACATCTGGGGCAAGAAAAACTGAAGAAAATGGCGTCGGTTGCATTATATATACCCCTGGCGCACTGACGTCAGGGAAGAGGTGACAGCAACCGACGCCGGACCAAGACTTTGGAATTCCGGCCGACTGCGGTATTGCCTGACGACAGGATAACCCAAGTGTGATGACTGCAGCAGGGTGAACACTCGAACATCTACATTTATGGTAGGTACAAAACTGTACTTTGTGTTTAGTGCTTACTGGCCTTTGTGTGGAGGAAGAAAGAGTGTCACTATATAATTTAATTTTGTATATTTTTTACAAACCTGTATGTGTGTGTTTATACGCACACAAGCACATAGTACAATGAACACTGAGATTCTGTTCTAGTGTCAGAGAGTGATGTCATCAGAATTGGGGACAAACTCATGGCAATCAGACTACTGTAGGATTAAGGCACTATTCATAATCTCAGCCTGTATCCCACAGCAGGGTTGATAGTGAGTAAAAGATTGCATTCAGACAGTAGTTGCAGGATCTGTTGAATAAAACAGGACAGTAGGCATTGATCTTGATAATGGGTGACCTGAATACACATATCGGGACAGATGGAATAGGATATGAGGGCTGCCTGAGTCCGCATGGGAGGACAACAAGAATAAAGGCAAGGCCATTCTAGACTTGTCTGGCAAATGGCTTGAAGGTGGGCAGCACATGGTTTACCAAGCAAGACTGTCTCAGTAACACATTAAAGAGTGGGCAGTGTACAGCTCTGGTAAACTTCCTCCTACTAAGGAAAGGACACCGAGTGAAACAGTCAGCCTGCAGGAGATACCACTGATTGCCACAATCTACTACAAACAGTGGTCAGAGAAGGCTGCAAGGTCAACAGTCTAGGCTGAAGACCTGTAAGTTGATTGGAGACGTACCTCTCAACTGTCCAGAATCTTGCCTCTCTTTTTTTTTTTTTTTTTTTTTTTTGGTCTATTCCTCCTAAAATTTGTGGGTTTCTGGCAAATCATTGGGGTGATCTGAAAACTGAAGTCACTAAATAATGACATACATTTGAGTTTCAGACTTCAAATGTATGTTAATACAACCCTTGTTACTCGAGCACCTTTTCAAGTTTATAAGACATTCAAGATGTGTCCCTATTTTTGCCCCCCCCCCCCCCATTTTTGTCACGCTTTGTCCAGATTTCTTGCACTAAGAGGTTGAGAGAGCAAAATAGTTAAGGGAAATATTCAAGACTCTAGTACCGCAGATAGAAGGTGAAATAGGTGGTGTGGAAGAAGAATGGCAGAGCCTCAAAACCTGTATGATGACCACTGAAGGGATATGTGGCTGAGCCAGTGATGGAAATAAGTTACATAAGGAAAGCTGGTGGTGAATACAGAAGTTCAGGAAGTCATCAAGAGAAAGGAGCGCAAGAAAAAGTGGGAGATAGAAAAGACAGAGCAGGCTAAGAAGGAATACCGGTGCCTAACAGAGAGGCTAAGACAAGTTGCAATAGCAAAGAGCAAGGTGACAGAGGCAGTCTACCAGCTTCTGAATAGTGACTTTTTAGATGGCAGAAAGATAAAGGTAGTCGGACACCCTTCATAAAGGATGCTGACAACAGCCTGCTCACCAATCCACCGGACATAAAAGGCAGATGGAAGGAGCATTTCCAGCAGTTTCTGAAATAAGAAAACCCCACAGAAGCTGTACAGCCCCAGACACGGCCTACAGTGAAAGAAGAAGAGGAGCCCTCGCTAGAAGTAAGAGCAGCAGTAAGGAAAGTGAAATGGGACAAAGCAGCAGGCTGAGATAAGGTCATGGCAGACATGATAAATATGTTTGGTGAGATGGAGGAGAAGTGGCTGCTGAGTGTATTCATAACAATATGGAGAGAAAGATGCATCCCAGATGACTGGAGAATACGCATACTAGTGCCAGAGTTCAAGAACCAAGGGGGCAGTACAGAGGTATGACACTCCTGTCACACTGCATGCAAATTCTGGACAGGGTGATTGATAAATAAACACACAGAATAGTAGACAGTAAGATGGCAGATGAGAAGTTTGGATACAGATCAGGATGCAGCACAACTAACCTGATGTTTACAGTGAGACAGATAGTTGAGAGTTAGAGATGAGGAAAGAATCCAGCTAAGATTTCCTAGATTTGGAGAAAGCATATGACATCTTCCTGTGAAAGCTGATTTGGCCAGTCCTGCATTGGTTTTAAGTCCAAGAAACAGTGGTAGAATTAGTGCAGGTTACATACAGGGACACTGACTCAAGTACAAACACTGTTTGGTCTCAGAGAGGTTCCCAGTGGGAGGTCTGTGCATCAGGGTTCAGCTCTGAGCCCACTGCTCTTCATACTGGTGATGGTCTTCATTAGCAAACAAGTGGAAGGGGACAGATCTACAATGTTGCTCTATGCAGACGATGTGGTATTACGGGCAGACTGAGAAAGAGCTTCAGCAAAGGATAGGAGAATGGAATGCAAAACTGAAGGCAAGTGGGATGAAACTGAGTGCAGATTAGATGGTGGTAATGGCAGCGAAGCTGAGAACTGAGGTAGAAGGGAAAATGGTGGAATAAGCTAAAAGCTTCAAGTGCCTGTGAGCGGTGGTTGAGGAGAAGGGAAGTCTGAATGAGGAGTTCAAAGCTAGAATCCGAGGGATTACAGCTAACTGGATTAGTGCGTCAGGGGTAGTGTATGAAAGAAGAATGCCAAAGAAGCTGAAAAGTAAGGTATACAAGACAGTGCTGTGACCAGTACTACTGTATGGTACAGAAACCTGGACAGTAGTGTGTGCAGATGAAGAAGCCAGAGGTGGCAGAGATGAAGTGCCTGACACTGGTGGTAGGATGCACACTGTGGGGAAAAAGAAATCAGGACATTAGACCAGGTGCAAAAGTAGCTCTAATTGCAGAGAAGATCAGAGCGAACAGATTCCAATAGTTCAGGGACATGTGCAGAAAAGCGTAAGACAATCTAGTGAAGACGATTTTGGATGGACTGGAAGAAGGCACGAGGAAACAAGAGTGTTCATCAGAGAGATGGATGGATTGTGTGAGAAGACCTACGACAGGCATGACCGTCGGAGGAAGGAGAGTGGCACTGAGTCGAAAGGGCGACAGCTGACACGACATCCTGACCTCATGTGGAAAATAGGGAAGATGATGATCATGATGATGAGTTAACGTATATAACACTTTTAGCACAGACGGCACTGGAAAGTTATTAGTCAAGTCATAGGGAAAAAAAACTTTATTAAAAGGAATTGTGCCATAAATAGCCACGTTGTTTATATTTATAAATATTTAACCCAGAGAGGTTTTCTTCTAAGGTATTGTGCGTGCAGCTTTCCATAACTTCCACAGTATTGCTGAAAAGACTTCTAAGTCTTCCTGTTCAATTGAGATTGCCTTTTTTCGTTGTAAATGGGGATTTCATGATCTTGTTTCCAACAAATCGAAACCCAAAATTTGCTAAGTATTGTATAAAGAATTAAAGGGTTCATACAGTTTCATTAAAGCTAGTTTTGTTGAATTCTTTATGGTAAATTGAACCACAATTATGACTCTGTGCTGTCATTGATTTGTATAGAAACTGATTAAATGGTCTTTGTTGACATGTTAATTTGCAGCGTTTGGGAGTATGGAAGTAGGAATGTTAACTTATGTTATGGTCTTTGAACCAGTGCTGCTGCTGCTAGGTTGTACTGTTTTCTGACGTTTTGGGGGAAGGGGCTTGCCCTAGCAGAAATGCTAATTGTTTGCTTATTTTTTTTTTAATAGTGCAGTTTTGTTGATGCATTTGTTTCAAACACCCCCATGTAAAGTCTGACACATACGTGATGAACACTCAGAGGTATGATTACAGAGTGTTGAAGTGACAGTTGGTTTTGTGGGGAAATGCACTCCCCTCGCCTGTACCATCACAGCCCCTGCTACTTAAGTGTATCAGCTTCAGGATCGCTTTGTCTCATGGAAAGAATATGCCCAAAGATACTGCAATCACTTTAGCTGCAAAGTAGAAGATCCACATGGTGTCGTTATTAATGTGTAGCATTTAATCCACATGGTGTCGTTATTAATGTGTAGCATTTAATCCACATGGTGTCGTTATTAATGTGTAGCATTTAATCCACATGGTGTCGTTATTAATGTGTAGCATTTAATCCACATGGTGTCGTTATTAATGTGTAGCATTTAATCCACATGGTGTCGTTATTAATGTGTAGCATTTAATCCACATGGTGTATTAATGTGTAGCATTTAATCCACATGGTGTCATTATTAATGTGTAGCATTTAATCCACATGGTGTCGTTATTAATGTGTAGCATTTAATCCACATGGTGTCGTTATTAATGTGTAGCATTTAAGCTCGTCATCCTTGGATCCATTTAATTTGTTTATTCACACTTCTAATCAGAAGCCTAGAAGAATTTGTAATGTTCTTTTTTTCATAGAACCAGTTGGGCCTGTTTCTTTTAATTTCTGAAAAAGTTAAGTAATCTTATCTTTACTAATCTGAGGAATGGTAAAATAGGCTAGATACTGGGTAGTTTTACTTGTTTACTTGAAAGGGTTCTTGCTTGTATTCATTTTGGCAGGGCTATCCCATACTTCCTTAGAAGCTGATAGCTTGTCTTCCTGAATGAGTTCTGGTATAGACTGATTCTCTTTCCTTGGCATGCATTAATTATTAAATTGGTTGGTTTGGCATTTCTGAGAATGTTTTTTTAAAATACTTTTCTTTTTGTTGATTTTTTTTAAAAACTTTTCCCGAGTTGTTTTTATAGGTTCATAGTTAAGTATTAGGCTAGCTTCCCTTGTGGCCCATTTAAAGCTTAGCTAGTTTCCCATTTGGCACTCGAATTAACAAGTGTAGTTTGGTGTTAGATTAGCCTTTCCCATCCCATGGTCGATAATTCTGCATTACCCCTGAGAATAACTGGGATCAAACCATAGATAATTTGACGGGACTCATGCACGTGATAAAGCGTTTAGGAGCTGCCTCAGTCCATTACTAGTACACGGGGCAGTCTGGGGTAAATTTTATGTTTTCTATTAATAGATCCAAGTTGTGCTCTGAATATGTACAGAGATGAGCTTTGTTTTATATGGTTGAGGAGTCTGTTCTAGAGTAGTGGTACCCTCTTAAGTGATGTACCTGTCCTTCCAAACCATTCGGTTGATGTAGCAAAATAGGTGTAAATCCATAGACTGAGTATTTCTGATGCCATTTGACTTGGTGATGTCACAGGTCACCTCTAAGCAATCTGTAGGATATCAAGTGCAGTGACAGGACTTTGAGTCGGTCCATGTAGGATATGTTGTTTAGGCCTTGTGTCCTTTTAGTAAGGTAGCTCTGTGGGTATTCCAGTTGATGGATGTGACTGGACAGATACATGCCAAAAGGGGCATTATATCCAGTGATTGGCCTAATGAGGACTGAGTAAAGGGTAGCAATGACATCCCTAGATCTAGGCACAATTCCCTTGTTTATAAGCTGTGCAGTATAGAAGGACTTATGAAAATGGACACATGTTGGTTGAAAGATAGGTTAGTGTACACAAAAGTTCCCATACCCTGAACAACTGGGTCACCTCTTAGGGGTGTATTGTCGATGCGGTAGGTTGCAGGGGTAGATTATTTCCTAATGGATACAGTAATTCATTTTTTGGTATTTTAGTGTCAGTGCATGATTTTGGCACCAGTTATTCATTTGGGCCAACCCTTCCTGCAGGATGGGTTAGTCATTTGGGGATTTGGTGGCTGCTTCTAGCTTGCAATCCTAGTTAATCAGAGCCCTTTGGTATTGGCTTTTACTTAAGAGTAGTAGATGTCAAACAGGAGAGGTCACAACACAGAACCTTTGAGGATTCCGCTGGTGACTGGACTCTTAGTAGGGGTAGCTTCCTGTGTTTTGACATCCTTTGCCTATGTGTGAGCGCCAGTTCGCAGTATGGCAGGTGACATAGGGGTTTATTCCAGTTTATTTAGCTTTTCTCCTGTGCCTGAGTGGGGATTGTGCCAAAAGCTTTCGCCAGAACAAGGTATGTGGTGTGTACCATTTTGCCTTCACCCATTGCTTTGCAACTGTTTCATAAAAGTCCATCAGGTTGAGTAACCATGACCTGCCCTTGACTAATCCAAACTGAGTCTTTGTCGTCTTTGTCTCTGATTGTAAAGAAATATTGATTTAGACCTTAATAAACTTTTTTTGATTTTTTTTAGTAACTGTTAGAAGCAACTTTCTCAAGTTAGAAATGTGTTTCAGATGATTGGTGTTGGAAAAAACAAGAAAAAGGAACTTTCTACATGAAAGATCAGACACACCTGTGACCACTATTTGTGGTTTTGGAAATGCAAGACCCTCTTATGACTAGCTACTTATGATACTGGTGTGAAATCAATACTAGCAACATTTCCATGTACTCCTAGGAATCCGTTATGTGATGATAGAAGGGTATTAGTGTCATTATCAGATGTAACAGAAATGTTGCTGTAGTGGTGAATGTTTGATCTGATGATGTTAATCTTCATTCATCACTGATGGGTAGTCTGTTCCGTCCTCGGAACCAAGTCGGCCTTATACCAAGCTTGCTCCAGCCAAACCCCCCCCCCCCCCGAGCTAAGCTTTTACCCATAATACCCTTCTCCTTGTTAGCTCCGGACTCGTTTGCCACATAGCTGTAAAGCCGCATTCAAGCCCATTCTCAGCTAAGTCTTATATTTTTTATATTTGATAAAGCTTCCATACAAAGGTTGTGTGTGGTTTTTCCTTTTTTATACTTCCTACAGTCCATCGCTAGTTTTTACCCCCTCTGTTTGACTGTCTTCTTGACTTTTTTCTTCAAATCACCTTTGGGTAATCTTAGTACCATTGATGGTACAGCCATTTCTTCCCTACCCACTGTGGTAGTCCTCAAAGTAACATTGTTGGCATTTCACTTTTTCTCTTTCTCAATATAAAAAAAAGAAAATAAACCTTTCTTTTCTATTCTTACCTACTATCCTTTTCTTGTGACAGATTTTTTTTCAATACGTCTGAGAAGAAAGGGACTTCAGGTTTCAAGCAGTGTTTGAAATGTAGCCGTAAAATGCCCAACAGTAACTCTCATGATTGTGTTTATTGTTTGGGAGATGATGTTCTTGTTTCACTGTTGCAGTCATCAGATTTAGTTATCCCTGCCAGGGTAGCCCTTGGCCGGCCCGAATACCAGAGGCTTAGTATTTACAGCCTTCGAATTCCGATATGGCTTCAGTAAGCCATTTGACAGCAGATGATCTGAAAAAAACGTAAAGATAAAGGTAGAGACAGATCACACAGGTCCAAACCTACCGACGATGCTTCCGTTGAGCTAGTCATCAGTCCTCCGATACTCAGTGAGGCGCTTTCGCAGCCCCTGATGCCTGCTTCTGTTGATTCACAGGCTGCTACTGAAACCCTTTCGGAGTCCGGTATGCCGTAAAACTCTTCTTCGAAGGATCCTGTGGTCATCTCTACCTTGGATGGGTCCGGGAGCTGCTGAGCAGGCACCGGCTTCTGAGGAGGTCCTTCGCACTACCAAATCTCGACACTAACAGACGTCTTCTTCCGCAACTACCGTTCTTTCAAAAACGACAACGTTTCTTAGACCCAGGGTTTGAACCACATCCAAGAAACAGACGACCCACTCTCAGGTGCCTGCTACTTTGCCTCAGTCTCAAATGCTTAAAATGATGGAAGACCTCATCATGCTGGGGAAGCCAAGCTACACCTCAAAAAGGAAAAGAGATCTGTCCCCTGTAGTTTTGTCTGAACAAGAGCCAGATTACTCTAATGCATCTGACTATGAAGACATGCAGCCCCTCTCCACTTATGAGGATTCTGATGCAGAGGACTCCATTCCTTCAGCCTCTCCCCTAGAGGATTTTTTCCTTTGGGGAAACCCTGCATACTTGGAGCATTTCCAATGGGAGAGTCAGGACTACCCTCAGTCTAAAGAGAGACTCGGGGAATTCTTAGATCTTCCACAACACAGACCCTTGGCCATCCCCCCAGTCCTGGATGTTCTGGATGGTGTATCATGTTTTCCTTGAATCCAGCTTGACTCCTGACGCCCTACCTCCTGCTCCCAGAAAACCTGACAGGTACTGTAGAGTCCCTGACTCACACAAATATCTTTTTAAAAATCCAACAGCTGACCCTGAGGTCATTTCTCAAGGGTCAAAAGGAATTAAAGCAACCTCTGCTAGGAATCCCACCCCCTCAGACAGGGATTCCCGAGCATTGGACAGATGGGGTAAAAAAAGTGTACACCTCAGCTACTCTTGCTATCAGGGCTCTAAATTGTCAGTTCCATATGCTGAAATTTTAGCAACATACCCTGGAACTCCTTAAACAAAAAATGTCTTCCCTTCCTGCTTGGGCAGAATTTAAAGATTTACAAGACTTAATGCATTCTGCATGCCAAGTAACTAAACACACTTTGCACTGTGGTTTTGATGCCCTAGAAGCTTCTTGCAGGGCAGCAGTCACTGGATCTGTCATTGGAAGACATGCATGACTTAAGGAACAACCCCTGCCAGACCATGTCAAATCTAAATTGTTGGATGCCTCCTTGCACAAAGATAACTTATTTGGCACTAAGGCAGAAGAGGTCTTAAAAAAGATGGTATAAAAAGCAAAATCTGTGCAAATAGATAAGGATTTCTTACAAGTCCAGCCCTCTAGGTTCAGCAAGCATTTCCCCTCCAAGCACTGGTCCTTTCCTGCTCTGAGTAAACTAGCCCAGCCTAGGCCCCGTGGAAACAGACCACACAGAGACAGCAGCGTCAGGGAATGCAGAGATCTAAGCAGTGGACTACCTCCACTTCAAAACCAGGGAGTTCTAAGCCACCCCCTTATGGTAAGAACTCACAATGACTCACCTCCTCCTCCTGCCCCCTCTGCCCACCTTCACTTGCCCCTATGAGGAAAACTCTCATTTCACTCAAGCACCTGGGCCACCATAACCAAGGACCAGTGGGTTCTGAACATTGTGTCTCAAGGATACAAATTCTCCTTCCATACCCTTCCAACCCCAAAAGGGTGCCCAGATCTATCACCAAATCAGCGGGCAGAGGCTCAGAAGCAAATTCTTTCCCTTCTCTATGTGAGAGCAGTAAAGCATGTTCCTGCAGAACAGATAGGCCAAGGCTTCTACTCCAGACTTTTTCTGGATTCTCAGAAAAGAGGGCACCTAGTGCCCCATCCTCTGTCTATCACTTCTAAACACCTTCCTGGTAATCCCAAAATTCAGAATGCTCACCCTCCAGCAGCTGCTACCCATGCTCTCCAAGGACGCTTGGCTAGCCACCCTAGATCTAAAAGGGGCCTACCTCCACATTCCTATCAGGGTGTCATGCATGAAATAGCTCTGCTTCAGGGCAGGATCTCAACACTTTCAGTTCTCTGCACTTCTCTTTGCCTTATCTACTGCTCCCAGAGTTTTTACAAAATGTCTGGCTTCGGCCATTTCATTTTGCAGACAAAGAAATATTCAAATTTACCCATACTTAGATAACGGCCTTATTTAGGCAGACAGCCAGGAAAAGCTGCTCAAGCACCTGGCCTTTGTAAAGACACTACTAACCTCCCTAGGATACACACTCAACAAAAAGAAATCCAAACAGTTGCCCACCCAAAGGATAATCTTCCTGGGAGCAAGTCTGGACACAGCATCCCAGATGGCATTCCTTACACCAGAGAAACAAATTTTCCTGACAACCTACTTCTCTCAGTTAGCCACCTGGCCCCAGCTATCTGCAAGGAAGATCCTGCAAGCTTCGGGGTTCATGGCATCTTGCATACTACTCATTCCATGTGCCAGACTGCACATGAGGAAACTTCAGTGGTACCTAAAGAGCCTTTGGTGTCAACACTGTCAAGACCTGGAAACTCGTCTACCTATAATTCCTTGCCTCAGAAAGGAATTTCTTTGGTGGGCAACAGCATGCTCCTAGAACAAGAGACTACCCTTCTCCCCACCCCCCACCACCCAGACCATCACCACAGATGCATCAGACTATGCTTGGGGTGCACACCTGGATGGCAGGTATATACAGGGCCAATGGAGCTCTCAGGAAATCCCTCTGTGCATCAAGCAAAAGGAGATGATGGCTGTGCAGCATGCCTTGATAGCTTTCAAACCCCTTCTCTCTCCAGGGGTTCTCCTGATCAAAACAGACACCACTGTGATGTGGTATATCAGCAAGCAGGGAGGGACTCACTCTTACCCTCTATGCAGGCTGGCCATGACGCTTTGGCTCACAGCCTCTTCCTTGCAACTACACCTGTTAGCACAAATGTTCATCATGTTTCACTGTTGCAGTCATGACTGTAGGGTTCTCCCCTGCCGGCAGGCAGTCCTCGGTCGGTCAGAATCCCAAAGTCTGTGTCCGACGTCGGCTGTTCAGCCATGCTCCTGACGTCAGAGCGTCAGGAGTACAAAGCTGACAGCCGACGCCATGTTCTCCAGTCTTTCTTGCCGTGCGGTGATAGCAGTTCGCAAGTGCCGGTCGGCTGACTCCTGACAACTTTTTCTAATCAAACTTCAGTCCGAAGACCTTCTTCTCCTACTCAAAGCTAAGTACCCCGTTGGGGAAACTTTTTTCTTGCTCCAGTCCGATGTCAGAAAAAGTTAATAATTGTATTTCATGTGGGAAGCAAATACCTCATAAGGATTTTCATTCTTACTGTATTCCTTGCTTAGGCCCTGACCACGACGTAGCTAGTTGTCGGTTTTGTGCTAGATTCAATCAACGTACTATTAAATGAAGGTACGATTTTGCTTTTCATTACAGGCCTCCGAGGTCCAAATCAGACGATATCGCACAAGCGGAGCCAGCTTCAGGTTTGGCCGTCGTCAGTGAGGCTCTTTTGCAGACCCTGTCGTCGGCTATTTCAGAACAGATAGCCGAAACGGACTCCCACGAGGAGCCCAACTATGCCTTTGAATATTTCAGTTGGACCTTCGGACAATGCTCCTTCAGATGGGTCCAGAGCTGCTGTGCAGGTACCGGCTTCCGAAGGGGTTTTCAGGCGTACTCAGCTTCTTATAAAGGCAAAGCCAAAGACAAAGGCAAAGACTCCTTCCAAATCAAAGACTGCAACCCAGGCCTCTTCTGATCCGGCTCCCAAGTCTGAGAAACAGTTACTTAAAATGGCGGAGGACTTACTTACTATGATTAGGGCTTCACATCCCCCTCCAGACAAAAGGCCAAGGCAGGAAGTTTATTATGACTCCTCTGATCAGGCTTCTGTTTCTTCTTCTGACCAGGAATATTCTTTCCCTCCTTATGAGGATTCTGATGCTGAGGAATCCATTCCTTCAGCTTCTCCCCCTGAGGATTTCTCTTTTGGGGAAACTTTGCATGAAATGAGGGAACATTTCCACTGGGAAGGACAGGAGTACTCGGAATCTAAGAAAAGGCTAAGGGATTTTCTTCTTCTTCCCCAACATAGGCCCCTGGCTATTCCTCCTATTTTGGATATTGTGGATGATGCTTTTTCGGAGGCTAACTTAACTCCTGATTCTTTTCCTCCAGCTCCTGTTAAGCCAGACAGATACTATAGGGTTCCTGATTCCCACCAGTTTTTATACAAGAACCCTACTGCTGACCCTGAAACCATTTCTCAGGGTCCTAAGGGCGTTAAGGCCGCTTTTGCTAAAAACCCCATTCCCACTGAGAAGGATTCCAGATCTTTAGAAAGATGGGGCAAAAAAGTGTACACTTCTGCTACTTTATCTATTAGGGCTTTAAACTGTCAGTTTCATATGCTGAAATACCAGCAATTTCTCCTGTCTGTCTTAAAGCAAAAGCTAACTTCCATTTCCGCCTGTACAGAAGATAAGGAACTACATGACTTATTGCTTGCTACTGAACAAGTTGGGAAGCATGGTTTACACTGTGGATTTGATGCCTTGGAGGCTTCTTGTAGGGCTGCTGCCTCTGGCACAGTAATTAGAAGGCATGCATGGTTAAAGGAACAAAATTTGCCAGATCAGGTAAAGGCTAAATTATTGGATGCTCCTGTTCAGCATAATGTTTTATTTGGATCTAAAGCTGAAGACATGATTAAAAAGATGGAGGACAAGGCAAAGTCCATGCAAACAGTTAAAGATTTCTTACAAGTACAGCCACCCAGATTTAGCAGGAATTGGCCTACAAAAAATTGGTCCTTTCCCAATTCAGACAGGCCCCAGAGGGGTAGATATAGACGCCCCCGAGGTAGGCCTCAAACACAAGCCTCTTATAGACCAAGACAGTGGACTGCTTTCACCCCTAGGGGAGGAGAAGACAGGTCGCAAGCTCATAGAAAACAGACTCAATGACTCCCTCTGTTGGGCTGCAGGAACTTCTTGCCTGGAAGCCCCTCTCGGAGGAAAACTTTCTCTCTTTCATCTAAATTGGACTCGTATAACCCAAGACAAGTGGGTTCTGGATGTGGTTTCAAGAGGTTACAAATTCCATTTTCATACCCCACCAAGGCCAAGCGGATGGCCAGATCTTCCAAAACATCAATGGTCAGAGGCATTAAACCAGGTGGAAGCTCTCTTGGCTATGAAAGCCATAGAACTAGTTCCACTTTCAGAGATGGGACAAGGTTTTTACTCAAGGCTCTTTCTAGTCCCCAGGAAGCAAAATTCATGGAGACCCATTCTGGATCTGTCAGTCTTGAACACTTTTCTAGAGATACCAAAATTCAAGATGCTTACTCTACAGCAGCTGCTCCCAATGCTGACCAAAAATGCATGGATGGTAACTTTGGATTTTAAAGAAGCATATTTACACATTACCATCAGACAGGAACGCAGAAAATACCTCAGGTTCAAGGCGGGATCGAGGCACTACCAATTCTCTGCACTGCCCTTTGGATTGTCTGCTGCGCCCAGGGTCTTTACCAAGTGCCTGGCTCCAGTAGTAGCTTATTGCAGACTCAAGGGAATTCAAACTTACCCTTATCTGGACGACTGTCTTATTCAGGCAGACAGCAAGGATGTCTTACTCCAGCATCTACAGTTTGTTCAGAATCTTCTCAAGTTCCTGAGATTCACTGTAAACATAAAAAAGTCAGATTTGACACCCTCACAACAGATAATTTTTCTGGGCGCTTCTCTAAACACAACAACCCAGATGGCATTTCTGACATACGAAAAACAGTTACAGCTGGCTTCAACTTTCAAAACCTTGGCAACTGCAACTCTGCTATCTGCAAGGAGATTCCTGCAGGCTCTGGGTTACATGGCCTCCTGCATCCTTCTCGTACCATATGCAAGCCTACATATGAGGAAAATACAGTGGTACCTAAAAAGTGTATGGTCTCAGCATTGGCACAGTCTAGACATACTGATCTCCGTCCTGCCTTGTCTTCAAAAGGAATTCCTTTGGTGGTCCAAGGCATGTACTCTAAACAAAGGAAAACCCTTCTGTCTGCCTCCTGCCACTCAGATTCTAACCACGGACGCCTCAGATTATGCATGGGGGGCCCATTTTCGGGGCAACTGTCTGCAGGGCCTTTGGACAAAGGATCAGAAGCACCTGCATATCAATTTAAAGGAAATGTTAGCCGTTCAGAAAGCTGTATTGGCCTTCAGGAATCTTCTGCAACCAGGAACAACTACTGATACGGACAGACAACACCACAGTTATGTGGTACATAAACAAGCAAGGGGGATTTCATTCCTACCCCCTTTGCAGACTAGCCATGGATCTTTGGAACACAGCTCTAGCTTGCAATTTGGACCTTCAAGCACAGTTTCTACCAGGGAAGCAAAACTTCCTGGCAGACAGTCTGAGCAGAAACCTTTCGGATCCACACGAATGGATGTTGGACTCCGAAATATTCAAGATGATTACAGCAGTCTGGGGATGTCCTCACATAGACCTCTTTGCATCCCACCTCAATCACCAACTACAAATTTTTTGCACCAGGACTTTCCACAATCAAGCTTGGAAAGTGGATGCTCTATCATTCAGTTGGAGAAACCTCTCGGGATATGCCTTTCCAGCTCTTCCTCTTCTTCCACGGGTATTACTAAAGATCAAGCAGGACAAGCCCAAGATGATAATCTTGCTGGCCCCAAATTGGCCTCGACAGTTTTGGTACCCAACACTGAGAAACCTTTGTCTAGAGCCACCCTGGGTTTTACCACAGATTCCGAACCTTCTGTCCCAACACCAGGGTCAGATTCTACACTCCCATGTCAAAACTCTCAGCCTGGCGGCCTGGTTAATCCAGGATCTTTGATTCATTCTCTCCTACCCAAGCAGGTTATGGATGTCATTTTAGAAGCCAGACGTCCTAGCACTAGAAAATCTTATGCAGGAAAATGGAAAAGATTTTGTTCCTGGATGCAGGCTCAGGATTCTGATCCTCTTCTTCCTAACATTCCTTTGATTTTACTTTACCTGACAGACCTCTTACATAAGGGTCTCTCTTTCTCTTCCATAAAGATACACGCCTCTGCTATTTCTGCTCATTATAATACAGACCCTCCTATCTTTTCCCACCAGCTCATGAGACATTTTCTCAGAGGAGCTAAGAACTTAAGGCCCCCTAGATCTCCTCCCATTCCTGCTTGGGATCTCAACTATGTTTTGGAAAAGCTCACATTACCTCCTTTTGAGCCTGCTGCCTCATCTGACATCAAGTTTTTATCTTGGAAGACAGCCATCCTGTTAGCTCTGACCTCTGCCAGGAGAGTTTCGGAGTTGCAAGCTCTCATGGCTGTAGAACCTTATATTATTTTTCATCAAGACAGGGTGTCTTTAAGGACTAATCCTACTTTCATGCCTAAGGTTGTTTCCAAAGTGGCTTTAAATCAAACTATTCACTTGCCAACTTTTTTCCCCACTCCTCAAAATAAAGGGGAAAGGATCTTACATTCCTTGGATGTACACGGACAACTACGTTTTTACCTGGACAGAACCAAGGACATCAGGAAATCAGAGCAATTGTTTGTTTCTTATGCTTCAAGTTCCCAAGGTAAAGCCATTTCAAAACAGACCATTTCTAAATGGATTGCTCATGGAATCAGATTTTGCTATTCACACCATGGAAAGCAAATCCCAGGGAGTATAAGGACTCACTCTACCAGAGCTGCTGCCACTTCAGCTGCCTTCCTCAGGGGAGTTCCTACCAAAGACATTTTGGAAGCTGCAACTTGGAGTTCAGTGCATACTTTTTCCAAGCACTATAATTTACCTCTCTACTCTAAGTCTAGGGCAGGCTTTGCTTCTGCAGTTTTGCAGGGCCTTATAGCCGCCCCCTCTACTTTATGACCACCTCCCTTTCTTTCTGCTTTGGGATTCTACCCTACAGTGAAACACGATGAACATAGTACAGTTGTGTACACTTACCATAAATGTAGATGTTCGAGTGTCTTCACTGTTGCAGTCTGGGTTTCCCTCCCTCCTGTCCCCTCTTATTTTTTCTTTTGTGTGGTTCCCTTTTTCACCCTTCTTCTGAGGTGTATTTGCAAAGGGTATGGGACCTAACTCGTTTTGGAACTTCTGACATCTGGGGCAAGAAAAACTGGAGAGCATGGCGTCGGCTGTCAGCTTTGTAATCCTGACGCTCTGACGTCAGGGAGCATGGCTGAACAGCCGACGCCGGACCCAGACTTTGGGATTCTGGCCGACCGAGGACTGCCTGCCGGCAGGGGAGAACCCTACAGTCATGACTGCAACAGTGAAGACACTCGAACATCTACATTTATGGTAAGTGTACACAACTGTACTTTCCTACCAGGCTCTGTCATCTCTCTGGCAGACCAATTAAGCAGAAACCTTCTGGACCCACACGAGTGGCAACTCAATAGAAGTAACTTCACCCTAATAACTCTGAAATGGGGAACCCCGAAGGTCGACCTCTTTGCCTCCCACACCAACCGTCCGCTCAGAAAATTCTCCACCAGGGAGCATCACTGCATGGCTTGGAAAGTGGATGCCTTGTCCTTCCCCTGGGCCAATCTGTTGGTGTATGCCTTTCCTCCCCTACCTCTCATCCCAAGGGTACTGCTCAAAATAAGGGAGGAAAAGCTAAGGACTATTCTTATAGATCCAGACTGGCCCCAACAACACTGGTATCCCTTGCTGTGCAGCCTGTCACCGCTGCCTCTATGGCATCTTCCTCAGATTCCAAACCTCCTGACCCAGAGGGAAGGGGAATTCATGCATCCCAAATTGCAGACACTCAATTTGGCAACTTGGCTTATTCCCTAACCCCGAACCAATCTGCCATTCTAAGTAAACAGGTTCTGAATGTTATCCGTGAGGCCAGACATCCTTGCACCAGAAAGTCTTATGCAGATAAGTAGAAAAGGTTCTGCACCTGGATCCAGGCAAAGGGAGCCAATATGGCACAGCCCTCCATCCCTCTCATCCTGGATTATTTAGCTGACCTACTACACAGTGGTCTCTCTTTTGTCCTCTATAAAAATTCATGCCTTTGCTATTTCTGCTCATTTTCCCACTGAGCTGCCCCTTTTCTCACACCCTTTGATCAAACAATTCCTCAGAGGGGCTAGCAACTTGAGGCCCCCCAGAAGGGCACCAACCTCAGCTTGGGACCTTAACTTTGTCTTGGAAAAGTTCACCCTGCCCCCTTTCGAACCAGCTTCTTCTGCAGAGATAAAATTTATCTCCTGGAAGACCGCTTTCATTTTGGCCATCACTTCAGCCAGAAGAGTCTCTGAGCTGCAAGCACTCATGGCTGTGGAACCCTTCATCATCTTCCATGCAGACAGGGTATCCCTCAGAATTAACCCATCCTTCATGCCCAAGGTGGTGTCCAGTGTAGCTCTTAACCAATCCATTCATCTGTCCACCTTCTTTCCTAATCCCCAGAACAAGGGGGGAAAGGATGCACCTGGATCCAGGCAAAGGGAGCCAATATGGCACAGCCCTCCATCCCTCTCATCCTGGATTATTTAGCTGACCTACTACACAGTGGTCTCTCTTTTGTCCTCTATAAAAATTCATGCCTTTGCTATTTCTGCTCATTTTCCCACTGAGCTGCCCCTTTTCTCGCACCCTTTGATCAAACAATTCCTCAGAGGGGCTAGCAACTTGAGGCCCCCCAGAAGGACACCAACCTCAGCATGGGACCTTAACTTTGTCTTGGAAAAGTTCACCCTGCCCCCTTTCGAACCAGCTTCTTCTGCAGAGATAAAATTTATATCCTGGAAGACCGCTTTCATTTTGGCCATCACTTCAGCCAGAAGAGTCTCTGAGCTGCAAGCACTCATGGCTGTGGAACCCTTCATCATCTTCCATGCAGACAGGGTATCCCTCAGAATTAACCCATCCTTCATGCCCAAGGTGGTGTCCAGTGTAGCTCTTAACCAATCCATTCATCTGTCCACCTTCTTTCCTAATCCCCAGAACAAGGGGGGAAAGGATTCTTTACTCTGTAGATGTGCACAGACAGCTCAGATTCTATTTGGACAGGACTATATTATTCAAAAAGTCTGATCAATTGCTGGTTAGCTTTGCTACAGGGGCAGAAGGCAAAGCCATCTCCAAGCCAACCATTTCCAAATGGATAGCACACTGCATCCATTTCTGCTGCCAACAGCATAGAAAGTATACCGCCAAGAGGGTCAGGACACACTCCACCAGAGCAGCCTCCACCTCTGCAGCTTTCCTAAGAGGAGTCCCCATCAGGGACATCCTTGAGGCTGCTACCTGGACATCTGTTCACACTTTTACCAAGCATTACCACCTGCTTCTCTTCTCCAAATCCAGGGCAGGATTTGCCTCTGCAGTCTTTCAGGTCATCCTAGCCAGCCCCTAGTTTCCTTGACTGCCTCCACCTATTTCCTCAGCTTTGGAAATCTACCCAACTGTGACGACTGCAACAGTGAAACACGAAGAACATAGTGCAGATGTCCTTCATGGATGCATCTGCAGTCATAACAAATGGGTTGTCCTGTCGTCAGGCAGCCCTTCGGTCGGCCGGATTCCAAAGTCTGGGTCCGGCTTCGGCTGATGTCGCACTTCACCCGACGTCATCTCTGCTGGTCTTCGGGTATAAAGGCATCAGCTGACGCCATTTTCCTCAGTCTTTCTTGCCGCGTGGCGCCCGAAGCAGAAGCTGTTCACAAGTGCCGGTCGGTCAGATCCAGAGATTACTACTACCGAATACTACTTCGAAGACTTCTAAAAGCTAAGTACCCCGTTGGGGACTCTTTCTTGCCTCAGCCGATGTCAGAAAAAGTCAATAACTGTTTAACTTGTGGGAAACAAATACCTCATAAAGATTTCCACTCTTACTGTTTGCCTTGCTTAGGCCCAGACCACGACGTAGCAGCCTGTTCGGCCTGTGCTTCCTTCAACCGACGAACGCTTAGGCGTCGGTCGGAGTTTGCTGAACAGTTTTTCGGCTCAGATTTTGCGTACATTATGCCGTCGGATCCTCCGACTACCCAAATTGTTAAAAAACGCAAAGAAAAAGACCGACACTCGCGGTCCGCGGTTTCGGCCGAAACCACGGTTAAGCAAGCCGCCAGTGTCTCGGTTTTGGCAGAAACCGAGAAAACTGGTCAATCTTCAGCCGAATCCATGACTACTACTGAGGCTCCTGCTACCTTACCTGAATCAGCCTCAGAAATTTTGCCTACAACTGTGGTTCCTACTGATTTATCAGACTCCATCCCTTTGGATATATCTACCCCAGCACGTGGTGCTGCTAGGCCTCCTGCAGCCATGTCTATTAAGGCCTTTGCCAGGGCTAAAGCAGCCAAATCAGCTAAATCAGTGCCTGTTAAACCACCCCCACTCAGGCCCACTTCTAGTTCACAAATGCTTACTCTGGCAGAAGATTTAATTGCCTTAATTAGGGGATCCCAATCTCACCCAGACAGGGCCTCTCAGCCCCCTGAAAAGAGACCTAGGGCAGAGCCCCCCGAGCCTGTGTCCTCTGATGATTCTGCGGATGACTCAGACATTACAGACCAGCCAGAGGCTCCTTTTTCCAATTATGAAGATTCAGATGCTGAAGAATCCATTCCAGCTGCCTCTCCACCAGAGGAATTCTCCTTTGGGGAAACCTTACATGCCATGAGAGAACAATTCCAATGGCAGGGACAAGATTTCTCTGATTCAAGAAAAAGGCTTAGGACTTTTCTGCACTTACCACAACATAGGCCCTTAGCTATACCTCCTGTCCTGTCTGTTGTGGACGATGCATTTAATGATGTCTGCACTGCACCTGATTCTTTACCTCCAGCCCCTGCCAAACCAGATAGATTTTACAGGGTGCCAGACACTCATCACCACCTATACAAGGCCCCACTTGCAGACCCGAAACTATATCCCAGGGGCCTAAGGCAGTAGCCTCGACCACAGCAAAACCCTATTCCTCTGAAAGGGAATCCAGGTCCTTAGAGAGATGGGGAAAAAGTCTACACCTCTGCTACTCTCTCAGCTAGAGCTTTAAACTGTCAGTTTCACATGATCCAATACCAAGAGTTTATGCTTGATCAGTTAATTAAAAAGCTGTCCTCTGATGAATCTTTAGATAAGAAATATGTATTAGAAATGGTGAATAACATCCAACAGGTTAGTAACCATTCTTTAAAATGTGGCTATGATGCACTGGAGGCTTCATTTAGATCAGCCATGACTGGCACAGTGATAAGAAGGCATGCATGGTTGAAAGAACAGGTCTTACCGGATCATGTTAAAGCTAAGCTATTGGATGCTCCTATGGATAAGGCCAGTCTATTTGGGGAACCTGCCCAGCAGGTAATGAAGAAAATGGAAGAGAAGGCAAAATCTGTACAAACAGTTAAAGATTTCCTACAGGTTCAGCCCCCAAGGTTTAGCAGGAACTGGCCTTCCAAAAATTGGTCCTTTCCTGACTCCACAAGATCACAAAGGGGCAGGAGCAGACGCTCTAGGGGCAGAAATCAATCCAGAGGAGGTGCCTACAGAGGACGACAGTGGCAAGGCAATAACCGAGGCACAGACACAACCACTGCCACTGCAACAGGACAATCACAGTGACTTGGCTCTGTCTCCGCCTACCAGGGAGCAATTAGCAGCACCATTAGGCTAGCCTTATTCTCGAAAAATTGGCAGTATATCACAAAAGACAAGTGGATTTTGCAAACTATAGACCAAGGCTACCGGTTCCACTTCCACACTTTACCAGTAAAAAGAGGAATGCCAAACCTGCCCCCAAATCAAAAAATAGAAGCCCTGCACCAGATAGCGGAATTAATAAAAATGAGAGCTGTGGAAAGAGTACCAATAACAGAACAGGGCAAAGGATTCTACTCCAGACTCTTCCTAGTACCAAGAAAAGAGAAAAACTGGAGACCTATTCTCGACCTGTCCATCTTAAACACATACATCATTGTCCCAAAATTCAAAATGCTGACCCTACAGCAACTTCTTCCCATGCTGGGCAAGGAGTGTTGGCTAGTAACTCTAGATCTCAAGGAGGCATACCTGCACGTCCCCATTCGACCAAATTGCAGAAGATACCTCAGATTTCTTGCAGGATCAGAGCATTATCAATTCTCAGCATTGCCCTTTGGCTTATCTACTGCGCCCAGAGTATTCACAAAATGCCTGGCATCAGTAATCGCTCACTGCAGAGTACAGGGAATCCAAATTTATCCATACCTGGACGACTGCCTGTTACAAGCGGACAACAAAAGCAAGCTGACAACAGATTTACAAAGGGTCATTTACTTGCTACAAGCCCTGGGATACACAGTCAATTTACAAAAGTCAAGGCTGATACCATCCCAGACAAGAACTTTCTTGGGCGCGGAATTGGACACAGTAAAACAGATGGCATTCCTAACTGCAGAAAAACAAAAAGAGCTTCCTCTTTACTTCTTGGCATTAACAAAGCAGAACAAACTAACAGCAAGAAAAGTTCTGCAGGCCTTGGGCTTCATGGCATCATGCATAATCTTGGTCCCACATGCCAGACTGCATATGAGAAAGTTACAGTGGTACCTAAAGAATTTATGGTCTCAACACAGGCACAGCTTAGAAACAGAAATACCACTAATCCCATGCTTAAAACAGGAGTTCCTATGGTGGGCTCGGGCATGCCAGTCAAACCCAGGCTTACCCTTCCACAACTTTCGAGCAAACCAAACCATCACAACGGACGCCTCAGATCTAGGATGGGGGGCACACATGCTGGACAAATGCGTACAAGGACTGTGGACTCAGGACCAGCTGCACCTGCACATAAACCAGAGAAATGCTGGCAGTAAAACTGGCAATCCTAAAATTCAGACCATTCCTCAAAGAAGGCCATTTGATGATAAGGACAGACAACACCACAGTCATGTGGTACATCAACAAACAGGGAGGCACTCATTCTTACCCCCTATGCAGAATGACTTTGGACCTTTGGAATCTGGCTCTCAACTACAACATCCAGTTACAGGCAATATTTGTACCGGGAAAAGAACACCCTAGCAGACATTTTAAGCAGAACCACCTCGGATGCTCACGAATGGATGCTACACCCGAACATCTTCAAGGCCATCACAAAGAAATGGGGAATGCCACAAATAGATCTATTCGCTTCCCCACTAAATCACCAGCTCAAAAAATTCTGCACAAGGACATTCCACCCACTTGCATGGAAGGTGGACTCTTTATCCTTCAGCTGGAAAGGCCTGACAGCATATGCATTTCCACCTCTTCCCTTGATGCACAAGGTACTACTGAAAATCAAAGAGGAACGTCCAAGGATAATTCTGATAGCTCGAACTGGCCAAGACAACACTGGTACCCATTGCTGAGGAGCATGTCTCGGGAGAAAATGTGGTCAATACCCTGATGCCTCTGATGTTAACTCAGGACAACTACAGCACCATACATTCAAACCTAAAAACCTTGCAACTGACTGCCTGGAACATCACATAGCAGTAACTAACCCACACCTTTCACAAAGGGTTAAAGACATTATCCTTGAAGCCCGCAGACCTTCAACAAGAAGGAACTATGCAGGAAAATGGAAAAGGTTCATCATTTGGAGTACTGAAAGAGGAAAAGATGTGTCAAACATAGATATTGCTAACATTCTGGAGTACTTGGCAGAGCTTCTACATACAGGCCTGCCCTATTCCTCCATCAAGATACATGCATCAGCTATTTCAGCAGAATACAGCTTTGATCCTCCTGTCTTTTCACATCCTGTACTCAGGCAGTTCCTCAGAGGGATCAAGAATGTAAAACCTCCTAGGAAACCACCATTACCAGCATGGGACTTGAATTTTGTACTAGAAAAGTTGACACTCCCTCCGTTTGAACCAGCAGCAACAGCAGAAATACAACACCTGTCATGGAAAACTGCTTTCCTACTGGCTATTACTTCAGCAAGGAGGGTTTCGGAACTACAGGCCTTAATGGCAGTGCAACCCTTCCTAATCTTCCATCAAGATAGGGTGTCCATGAGAACTAATCCTACATTTATGCCTAAGGTGGTATCCAGAGTGTCTTTAAACCAGACAATCCACCTACCTACCTTCTTTCCCAATCCACAAAACAGAGGTGAAAGAATAATGCATACCTTGGATGTACATAGACAGTTACGCTACTACCTGGACAGAACCACAGGTAACAGAAAAACTGACCAGCTCTTTGTAGCCTATGCAACAGGAAGGGAAGGAAAAGCAATTTCCAAACAGACAATCTCCAAATGGATAGGAAATTGCATAAGATTCTGTTACTCCTACCATGGAAAACCAATTCCACAGAACATAAGACCTCATTCTACAAGGGCTACAGCCACTACCACAGCTTTCTTAAGAGGAGTGGCAACCAAGGACATTATTGAGGCGGCTACTTGGACCTCCGTGCATACATTTGCCAAGCATTATAATTTACCTCTATATTCTAGATCCCGAGCAGGGTTTGCCACTGCTGTACTGCAAGGGATCCTGACTACACCATAATTTTTATTCCTCCTCCCCTAGTTTGGCTATGGTATTCTACCCATTTGTTATGACTGCAGATGCATCCATGAAGGACATAGTACAGTTTTGTACCTACCATAAATGTAGATGTCCGAACTGGATAGCATCTGCAGTCAGGATTACCCTCCCTCCTTCCCCTCTGTGGTACTCCTAGGGTATTTACCCTCCTATTAGCTAGCTGGGGGGGGGGGGGGTCTCTTATGGTGTATTTGTTTGTATATATGTACATACATGTTTATTTTTTGTGTTTGCCTTCTACTATTTTGGAAACATTGGCTTTTATCCGAAATTTAGCTTTCCAAGAGGGCAATTGGCATCTGGGGCAAGAAACACTGAGGAAAATGGCGTCGGCTGATGCCTTTATACCCGAAGACCAGCAGAGATGACGTCGGGTGAAGTGCGACATCAGCCGAAGCCGGACCCAGACTTTGGAATCCGGCCGACCGAAGGGCTGCCTGACGACAGGACAACCCATTTGTTATGACTGCAGATGCTATCCAGTTCGGACATCTACATTTATGGTAGGTACAAAACTGTACTTTGTATACACTTACCGTACATGTAGATATTCGAGTGTATTCACTGTTGCAATCCTGGTTTCCCTCCCTCCACCCTCCTTTATTCTCTTCCTTTCCTTACAAGGGACATATTGGTATGCATTTTCCACTGGTGGCATTCTTCCACCAGAAGCTGGCCTCCTACTGTGGGGGCTCCTGACAGGTTAGGGCAAGAAAAACTGATGTAATGGCATTGGCTGCCTTACTTTTACTACTGATGACCAGACGTCAGTCCTCGAGTGACAGCAACCGATGCAGAAATACTAAGCCTCTGGTATTCGGGCCGGCCAAGGGCTACCCTGGCAGGGATAACCCAAATGTGTTGACTGCAACAGTGAATACACTCGAACATCTACATTTATGCTAAGTGTACACAACTGTACTTTAATCATCTCTCTGTGCATCTGCCTTTCTCTACCTGCCAGAGGTTTAGCTCCAGTAATATAAATCTAAGAAGAAATAAATTAATCCTGAAGGGCCTTCTTAAGATGCCCTTTTCAGAGGCTCTTTCTGCGTCGGAGTCCACTCCTAGGAAAGAAAAAAAGAGACTGCATTCAGATGTTCTTTGTGTTTCACTGTTGCAGTCATCACCTGTGGGTTATCCCTGCTGTGATAGCCCTTGGCCGGCCCAAATACCAGAGTCAGTGTTTTTCTGCGTCGCGTGCTGTCAGGTCGTCAGTGCTATAAAGCAAGGCAGCCAACGCCATTACATCAGTCTTTCTTGTTGTGGAGCCCGTAGCAGAAGCAGTTTGCAAGTGTGCCGGTCGGTCACTACCAGAGTTTGAATTTCAGCTGAAAACATCTAAAGCTAAGTACCCCGTTGGGGATCCTTTTTTCTTGCACTAACTGATGTTCGAAAAAGTCAGCAATTGTCTCGCATGTGGAAAGCAGATCCCACACAGAGACTTCATTCATACTGAGTCACTTGTTTAGGCCCAGAACATGACATGTCCCGTTGCCGGTTCTGTGCCCTCTTTAACGCGAGAACCATTCGCCGTAGAGCTCTTATTGTAGACAGGTATTTTAGTCTTCCATCTTCGCATTCCGAAATGGTGTCCATCAGCCAATAATCCTTGGACATTCTGAAAAAATGCAGAGATAAAGATAGAGACAGACTACATAAGGCTAAGCCTTCCGATGACTCTACCGCTAAGTAGGTAGTCAGTTCTCCAGAATTCAGTGAGGCGCTTTTGCAGCCCCTGATACCCGATTCGATATCTACACAGACATCTACTGAGACCCTTTCGGAGTCCAGTATGCCGCAGAAATCTTCTTCGTCTTCCAAGCGTTTGGCTGTCTCTGCCTCGGTTGGGTCTGGAGCCGCGACTCATGCACCGGCTTCTGAGGAGGCCTCTCACTACCGAATCTAGACAGAAAACATCTTCTCATTTGACTACTTTTTCTGTCAGACCGATTGATACTCTTAGGCCTAGAAGCCAGGCCACTCCTAGATAATCTGCCTCTAGCCACCATCTTGCTCCTGCTCCACCACCCCAAGCCCAAATGCTTAAAATGGTGGAGGATCTAATTTCTCTTATCGGATGTAGTTAGGCCACAACTTCTGAAAGGAAAAGACACCCTTCCCCAGAAATTATGACAGAACAGGATTCTGAGGAATCTGACTACTCAGATTTTGAAGAGGAACCACAACTTCTGACTGCTTATGAGGATTCAGATGCAGAGGAATCCATTCCTTCTGCCTCCCCACCAGAAGACCTTTCCTTTGGGGAAACCCTTCACACCCTCAGGGAACACTTCCAATGGGAATCACAGGATTTCCCTGAGTCTAAGAAAAGACTTGGAGAGTTTCTGGACCTGCCCCAGCACAGACCCCTGGCCATCCCTCCTATTTTAGAAGTGATGGATGATGTTTTCCATGAATCCAGCTTAGCCCCTGACACCCTCCCACCTGCTCCCAGTAAACCCGACAGGTCTTAGAGTACCAGATTCTCACAAATACTTGTACAGAAATCCTGCTGCAGACCCAGAGGTCATTACACAGGGACCAAAAGGAGCTAAGACTATTTCTGCCAAGAATTCTGTTCCTTCTGACAAATATTCCAGAGCTCTGAACAGATGGGGTAAAAAGTATGCACCTCTGCAACCTTAGCTATCAGAGCTCTCAACAGTCAGTTCCATATGTTAAAATATCAACAACACACTTTGGATCTATTAAAGCAAAAGATTTCAACCTTTCCTTACTGTGCCAATTCGAAAGAGTTAGCAGATTTACTGCACTCTACTTGTCCAGTGGCCAAACACTCATTACAATGTAGATATGATTCCCTAGAAGCCTCAAGCAAGGGAGCAGTGGCAGGATCTGTCATTAGGTGACATGCATGGTTGAAGGAACAACCTCTCCCTGATCATGTCCAGTCTAAACTAATTTATGCACCCCTGGATAAGGACCGCTTGTTTGGCATAAAAGCAGAAGAGGTGCTTAAAAAGATGGAAGACGAACCAAAATCTATGCAAACAGTAAAAGATTTCTTTCAGGTTCAACTGGAACTTTCCCTGTATGCATTGGTCCTTCCCTGCACCTAGCAGACAGAACCAAGGTAAGCCCTGTAGGGACAGACCACCCAGGCCCGTATCCCAGGGGCAGCAGAGAACCAAACAGTGAACCACTTCCGCCCGAAAGGCAGGGAGTTCTAAGCCACTCTTCTATGGCAAAAACTCTCAATGACTCCCTTTCCCCACTCTGCCTGCCTTTCACTCACCAAAAGCTAGGAGGAAGGCTCTCCCTCTGCAAAGAAAATTGGCTTTCTGTAACAAAGGACCAATGAGTCTTAAAAATCATTTTTCAGGGATACAAATTCTCTTTCACCGAACTCACAATTTCAAGAGGATACCCAGACTTACCTCCAAACCAGTGGGCAGAGGCTTTGAAGCAGGTACAAATTCTCATATCCCAAGGGGCAGTAGAACCTGTCCCCTGAGATCAAACAGGCAAAGGTTTTTATTCCAGACTATTCCTTGTTCCCTGAAAAGAGGGCACCTGGCACCCCATCCTGGATCTATCCATTCTGAACACCTCCCTGGTGGTCCCCAAATTCAAAATGCTAACTCTGCAGCAGCTGCTACCTATGCTAACAAAAAATGCCTGGCTAGTGACCCTAGACTTAAAAGATGCCTACCTCCACTTCCTGCCTTTCTACTTTACCCAGCTGGCTTCCAGAAGCCACCTCACTGCGAGGAAGTTCCTGCAAGCCTTGGAGTACATGGCATCTTGCATCCTTCCAATTCATCTGGCCAGGCTTCACATGAGAAAACTTCAGTGGTATCTAAATAATCTTTGGTGTCAGCACTCTAGAGACCGCTCTCCTGCTGATCCCCTATATAAGGGCCAAGTTTCTCTGGTTGGCAGGGGCATGTGACAAGAACAAGGGTCTTCCCTTCATCCTCCACCCAGACCATCACCACTGACGCCTCAGACATTGCTTGGGGCGCTCATCTAGCAGGCAGGTGCTCCCAAGGTCTTTGGGATGCCCAGCACCTTCCCTTGCACATCAATCAGAAAGAAATGATGGCAGTACAAAAGGGTCTGACATTTTTCAAACCCCATCTCAGGCCATGGGTGGTCCTTATCAAAACGGACAACACCACAGTAATGTGGTATATCAACAAACAGGGAGAGACCCAAACTTACCCTCTGTGCAGGCTAGCCATGAACTTCTGGCTGACAGCCGCCTCCATGGGTCTACACCCAATTGCCCAATATCTACCAGGGGTCAGCAACACCCTGGCAGACCACATAAACAGAAACTTACTGGACCCCCACGAATGGCAGCTTCACAGAAAAATCTTTCTGCAAGTCACTCAGGAGTGGGGAACTCTGCAGGTGATCTCTTTGTTTCACACCTCAACCACCAGCTGGAAAAATTCTGTACCAGGGCATATCACCACCTGGTGCGGAAGGTGGATCCTTGACCTTCCCCTGGAACTCCCTGTTTGTGTAAGCATTCCCTCCTCTGCCTCTTATTCCCAAGGTACTCATCAAAATAATAGAGGCGGGACCAAAGGCCATCCTCATTGCTCCAGATTGGCCCAAACAGCATTGGTACCCCTTACTGCACCGCCTGACTACAGCTTCCCAGGCAGCTTCCCCTGATCTCATACCTCTTAACCCAGGTGGGGAGGGGGGGGATGCTGCACCCAGACTTGCTGACTCTCAATCTGTCAGCATGGGTAATACTTTAAAAGCAAACAAGAGGTCCCTGTTAAGCAAACAGGTCTTAGACATTATCACAGAGACCAGAAGGCCCAGCACCAGAAAATCCTATGCAGGGAAATGGAAAAGATTCTGCTCCTGGAGCCAGTCCAAAGGGGCCAGTACCTCACAACCTTCCACCCCCCCCACTTAACTTGGACTATGTAGCTGGGTTACTCAATAGTGGCCTCTCCTTCTCTTCTATTAAAATCCATGCCATTCAGCTCATTTCGAATCCGAACATCCCCTCTTCTCACATCCTTTGATTAAACAATTCCTCAGAGGGGCTTCTAATATCAGACCCCTCAGAAAGCCACCCACGCTAGCCTGGGACCTGAATTATGTGTTAGAAAAACTAACCTTACCTCCTTTCGAACCTGCTGCTGCAGCAGAATTGAAATACCTCTCCTGGAAGACTGCTTTCCTACTAGCTATCACCTCAGCCAGAAGCGTTTCAGAACTTCAGGCACTCATGGCAGTTGAGCTCTTCCTTATTTTCCACGTAGACAGGGTTTTCCTGAGGACTAACCCCTCCTTTATGCCCAAGGTGGTATCTGATGTGACGCTCAACCAGGCCGTACATCTACCCACCTTCTTTCCCAACCTTCAAAACAAGGGGGAAAGAATTCTTCACTCACTAGATGTACACAGGCAACTCGAATACTACCTGGACCATACTAAACCTTCAGAAATACAGAGCAGTTTCTTGTCAGCTTTGCCCCAGGGGCAGAGGGGAAGCCTATTTCCAAGCAAACCATCTCCAAATGCATATCACACTGTATCCATGTCTGCTACAGACTACATGGGAAATCACCCCCTAAGTCCATTCGTACCCATTCCATTAGGGCAGCCTCCACTTCCACAGCATTCCTCAGAGGAGTCTCCACTGGGGACATCTTGGAAGCTGCCATCTGGACCTCTGTCCATACATTTACAAAGCATTGCCACCTACCTCTGTTCACCAATTCTAGGGCAGGGTTTGCCTCTGCAGTTTTTCAGGGCTCGCTGACCCATGCCTAGGGATCTAACCTATTCTTCCACCCCTCTCCTCAGCTTTGGGAATCCTCCCACAGGTGAAGACTGCAACAGTGAAACACAAAGAACATAGTACAGTTGTGTACACTTACCATAGATGTAGATGTTCGAGTGTATTCACTCTTGCAGTCCTGGTTTCCATCCCTCCTTCCCCCTTATATCCTCTTTCCATAGGGGGGGGGGCATAAGCTTCCCACTGTGGCTTTTGGCCACCAGGACCACTTTACCATATTTCCTTTTGCTTCTGACGGGTTATGGCAAGAAAAACTGATGTAATGGCATCGGCTGACTAGACTACAGGTGACAACAGCCGACACAGAAAAACACTGACTCTGGTATTCAGGCCCGCCGAGGGCTACCACAGCAGGGGTAACCCACAGGTGATGACTGCTACAGTGAATACACTCGAACAGCTACATTTATGGTAAGTGTACACAACTGTACTTTCCTTCTTCACCTTCTGGTGAGAAGGAGAAACAACAGAGACCTAAAATACCGAAATTGTCTTCATCAGTTCCAGCCCTGTAACCAGTTCCTATGGCAGTGACCTCTGTACCGTCAGCAAGCAAAGTGTCGTTGGCGCATGCCTTGGCACCTACAATGTCTATGGCACCAACCTGCCTAAATTAGAAATCTTAACTTCCACACCTACCTAGGTACCGAGTACTTCCACAATGCCGAGCTTACCCGCAGTGCCTGTCTTTGTTGTGGACACTCCCTCCTCACACGTCTCCAAACTTGAGACAGTGGTGCAGTTGGACAGTGCAGCACAGACCCGATACCTCCTGGTCAGTGGAGCCTTTCCTGGGGCAGGTATATAGCCCCTTTCTACAACGGCCAGAGTCCCTGTTGGGGATATCCACTAGATCAACCAGGAGCCTTTCAGAACTAGATGTTGTGTACCTTGTGGACCAGCTGCTGACAGCCAGGGGAATTCCTACACCTTCAAAGACCCCATCCCTTTTTGGACTTGGGAATATATCTCCACGGACTCCATCCTATTCTACTGCTTTGACCTCCTTGCAGGTTTTAAAGTCTTCGGCACTGATGCCCTTTTTGGCCCCCACAACTTCGGTGCCATTAGTGGATCTCACTGTGGCCCCGGAGCCATCCCTTTGGCCTTCGGCTCGCTTGGAGCCAGGTCTTCCTCAGTTCCAGGATTGAGCTTATGCGCTCCACGGTGCTGGGTACGGTTCCAAGCCTTTCTATGGTGCTGTCCACGGTGCTGGGAGTCCTGTCAGTACTGATCCCTCTTGAAGCTCCATCATTGGGAGTGGGCTTGACAGAGTCGGGTGTGACCCTGGTTCTGAGGTTGCCTTTCTCTATTCCGGGCTCCCATCCCTCCTCGGGCAGGCCTGCTTTTCAAGCAGTGGAGAGGGCCCTTGGCTCTGTAGGCAAGCCTTCGGCGTCGGACCCCCAGACGTGTCCTCCCTCTGAGCTGCAGCTGACACGAGCCACCATTTTGGGACATCGAGCACAAGAGCCTCACAAGACCCTACCGCAGGGTGCCCCTTCTTCTGAGTTCTCTTCAGAAGCCCACGCTGAAGAGGTACCATGAAAGAAGTCATGCAAGAGGAAGCACATGGACTCCCCTGAAGAGTCTCTTACCGAGGATACGGATTATGATGAAGGGGAAGTGTCCCCATGGTCGCCCCCTGAAGATGTCTCCTTTGTAGACATCCTTGAAATATTAAAACAAAGGGGTGACTGGAAGCCCAAAAATCAGTCCTTCCGAGCAATCTGTGTTCCTGCAGGCTTTTTGTGTTCGGCCATCTACCTCTTGGGTGAACCCGCCTGCAGACGAGCTAATTCATCTCATGGTGCAGCGCACCTGGAAGAATCCTGACTTTGAGCCAGTCCCATTGAGACCAGCTAAGATTCTATCCCCCCTGAGGAAAAGCCCACATTGGTGTAAAAGTCTGCCAGTAGATGTGGTGATGGTGGGGGCGGCCACAAAGAAAGAGCTCGCCAAAGAGAGCCAGACTGTTCATCTGCCTAACAAGGTGTCTTGGGTGGTAGACAGGTTCGAGAAGCTAGATTTTTGCTTCATCGACCTTTGCCATATGGTCTTTGAACTACCTGACACATTTTACTAGGCTCCAGATAGACTTCATTTCTGAACTCTCCGGAACTTTATCAGGACAGGTGTCTGACGAGGTACGTGACAAAATTGCTTTGCAGCTAGCAACCCTGGAATCTATGTCCAACTCATCCATGAGGTTAATATCCTATGCAACTGAAGGGGCGGCAAGAGCTGCGGATGCAGGAGTAGTTAATGACACATCACGCCTGGATGTGCCTTTATGATTTTGCGGATCCCTTTAAGTCTTCATTCCTTAATGCTCCAGTGGAAGCGTCTAGCCTGTTTGGCCCAAAAGTGAAGGACACTCTAGCCAGGTATGAGAAGGATGGCAAGACCCTGTCTGCCATAGGTGTATGCTTTTCCACCGGGAACCAGAGGAGTGGAAAATTGTGGCACAGTCACAGGGTCCTTTTCGTGACACACGTGGCGAGTTCACCCCTAGAGGTAGAGGGGCAACTCTTCTGGAAGACTCTTCTACAGAGGCAGAGGGGGCCCGCATAACCAGGGATCCAGAGATTCTTTCTCTGGACAACCCTACCAGCACTCCTGAAGAGTGGCCTGATTGCTTTCCTCTGGGAGCAGCCGGGGGATGTTTTTCTCTGCACCACACTGCCTGGCAATCAATAACCACTGACTCTTGGGTGCAGAAGATAATAGCCAGATGTTACCGTACTCCACTCAACTCCTTCCCAAGGCCACTAAGACGAATCCCCGACGTTTCACCCAGTCACAGGGAAGAAGCAGCTATAGAGGTAAAGCTGTGTCAGAAAAGAGTCGTCCAAACAGTTCCACCAGACCAGACCAGATCAGATCTGGATTCTACTCAAGATTCTTTTTGGTGCCAAAAAGACAGGGGACTGGAGACCAATTTTGGATCTCAGCACTTTAAACAAGTTTGTCACTCAAACAAAATTCCGGATGGTCACAGTTCAGTCCATTCTTCCAATTTTGGAAAGAGGTGATTGGGTGTGCTCAACGGACCTTCAAGATGTGTATTACCACATCAAAATGGCCAAATGCACCAGAAGGTTTCTTTGCTTCCGGCTGGGAGACTAACATTACTAATTCCGTGCTCTGCCATTCGGAATCTCTACAACCCCCAGAGTGTTCACCAAATGCATGGCAGTAGTAACAGCTCACTTGAGACTGTAAGGATTCTGGGTGTTTCCATATTTAGGCGATTGGCTCCTTACCGCCCCCACAGGCATCTACTGGTAACGGCCCTAAACTACACTCTCATTGGGGAAGTTTCTGGGAATTTCTATAAATTGGAAGACTAAGGCTCCAGCTCCAAGTGATAGTATGTCAGAACATGGTTTCAGCTCGAGAGGTCCTTCAACTCCTAGGTTCAATGGCAGCATCAATAACAATAGTACCTCTGGAAAGACTTCACATGAGACTCCTCCAATGGCTTCTGTTATCTCAGTAGTATCTGAATCATCATCTTTTTTCCTTTCAGATTCGAATAACAAATCAATGCAAATAGGACCTAATTTGGTGGATGAGGCCTGAAACAGAACTTTGGAGTTGCCCTTTCTACCCTTGTCAGCCCAAGGCCACTGTGACCATGGATGCTTTCTTCATAGGGTTGTGGGGCATTTTCAGGGGATGACAGTCGAAGGCACATCGTCCACTATAGAGGCCAATCTGCATGTAAATGTCCTAGAACTGAGGGCAGTGCTTTTAACGTTGCAGGCATTTCAATCTGTCCTTCCTTCTGGAACAATTGCCATCCAGTCAGACAACATGGCAGTAGTCTGGTATATCAACAAGCAAGGAGGAACCAAGTCCTACCCATTATGTCGAGAGGCTATGAGAATTTGGCAGTGGGCAATAGCTTTCAACTGCTTTCTGATCGCAACGTATATTCCCGGGGATTCCAGCGTGATTGCAGACAGGCTAAGCAGATGTATCCTTCTGCCTCACAAGTGGTCCCTCAATTTGAGCATAGCAGTGAAAATCTTCAGCCGTTGAGGCCAGCCTTGCTGCGACCTATTTGCCTCCCTGTCACACCACAAGTGCAGCAGCTTCTTTGCCCTAATTCCCCTGCAGGGGCAGTCCCCAAGGGGCACTCTAATCCACAATTGGCCCATGGGATTTCTGTATGCTTACCCTCCCCCTGATCCCCCAATTCTTGAAGAAAGCCCTTCAGTTGAAAAGCAAAGTGATCCTCATTGCACCTTATTGGCCTCGACAAGTATGGTTCCCCTTTCTCTGGCCTCACTTATTATGCTGACTGTGGATTCTGGATCCAACTCCAGATCTGATTTCTCACCCCCCCCAAGGGTTGAGCCACCCGAACATAACCAGCCTCAAGCTGACAAGCATGGTTTCTCCACTTCTAGTGATCGCCAGGCAGAGCAACCTTTCCTCTCCAGTGTGCGACATTATTCTGGCCTCTCACAAGCCATCCACCAGGAAAATATTTCTTGGCAAATGGAGAAGGTTTTTAATTTAGTCTAAGCAGAGAAAACTAGATCCGTATTCGGCTCCAGTCACTGCAGTGCTAGATTACTTATCAAAATATTTCAGAGGGAGCTGCAGCATTCACTATTCGAGTTCACCTAGCTGTCATTTCGGATTTCTATAATGGTTTCAAGGATTCTTCGTTAATCTCACATCGTCTATGTAAAACCTTTCTAAAAGGAGTCTCTAACATTAGACCTCCATTCAAACAACCAATAGAAGCATGGAGTCTCACACTAGTCCTCCAGTCTTTGACACAACCTCCCTTTGAACTCGCAGCCACCTGTGACATCAAGTTCTTAACTTGGAAATCTCTTTTTCTGGTGGCCATCACATCAGCTAGACTCATTTCTGAGCTTCACGCATTACTCATAAAGTGCCCTTATTTGATTGTCCACAAGGACAGAGTATCACTCCAGACGAACCCTTCCTTTCTTCCCAAAGTTATTTCTGATTTCACTATTGACCTCCGGTTTTCTTCCCTACTTTTTTGAATAAAGGAGAGTGCTGTCTGCATTCATGTGACGTTCACAGACAGCTGTGGTTTTATCTCGATAGGACAAAAACAATGTGCAAATTCAACCAGCTATTTGTATCATTCTCTGGCCCTAAAATGGGAAAGTCATTTTCTAAGTGGCTCAGAGACTGTATACTCTTCATCTACCGACACTCAAAAAGCCCTATACCAGAGAAAATCAAAGCTCACTCCACCAGATCAATGGCAACTTCTGTGACTTTCCATTCAAAGGCTTCTGTGGACGATAACTGTGCAGCAGGAATGTGGGCTACTCCTCATACCTTTATAACTCATTACAAATTGGATTTGGTCTCCAGGGGAAGAGCTTCCTTTGGTTCAATGTGCTCAGGAATATTCTTCCATAAGGGCCGCCCAAGGGACACAAGGTAACTGGTCCCATCAGTGATGAATGAATGAAGATTAACAACATCAGATAAAGAAGTTGTCTTAAACACAACATTCCGTCTGTGTTGTTCATTTTCATTCTTTCATTACATCCCACCCTCCTTCCCCCTCCAAGTGGCTCCTGGGGGATTGTTTGGGTCCAAATCCCACTCTAGGGTACTTGCTCAGAAAAAGCCTCTACTTTACTAATAATGGGCAAACTCAATCCGAAGTAAAAGGCAGAAGGGGTATTATGGGTGAAAGCTTAGCTTGAGGGTTTTTGGCTGGCACAAGCTTGTTACAGGGCCGACTTAGTTCCGAGGATGGAACCAACTACCCATCAGTGATGAATGAATGAAGATGAACAATACAGATGGAGCGTTATGGTTAAACACAAGTTCTTTTTTGTCTTTAAGATGGAATGTTATTGTAAGATGTAACTTCTTTTTTTGTCTTTAAATGCTGCATCCTGTGATATGTAGCCTCTTCCTCTGAACTAAACTATCAAGGAATGTTATTCACGTGAAGGGGAGTACTTGTTTAATGCATAAAATAGGAGAGTGTAGTTGTAGATGAACAGCCAAATGATAAAATATATCTTGTCCTGTAAGAATCGGAGCTAACTGTAGTAAGTCTTTCACTTTGTTCTTTCCCTGAATTCTTTGCAGCCAACTGAGTCACACATCTGATATATGCCTAGCAAATTTTTTTGTTTGGCAGCTTGATTTTGCTAAATATTTGCCCCAGGAAGGCAACAGAAATGTTGAGTTAATTGGTATTGTTTCAACCAGTAAGAATCCATGTTTTTTTTTTTTTTGTCAAAGAATCGCCTGTTAAGTATATAATGTAAAGACTCTGTCAGATGAGATGGTAAAGGTTCAAATCTGTTAAGGCAGACATTTTTGCAATTTCAGCACCTGTTTCTACCTTTTCTTAGGTAAATGCTTGACTTTAAGTCAACTGATAGATACAGTTTACTGTTGCATGGTAGAGACCCAATTTCATTGTTTAACATGCAAAATCAGTAGACGGAACAGTGAATAATTGTACCTTATTTGTTTACCTACATTACTAAACTTTGGTGACTGGTTTTATAATTTTTTGACAATTCTTAAAAAGCACCACTATATTAAATAAACATTTTTTGTTTGTACTTTTGTGCCCCTTTATGAATTCAGCAGTAAAACATCCAGCTGTAACTATAAACATTGTTCCTGTGAATTTTTTTACTGTTTCCTTATACTTGTATATTTCTTAGAAAATTCCTCTGGGGGACCAGTTCTGTTAAAAAAAATATATATCTATGTCTAAATAAAAAATATGCTCTGATGTCTGGTGTAAAGTCATGATTTGGTAATACTCCATACTCTTTACAGAGATTTCTTTGGCATTCTTATATGAAAACCATTGCTTCTCAACCAAGTGTTGAACCTGAGAAAAATTACATATGGGATTGAAACTGGATAAGTAACCATATCTTTTTGTAGTGTTTGACAATATAGCATGAGGCTGCCTTTGATTAACTCTGGGTTAGACAGTCAGTAGACTCTGGTTAGACCTGAAAAGTATTATGAACTGTAGAGGTGCAGTGGAATAAAATGTGCTTGCAAAATTAATTTATTAAACCATCCTGACAGAAAAAAATAGCAATTGAGGATAAATGTCTGAGGGGAAAAAAAGGATGAAGATTGGATGGTAAATAGGAAATTCACCCCGGGGATCACCTCTGTGGCTCTGCTCGACAGAGGCACAGGAAAATTATTTTCTTGGGTGGCAAAAGCCAGGGTACCTTTTTGGCTGTGCTTGTATAGGCCCCAGGGCCGATAGCCTAGTACCTACCTATGAACCTATGGTAACATTGTGTTCTGTTTTTCATTGCAGTCAAATATTTCTGTTTACTGCATAAATCCTTGCTACTTATGGTAGTGTAGCAAGTATGAGAATAGTTGACTTTTGTTTTAGGCAGTGTGTGGTACAATAAACAAGAAAAAAGCTGAGCTTTATTAACGCATTTAGTACAAGAGAATCTACTAAAGCAGATGCATCAGAATTTCACTACAGATCAAGTCTGTATCAGTTGGCGTTATGCAAAGTTTGTAACATTTCAGCAGTAGTTATTTTGAAGGACTCAGTTTTGAGTTTATTTTGTAGGACGTGTTTTTTTTTATTCTGTTTGCAGTTTTGCTGCGTTGATGTTAGTTAAATGATTTGTGGGTGGGGGACATGTACCAGGTTGTCATACTTGTTTGCATATCTCTGAAATATTGCATTTTCTTGCATTTACAAAACTAATTATAACATTCAGAATTATGTGGCCACCAGTGTTTATTTAATCCAGTTACATTAAATAGGATGGTGCAAAAATAAATATACTAGTTTAAATAGATCTGCACTGTAACTTCAAAACACATTGGTGTGTGTCTGTGGTACAACAGTGTTTGTTTCTGATCTGCAACTATTTGTAAGCTACATGGTGTCTGTGGTATGTGGTTGATGCATCTCACATGTATAATCTAAGAAATAGCAGAACATTTTAAGGCATAGCTTTTTTCTTCCCCTGTAAATTAGCTTGGTTGATTCTGCTTCAGGTTGATTGCAGGTTTTGTGAGCAGTTATCAGATCTTTGAGGAATGCTCTTCTTCTCTTTGATTATTGCAGTAGGGCCATCAGAGATGACTACTTAAGAACTGGGAGGCTTGATGTGGTGGCAAGTAACTGTAATGTGCATGGCTAGTAAAGTACTCGCGTTTTGTATTTCTTTGCAGGGGTAGACTTGATCTGTAGTGAAATTCTGATGCATCTGCTTTAGTAGTTTCTTTTTGATGTTAAGACTGTGCACCAAATTAAACCTGTTAGTGATGTAATGTTTTCTGTGAAATCAGGGGGCGTGTAAACATGCTGGAATGATTAAAAAAACAAAAGTGGTCGCTCATTCTTATCAGTTTTTCATCGGTAGAGTTCCTTTGCCACATTTTTGCATGTCTGTATGCTTAGTTTAGCAGAGCTTCTCAGAGTTTGGGCTGCTTAGCTAGATATCAGAAGTCAATCTGAACAAAATCCAAGGCGCTCTGTGAATTCTACTGAAAAATAAGAATTTTTATAACCTTCTTTGCACTTCTAAACTGCTTGCAACTGTTTTATCACCTACTTTCATCTGTTTTATTGTTTGTGACTCTGTTTTCTGCACTTCCTGTTTACAGTACTTGAACAATTTGTAGCATAGGTTAGCTTCAGACTTGCGGAATCTAGATTGGCATTTTCTGAGCACTAAAGCCAGCCATCTTCCATTAAGAGGGCCCGCATGCACCCTTATGGCAGAAGAGTATAGTCACTGACCATCTGAGTTGGGGATTGCTGGAACAAGGCTTAGTCTTGGGCTTTCCTTTTGGTTGAATTGTTTGAAAACTATTTTACTTAGCTGATATTTAAACACAGCATTTGCAAGTAGCCGCAGTGTGCGCAATAGGGGTTAGCAGTGCCTTGTACAGACACAAATTCTTAAAAAGTCATATTTTCCCAAGATAACTGCTAGGGGAACCCTCCTATGTTTCCCCACTTCTTGAAGCGTAACAGTTGTGCAGTGCTGGCCAGAGTGCAACCCAGCTGCGCTTTTTGAGGTGCCAGCACAGGTTTCTACCCCTAAACCTCTCATAGATTCACTGTTTTTACTAGTTCTACAACTGAACCTAGTCCATCCGGCCCACCACTTGTTACAGAATGCACATGGCATAATGGGAGGGTCAGTTGCCCACCTTTTCTGCAGCCAGCCTGATTGACAATGAGCATCCTGAGGCAATGTTGCAATTGCCTCGTGTACAGACAACCTACTAAAACATGCAAATACAGTATGTGAGATATTTATCTATACTATGAATCTGGAGTCAGTGCTTGCTCTCTCTCATGTAACAAACCAAATACCAAGCAGGTTGTCAGCACCCACACTCCACTTACCACACATATCAAGCACACAACATATAAACCCACATATGCGGAGGTACTCTCTAGAAATATACCAAAAGAGAAAACACCTTCCAAGCGCAAACCTTTTGCACACAATACAGTTCCATGAGCAACCAATACGCATTAACACACGCATCAGTGTCTCACCCAGTAAGCCCCTAAGGCAAAACATATCTAAACCAAATGTCTTGGCCATAGGCAACCCCATAGTGAGACGCACAGATGTCCCATTCACCAGGCTGGACAAGGAGAAGGTCACGGTCAGCTGCCTGTCTGGTGCCAGGATCTGCCAAATAATGCATGCACTCAAGTCTCTCAGCAAGTACTGTTATGACTCTGTCATAGTCCATGTTGGAGTGAATGACTAGAGACGTACCTCACTGGACTATATGAAGAGAGACATGATGGAGCTTTCAGATTGTGTGTCCCAGGCAAGTATGTCCCTAGCCCTCAACAGCATTCTTCCCTCACACTAAAACAAAAAATGATTGACTTCTACAATTGGCTTAGCATCTGGTGTCAGTTAAGGGGGATCCAGTATCTGACAGCCCGGGGATGATATGGTGGACAGACCACGCTGCTTTGCCAGATATTGTCTTCACCTTTTGCCTCTAGGATTTAGATTGCTTGCAAAGTACTTGCCTTCCTCATAGTGTCTTTTTTAGGCAATGTCATAAGAGCAAAATTTCCAATGTAAAAATATCCTCCAGAAACAAACTCAGGGTTATGCTGATTAATGCTAGGAGTCTAAATCAGAAACTGCACTCACTTGAAGCACCTCTCATCCCGGAAGATGCTGATGTCTGGGCAGTCACAGCGACATGGTTCAAGGCCTCAGGGAGTACCCTGGCCATGCAGGGCTGCAGTGCCTTCTACATGTTCAGACCACACAACGGATGTGGAGAAAACAAGGGAAAAGGAGTATCCATCCTCATTAAAAACATATAAACCTCTAGACTGGTTAAACAGCATAACTTTCTAAAGTTACTCCAAGGTCTAACTAACTGTAGGAAAGACCCCTCCCCCACATCATTGTTATCCATCTTCATTAAAAACATATACACCTCTAGACTGGTTAAACAGTATAACTTTCTAAAGTTACTCCAAGTCTAACTAACTTTAGAAAAGACTCCTCCCCCACATCATTGTTATCCATCTTCATTAAAAACATATACACCTCTAGACTGGTTAAACAGCATAACTTTCTAAAGTTAGTCTAACTAACTATAGGAAAGACCCCTCCCCCACATCATTGTTAGCTGTAGGTCCCCCACCATGAACCACAAAAACCACACAGCCTACCTGGACCTACTTGAGTTATTCTCAGTACAGCCAAATAACCCTAATCATGGGTGACTTATATGAGCACAAACACTCTCGCCCAAAGTTTCCTGGACTTTAACACAAATGTTTTGGACCCAGGTAGTCAACACCACCACAAGGGGCTCTAACATCCCTGACATCGCCACACCATCCCATGTACGGGGCCCTCCTTGGTAAAGTCCGATCATAAATCAGTCTCATTCAAAGTAACAGTTATACTTGACCCACCCTCAGGAGAAAAAAGGTTAAAAACATTTCTCCAACGTAAAAAGGAAAAGAAATAAATTTCTCCAAAGTAAACTATAGCCTACTGAGCGATGGCATCAGTAGTTTCAGCCCCCCTGCCAACACTGACTGCAATGACCGCTATATTGAGGTGTACACAAATGTCCTGTATAAACACATATAAATGTATAGACTTGGCCGTACCGGAACAAATCAAGTCAAGATCCTCACAGAAAATAAGCCACCCTGGTGGCCATCTAGCTTAAATAGGTTATACGATATGAGAAGGAAACTGCTGTCAGAAAGCAAGAGGAAATGGTCCTAGCAAAGGAAACACTCCCTGCAAAGCTTAAACAAGCAAGTTGAACATATTGTAAAATCCTCTAAAGCTAATTATGAAACTAAATTAGCATCCTTAGCTAAGTTCAGTCACAAAGCATTCTTTAGCTACATCTGAACTCTAAAAGGGAAGGCTCAGCTTTGTGTCGAACTACCTGTGGATGGTACCACTTATACTGAACCTGAGGACATTGCCAACCTGCTAGTGGACAGGTTGGCAAAAACTTTATCCCACTGTCACACCAGTCATACTGCATAACATACCTGTCACCAGTCCTCTGCCTAGTATCTCCAGAGAGCAGGTCATAGTCACACTCTCCAATGCCAAAAACACAGCCTGTATGGGACCGGACAAAATCCCAGGCTGCCTGTTAAGTGGTCTAAAACTGGAGTTAGAGAAACATCTAATCATGCTCTTCAGTCTCAGTCTAAGCACTGGCTTTGTCCCAGCTAAGTGGAAAATAGCAACCGTAATCCCCTTGCACAAAGCCTGTCTGTCAGCTGACCCCGGGAACTATAGACCAATAAGCCTAACCAGCCTCATCTGCAAGGCCATGAAGAGACTCATCATGGATCTGATCAACAAGGATATAGGTGACCTTCAGACTCTTGACATGACCCAGTTTGGCTTCATTAAGGGCAGATCTTGCCTGCTAAACCTGCTGGACAGCGTTGAGAATGTCACTAAAGCCCTGTATGGAGGAAAAACAGTTCACACTGCCTGTCTCGACCTAGCCAAGTTGTTGACACAATCCCTCACTCAGGCATCATTGAGAAACTCACCCAGCTGGGTATTACCCCTTACAACCACTAGATGGGTTGCCAACTGGCTCAAAGACAGAAAACATGCAGTCAGAATTGGAGATGCCAACTCTACTAGCAGACCTTTTACCAGTGATGTTCCACGGGGATTTGTCTAGGCCCCATACTGTTTGGGATCTGTTTTGCAGAAGTCCAGGTGAAAATAGATGGCCTGTGGCTTACCAGGTTTGCTGATGACTGCAAATCATCAAATCCCCCAAAGATGTCAGCATACTACAAAATGGGCTTACACAGACAAATAATTGGTGTCACAACCACGGACTTGAACTAAACACAAAAGCATGCATTGTCATCCCCTTCTGCTAAGGAAAAACGTCTGGTAATTACAACATTAATAATATCCCCCAAGTTCAAACCCAGTGGTGAGAGATTTAGGAATACAAATTGATAGCAGCCTTAATTTTGATCTTCAGCTGTCCACAGTAGTGAGGAAGGCCTTCCACGTTGTACACCTCATAAACAAGGGTATGGCATCCAGAACTAAGGAGGTTATAACTCCCCTGTACTTGGATGTCATAACCTCATTATCTCTGGATACCTTCAACTTTATACACCTCATAAGCAAGGTTATGGCATCCAGAGCTAAGGAGGTTATAAACCTGTGCTTGGTTCTCATCAGACCAGTGATAAAGTAGAATGCTCCCTTCTGTGTGTACCTCACCAGACATCTGCAGCAGCTAGAGAGACCTCAACATTTTTCACCAAGAAAATTCAGGGCCTACACACATGACCTACGTGGACAGACTGAAAACCTTATCACTTTATTCACCATCTGCTTAGAGGTGACTTGTGCCTGGCCTACCTGCCTTGATGAAGCTGCTGCACATCCACAAATCCAATGGGACAAGATTCACTTGCTCTAGGGATCTTAACCTAGCCTGCAACATTAATAGGAAATGCTGGAGAGAGAGAGAGATGTCTCCCAGAGGTTGCCATTCCTCTCGTAAAAACTCCCGATTCATGTAAAACAGAGCTGTTCACTGACCCTATTTAAGCATAACCTGGACAGCTGGATGGAAAACTGTAAATTTACACTGGGGGTTTCACCTATGTCCCTTTTAGATGGGCAGCCGGTGTTATCATAGATTCGTGCGCAGGCATAGACTGCATATCTTGGTCCATAAGGGAACAAGGGTATAACATGGCTAGGCTTGTAGAGATCTTGGGTCCAATAGCTTAGTGGCCTCCTATGAATACACAGACTTGCATCATGTAGGCATGTGAAGGATATATACATGTACTGCTTGTGTATAAGCATGTTAAGTACTGAAGCATAACTTTGTAATCTAAGGTTTAAACCCCTTCAGTTTACATGAAAAGTGAGGAGACTGGTTTTGGTAGGCAGTAAGGCAAATTTATGGCAAGCAGATTTTGCCTGAGAGTCCAGCTTATTACAAATGGTGTGTTGAAAAAGAAATCCTTCCACTGCTGTGAGTGTGTGGGTATGTGGATGGGGGTCGATTGCTTTCATATGTGATGAAAGCGGAGAACCTTAAATAATGCGTTTTTTGAGGGGAAGAGGGAGACTTCTGGCTGTACCTGACGGGGTGTGCCTCTTTAAATTCTTACAAGGTGGTGACTGTGTACTCATATTTATTGAAAACCAGTGACCGGGCTAAAAGTACTTATAAAAGTGGTTGGGCTGGTATCTTCATTGGCTTGTCAGTGATGAGACTGTCAGCAAATGTACTTTTATAAATTATTTATTAACTGGCTAGCTTTACTAACCCTAAATATATTGTGTAGCCTCACCCTTACTAGAGGTGCAGAGACTAAAAGGCTGTTGAATAGACCAGTGGGTACAGTGTTGGCATTCGCAGCTTTATTACCTTATGTGATAACTAGCTCCTCATATGAAAGGGAGTGTGGGTCTAGGTCATTAAATGACAGGTAACAGGAAATAATATAATTGAGTGACCAAAGTCACTGACAAGTCTGCTTTCTGAAGATAATGCCATAAAAATGGACTTAACACACAGAAGTGTTTGTTGTAGAGGCAAAGCCCGATATCCATTTTGCTGGGGTTTCAGTCTCCTATGCTACTTAAATATGGTCATCCTCATAGTTACAAGGAAAAGGAAATCCTTGCCATTGCATTGACCACCCATAGTATCCCCAAAAGGCAGAAAATAAAACTTTCCCTGCACCAGAGGCAGATCACCAGACTCCCTCTTATGACTCCACAGCAACTTAGCCCCAAGAAGCACTCCTGCAAAAACTGTTTGCCTACTGCAAAACACAGGCATCTCATTGCTTTTGTGTGAATAGATCAATGGCTGGTTAGTCCGGTCAACTGAATCTGATAATTTAAAAATTTGTACGGCAAAATTTCAGCAACATGGTAACTACAGTGCTGCTAACTAAACCGGCTCATGGAACAGTAGCATTTTTATGTATTTTACCAGTAACTTCTTGGAATGTGTTTTCCTCTGCATGTAAAGTGGTCTGTATGCACATAATCACATACAAATATGGATGCTTTGGAGGTTTCTGACTGTTCTTCTATTGTGCATGCCCATAAAACAGTATTTATAAGATGACTAGGAATATAAATCAAAGCATGCTACTGAAAAAGATAAAAATCCTTTGCCCTCATATTCAAAAAGAACACACTAATTCACAACACTTCTGTTTAGTGTGAATAGAGAGAACAGCTTGGAGAAAAGGGAATGGAAGTAAAATGGTATTTTGTGGGGACACAGTGTTTGGGAACTGTAAGCCTTTGCTGAAAAATGAAAATCCCATGACTATTGTAGTCCCTGCAAACAGTTTTGGAGCACAACAATTACTGTTAACTTACTGTGATGTAACAAATACAGTGTAAGCTCTTGCCTCTTTTCATTTTGTGATGAACTTCAGGGGCAGGATCGATGACTGACTGTGAAGTCAGTTAAGAGCTACATTTGGATCATCATTTTAAGTGAGATTTGATCAGTAGCCATATTTGAACACCCATTAATACTGGAATGGAAACCCTTTTCATTTCATTAAATAATACGTTTGTTCTAGTTTCTTCATGACTGGAGAAATATATGTATGTCTCCCAAGTATGCAACAGAATCTAGAAGATTTAGGATTTTAGCTTGGAAATGTTTACACAGATATTTTATACACCAAGTAGACTCCAGAGAATTTTTCTTCCAGTAGACAGTACATGTTGGAGGTGTGAAGGGGAAGAAAGAGGTAATTGGGAACCTATTTTCTGGGAGTGCGGTGAGCTGGCAGACTTTGATTCCCTGTAGGATGCACTGTTGGAGATGCTGGGTGGGCGGATTGGTCTGACAAGAAAGACTATTTTTCTGAGCTATGGTACAGAATCGGAATTTCCTAGACATGGTAAGGCCTTGCTGTGTCTAATAATGGTGGCTGCTAAAAAAGCAATTACAGTACTAGAAAATGGCAATCAGAATCTAAACCAGCTCTACTGGAAGTAGTAAATATAGTAACAGAGATAAAACAGCTGGAATTGCGATGTTTAGAAGAAGATAGGAGTAAACTACATAGGAAAAAATGAGGAATTGTGGGAACAATACATACATACAAGAGAGGAATGAGGCTTAAAAGGCAGCAGGACTTAAATGAGCTGGGAGTGTGTCATTATGGTTTGTGATGTAAAATGCTTGCAACTAGGATTGTGTCGGTGTGGTTATTTTCATTTATATAAATGTATGATCACCTATGTAGTAAGTGATGTTTTAGTGAAGATGTTTCTTAAAGGAAAAAAGCAGGAATTGAATAATTTATGTAATACTACTTAGTTTATATGGTATATAGAAATATATGTAAAGTATAATGTTTGATGTGATGTCAGTGTTGCCTTTATTCTTACTGATGGGTCGGATTGGATCTGTCTTGGCCTTTTACAAAAGCTCAAGGCCTTTAGCAAAGCTCGTGGGCACTCAACCTTACCCATAATGCCCTTCCCTAACTCCCTCAGTTCTCGTTTGCCACTCTGCAAAGGATGTGGATGTTCATCGTATTTCACTGTTGCAATCATTACTCTTGGGTTATCCTGCTGACAGGCTACCTGCAGTCGGCCAGAATTCCAAAGTCTAGGTCCGGCGTCAGTTGCTGTCGCCTCTTCCCTAACGTCAGAGCGCCAGGGGTATAAAAGATGCAGCCGACCCCATTTTCTTCAGTTTTTCTTGCCCCAGATGTCAGGTGCCCCCAAATTGGTAGGCTAAAAATATTATGCCAATAATTATGCATGCAGTAAAGTAAACATTTCCTTCATCTACAAGCAAATACACCACATAGGTTGTATAAGATAGAGAAGTATAGGTAAGTTCCAGCAAAGAAAAGGGGGATGGAGGGTGGGTAACCTGGACTGCAACAGTGAATGCACTCAAACATCTACATTTATGGTAGGTACACAACTGTACTATGTTCATTCATGTTTCACTGTTGCAGTCATTACTCTTGGGTTGAATCCCAAAGCTAAGGCTGGTTCGCTGGGCTTAAATAGGATTAGGAGAGGCTGTAAGGCCTTGCAGAACTGCAGTGGCGAAGCCTGCTTTGTATTTAGAGTAGAGAGGTAAATGGTAGTGCTTTGTAAAAGTGTGCACTGAACTCCAAGTTGCAGCCTCTAAAATGTCTTTGGTTGGTACTCCTCTGAGAAAGGCTGCTGAAGTGGCTGCTGCCCTGGTAGAATGAGGCCTAATGCCCTTGGGCATTGATTTGCCATGTTGTGAGTAGCAGAAACGAATGCAGTGGCCTATCCATTTTGAAATAATAGGCTTTCCTTGAGATCCTGCAAATTATGCCACTAAAAGTTGCTCAGTTTTTCTGAAAGCTTTAGTTCTGTCCAAGTAGAAGCGTAGTTGTCTGTGTATGTCCAAGGAATGCAGAAGTCACTCACCCTTCTTCAGTGGGTTTGGATAAAAGAAAGGCAAATTAATGGTTTGGTTAAGGGCCATACTGGATACTATCTTAGGCATAAATATTGGGTTCATCCTTAGAGAAACCCTGTCTGGATGGAAAACGATGAAACTGAGATGCTGGACAAAGGCCTGTCCTTTTCATCAATGACTGCAACAGTGAATACACTCGAACATCTACATTTATGGTAGGTACACAACTGTACTTTCTCTGCACTGCCCTTTGGCTTATCTACTGCGCCAAGGGTATTCACAAAGTGCCTAGCTCCAGTCATTGCATTTTGCAGGCAAAGAAATATTCAAATTTACCCATACCTGGACAATTGTCTAACTCAGGCAGAAAGTCAGGACATACTTTTGAATCATCTGGCCTTTGTACAAAGGGTGCTAACTTGTCTGGGGTACATATTAACGAAAAGAAATTGCACCTGGTACCCTGTCAACAAATTATATTCCTGAGAGCAAGCTTGAGTACAAATTCCCAGATGGCTTTCCTCACACCAGAGAAACAAATTAATTTGACAACCTACTTCAAACAAATGGCCACAAAAACTCTGCTGTCTGCAAGGCAAATACTACAAGCCTTGGGGTTCACGGCCTCCTGCATTCTTCTAATTCCATATGCAAGACTGTGTATGAGGAAACTACAGTGGTATCTAAAAAGCCTATGGTGTCAACATTCTCAGGATCTAGAAGCAATGATTCCTATCCTTTGGTGTGGGCAAAGGGACTACTATTCACACTATCCCCTGCCACCCAAACCCTAACAACAGACTCATCAAACTATGCATGGGGGGCTCACCTGGCAGTTAAGTGCATTCAGGGCAAATGGAACCCAAGTCAAATGCACCTGCATATCGATCAAAAAGAAATGTTAGCTGTACAGAATGCTCTGACAGCTTTCAAGGACCACATTCTTCCAGGACAATTAATGGTAAAGACGGACAACACCACTGTTATGTGGTACATAAACAAGCAGGAGGGTACACATTCTTACCCCCCACTGCAGACTAGCCATGGCATTGTGGAACACAGCCCTGAGCTACCAAGTGCATCTACAAGCTCATTTCCTGCCAGGAAAACTAAATACACTGGCAGACGAACTAAGTAGAAACCTCATGGACCCACACGAGTGGAAACTGGAACCAAGGATTTTCAACATGTTAAGCAAATGGGGGAGACCAGATAAAGACCTGTTTGTCTCCCCCCAAAACTATCAGTTGGACACATTTTGCACAAGGACTCCCCACAAACCAAGTTGGAAAGTGGATGCTCTGTCCTTCAGCAGGAAAAACCTATCAGTTTGTCTTTCCTTCTCTACCTCTGCTCTCCAAAGTGTTATTAAAGATCAAACAAGACAAACCAAGGACGATTTTGATTGCACCAGACTGGCCACGCCAACACTGGTGTACCCCCTCTTGCGCAGTGTGTCACTGTTGGCCCCATGGCACCTGCCTCAGACTCCTACCCTGTTGTCTCAGCAGGAGAACCAGATTCTGCACCCTCAGCTTCAAACACTGAACCTAGCAGCCTGGCTAATTACCTAATCTCTCCTTTACCTTCCCTCAGTAAACCAGTGATGGATGTCATTTTAGAGGCAAGGAGGCCTAGTACTAGAAAATCTTATGCAGAAAAATTGAAAAGATTCTGTGCCTGGAACCAATCTCAAGGGATGAGCACAGCATTGCCCAGTTTACCTCAGATTTTACAATACTTAACTGAGATGCTTCAGAAGGGCCTGTCTTTCTCCTCCATCAAAATTCACGCCTCAGCCATTTCAGCTCATTATAACACAGAACCTCCCCTCTTCTCTCTTCCACTGCTCAAGCAGTTCCTCAGAGGGGCCAAAAATTTATGACCACCCAGGAGAGCTCCAACTCCAGCCTGGGACCTTAACTTTCTATTGGAGAAACTCAGTCTTCCTCCTTTCGAGCCAGCTGCTACTGCAGACATAAAATTCCTTTCTTGGAAAACAGTTTTCCTTTTAGCAATCACTTCAGCAAGAAGGGTATCTGAATTACAGGCCCTTATGGCAGTGGAGCCTTTCATCATCTTTCATGTGGACAGAGTGTCCCTCAGGACCAGTCCCTCCTTCATGCCCAAGGTGGTCTCCAGTGTGGCCCTTAATCAGTCCATTCATTTGCCAACCTTCTTCCCTAATCCACAGAACAAAGGGGGACGGATGCTGCACTCCTTAGATGTGCACAGACAACTTAGCTTCTACTTGGACAGGACTAAATCTCAAAGGAAATCTGAACAACTGCTGGTGGCATTTGCTTCGGGGGCAGAGGGGAAGGCTATTTCAAAGCAAACCATTTGCAAATGGATAGGCCATTGCATTCGTTTCTGCTACAAACACCATGGAAAACCTATCCCACAGGGGATCAGGCCCCACTCAACTAGTGCTGCATCTACCTCTACAGCCTTTCTCAGAGGTGTCCCTACCAGGGACATCCTAGAAGTTGCTACCTGGAGTTCTGTACATACTTTCAACAAGCATTACCATCTGCCAATTTTCTCTAAATCCTGAACTGGCTTTGCGACTGCAGTCTTGCAGGGCCTTATAGCTGGTCCTAATGCTATCTAAATTCATCCTCCCATCCTTAGCTTTGGGAATCTACCCAAATGTGATGACTGCAACAGTGAAACACGAAGAACATAGTGCAGTTGTGTACACTTCTCATAAATAGATGTTGGAGTGTATTCACTGTTGCAGTCCTGGTTACCCTCCAGCCCACTTACTACTTTTGGCTATACCTCTACTCTCCTTTACTATGCTCAAAAGCTTTTTGGTGTTGTATTGGCTTTGTTGTTGGAGGTATAACCTTGTATATTTATAGATTTAATTGCTTCCCATTAGGGGGGCACCTGACATCTGGGGCAAGAAAAACTGATGTAATGGCATCGGCTGCATGTTTTATACCCCTGACGACCTGACGTCACGGAAGAAGGGACAGCAACCGATGCAGGACCCAAGACTTTGTTAATCAGGCCGACCTGAGGGCTACTGCAAGCAGATAACCCAAATGTGATGACTGCAACAGTGAATACATTCGAACATCTACATTTATGGTAAGTGTACACAACTGTACTTTCTCCATCTTTGGAACAAATACCTTCTCAGCTCCCTTATCCATTCTTGAATAAATCAAGGTCTCCCAACCTTTCTACTTGGTCTACCGGGAGTTTATCTGGCGATGTGGATAGGGTAGTGCAGAGGCTTCTAAATACACTGGCCTTGGCCAAGTTGTTACTGGATCCGAACCCAAAGGAATTGGAACCATCGGTGCCTGCTCTTCCTCTGATCCATCCCCTGGTTTTGGAGCCGGAAGATTCTGATGTCCAACTTATGTCTGTCTTGGATCCTAGACCCAATGGTTCCTCGGATCTGATATGTGCCCTGAGTGTTTCCGCTCAGTCGGAGCAGGAGACCTGTAGGAGCAGACACTTCCTGGTCAGATCCACAGAGTGTGTTCGGATCTCTCCGGATCCACCCCTGCCTCTATATGCTTCAGCGCAGGTGAGTTCAGATCCTACCTCCACTTTGGAGCTTCTGTCTGCTGTGCCAGAGATTCCTTCTGCCCCGACAACTCTTTCTTCGGATCCGGGGTGCGAGGTTATGAGGAGGGTTATGACTACATCCCAGTCTCAGAAATGGTCTGTCTTGAATCTTCCTCCCTCTTCTATGCTGGTGACTTTGCGGTCCTGTGGAGAGGGTATATGAGAGCGCAGAGAACCCAGGCCTCAAGATGTCCAGCAAGGGACAACCCCCCCCCCCTTCTGAACCTTCCCCAGACTGCCCCACTGAGGAAGTCCCTCAGAAGAGGACCTGCAAGAGGAAGCACCTTGAACACCCCAGAGGAGTTGATCACATCTGATACTGACCTCGATGATGCAGAAGGGTCCCCACGGTCATCCAAATGTCTCCTTTGGAGACTTCGTGGAAATGTTGAAACAGAGGTGACTGGCAGTCCCCCTCCCCTTCAGCTGAGGAGTCTGTATACCTGAAGGCTTTTGGGTCTTGCCCTTCCACCTCTCGGGTGACCTCTCCTTTTGATGAGCTTATTCTTAACTAAAGGTGTAGCAGTTGATGCCATGGTCGTGGCGGCAGTCACTAAAAAACTACCTGAGACCAGTTCTTCTATCTGTCCTCCGAATAAAGATTCCAGGACCGTGGATAGGTATGGGAAGCTGTTTTTTTCATCAGCAACCTTTGCCTTACGGTTGCTGAATTATCTGACCCACTTTACCAGATTGCAGAGGGACCTGACAACTGTCAGACTCTCTCCAAGGAGCTGTAGCTGACGCGGTGTCAGATAGTCACAGCCCAACTCCGCCACTCTCAATTCAGTCATAAACTTTTCCATGAGACTCTTACCTTATGCAGCAGATGGAGCAAGTGGGGCTGCAGGTTCAGGTGTGTGTCTTAGGAGGCAGGCCTGGATAAATCTTTGCCATGTCGTGCAGCCCTTTAAGTCTTCCTTCATTAATGCCCCTTTTGATGGCTCCTCTCTGTTTGGGCTGAAAGTAAAAGAAAGACTCACCAGGTGTGAACAGGAAGGCAAGACCTTGTCTGCCGTTGGAATGCATTTTTCCACACCTACTAGACCCTTTCCCAAAGGTCAGAGAGGTAGTGGAAAGATGTGGGTCAGAAAATCACAAAAGTCTTTGCAAGACACATAGGGTGAAAGTTCCCCTAGAGGCAGAGGGGAGAAAAATAATGGAAGATGCTGCCCTCATGGCAGGGGAGGAACGCAGAATCAGGGCTGCAGAGAATCTTTCTTTGGTAGGCCCTTACAGTGCTCCTGGAGGGGATGCCCAATTGCTCGCCTCTGAAGGCAGTCTGGAGACGATTGTGTCTGCATTTTCAAACCTGGCAAAAGATGAACAATAGATGGATGCAGGACATAATATCCAGGAGTTGTATTATTCCCTTCTCCTTTCCCACTCCTGTAAACAAACCAGTTCCAGATGATCTGCCCAGTCAAAAGCAACACGCAACTATAGAAATTCAAAAGTTGGTAAGAAAGAGTCATCCAAGAAGTCCCCATAGACCAGAGGATTCAGAACTAACTCAAGGTTCTTTTTAGTTCCAAACAAAAACCGGGGACTGGGCACCCGTCATGAATTTCAGCATTCTGAACAAATCTGTGAAAAAGACCATGATGTCCTTCAAGGATGCATCTGCAGTCATAACATATGGGTTGTCCTTCCTCAGGCAGCCCTTCGGTCGGCCGGATTCCAAAATCTGGGTCTGGCCTCGGCTGATGTCGCACTTCACCAGACGCCATTTTCCTCAGTCTTTCTTGCCGCGCGGTGCCCGAAGCAGAAGCTGTTCGCAAGTGCCGGTCGGTCAGATCCAGAGATTTCAACTACCGAAGACTTCTAAAAAAGCTAAGTACCCCGTTGGGGACTCTTTCTTGCCTCAGCCGATGTCAGACAAAGTAAATAATTGTTTAACTTGTGGGAAACAAATACCTCATAAGGATTTCCACTCTTACTGCCTTCCTTGCTTAGGCCCAGACCACGACGTATCAGCTTGTTTAGCCTGTGCTTCCTTCAACCGACAGACACTTAGACGTCGGTCGGAGTTTGCAGAAGAGTTTTTTGACTCCACTTTTGCATATAAAATGCCGTCGGAGACTCCGACTACACACTTAGCTAAAAAACGCAAGGAAAAGGACCGACACTCACGGCCCGCGGTTTCGGCTGAAACCACGGTTAGGCCTACCGCGAGTGTCTCGGTTTCGGCTGAGACCAAGACCTCGGTTCTCCCTTCGGCCGAAAGCATGCCTCCGACAACCGAGGCCACACAGGCCATGACTGAGTCAGCTACAGAAAATCCTGAAGAAGCAGGCACACAAGATTTGTCCGACACTATTCCGTTGGACATCTCCACTCCTGCACGTGGGGCAGCTAGGCCCCCTGCGTCTATGTCTATCAAGGCCTTTTCCAGGGCTAAAGCAGCAAAACTTTCCAAGGCCTTACCTACAAAGGCTCCCTCTCACAGGCCTACTTCAAGTACTCAGATTCTCAGCCTTGCTGAGGACCTTATTTCTCTGATCAGGGGATCCAAACCTCACCCAGACAGGGCCTCACAAGCCCCTCCTGAAAAGAGGCCTAGGACTGAACCCCCTGAACCTCTCTCCACTGACTATTCCTCGGATGGTTCAGATTTATCTGACCATCAGGAAGGCCCATACTCACCTTATGAGGATTCTGATGCAGAAGACTCCATCCCTTCAGCCTCTCCTCCAGAAGAATTTTCATTTGGGGAAACCCTACACTCTATGAGGGAACACTTCCAATGGCAGGGTCAGGATTTTTCTGATTCTAGGAAAAGGCTAAGGACTTTCTTACACTTACCACAGCATAGGCCTTTAGCCATACCACCTGTACTGCCCCTGATTCTCTTCCCCCGGCCCCTGCCAAACCTGACCGGTACTACAGGGTCCCGGATTCTCACTTCCACTTGTATAAGGCCCATGCTGCAGACCCAGAAACCATTTCTCAGGGCCCTAAGGGTGTTGCCGCTGCCTCTGCCAAAAACCCCCTACCCTCTGAAAGAGAATCTAGAGCATTAGAGAGATGGGGTAAAAAGGTTTATACATCTGCTACTCTTTCTGCCAGGGCTTTAAACTGTCAATTTCACATGATACAGTACCAGGAATTTCTGTTAGATCAGCTGAATAAAAAACTGGCCTCTCCTGAACCTTTAGACCGTAAGTCCCTTCAGGATTTGGTACACAACTCTCAGCAGGTCAGTAATCATTTCTTGAAATGTGGCTATGATGCACTGGAGGCTTCATTTAGATCAGCTATGACTGGAGCAGTGATTCGAAGACATGCCTGGCTAAAAGAACAATCCTTGCCAGACCATGTTAAGTCAAAACTCCTAGATGCCCCTATGGAGAAACAAAGTTTATTTGGCTCCCCAGCACAGGAAGTTTTAAAGAAAGTGGAAGAAAAAGCAAAATCTGTCCAAACAGTCAAGGATTTCCTGCTGGTCCAACCCCCGAGGTTCAGCAGAAATTGGCCTTCAAAGAATTGGTCATTTCCAGATACCTCTAGAGCACAGAGAGGCAGAAATAGGCGCCCAAGAGGCAGAGGTCAATCTAGGGGTGCCTACAGGGGTAGTCAGTGGCAACCTGCCAACCAGAGAAGTGCCGCCACAGCTGAGACTGCAACTACTTCCACAGGACAGACACAATGACTTGACTCTGATTCCGCCTACCAGGGAACAACTGGAAGCACCCTTGGGCGGAAAGCTAGCTTTATTTTCAAAAAACTGGCATTGTATTACAGGAGACAAATGGACTTTGCAAACAATAGACAAGGGCTACAGGTTTCACTTCCACGCTCTACCAAAAAAGAGAGGAATGCCAAACCTTCCACCAAGCCAGAAATCAGAGGCTTTAAAACAAATCATCAGCTTACTAAGGATGAGAGCAATAGAAAAGGTACCATCTATGGAACAAGGCCAAGGATTTTACTCCAGACTATTCCTTGTACCAAGAAAAGAAAATCAATGGAGGCCTATTCTCGACTTGTCCGCACTGAACACATATCTCATTGTTCCAAAATTCAAAATGCTGACCCTACAGCAACTTCTTCCCATGTTGGGCAAGGAGTCCTGGCTGGTGACTCTAGATCTCAAGGAGGCATACCTGCACTTCCCTATACGACCAGATTGCAGAAGACACCTCAGATTTCTTGCAGGATCAGAGCATTATCAATTCTCAGCATTGCCCTTTGGCTTATCTACTGCCCAGAGTATTCACGAAATGCCTGGCATCAGTAATTGCTCATTGCAGGCTTCAGGGAATTCAAATCTACCCATACCTGGACAACTGCCTAATACAAGCGGACAACAAGACAAAAATAATAAAGGATTTGGCCTATGTCATACAACTGCTGCAAGCCTTGGGATACACAGTCAACATACAAAAGTCAAGACTAGTGCCATCCCAAAGGATAACATTTTTGGGTGCAGAACTGGACACAATAGCTCAGATGGCTTTTCTCACAGAGGAAAAACAAAAGCAACTACCAGTCTATTTCATGGCATTAACAAAACAACCTCAGCTTACTGCAAGGAAAGTCCTGCAGGCCCAGGGTTACATGGCATCCTGCATAATCTTGATCCCGCATGCCAGGCTGCATATGAGAAAACTACAATGGTACCTGAGGAATGTATGGTCTCAGCACAAGCACAGTCTAGAAGCCCTGATTCCAATCATTCCATGCCTGCACAAAGAATTCCTGTGGTGGGCTCAGGCCTGCAAGATAAACAGAGGATTGCCTTTCCACAAACCACATCCAAGGCAGACCATTACCACGGACGCCTCAGACCTAGGCTGGGGGGCACACATGGAAGACAAGTGTATCCAAGGCCTATGGTCCCAAGACCAGCTGAATCTACACATAAATCTAAAGGAGATGCTGGCAGTGAAGCATGCAATCGAGGCATTCAGTTCATTCCTCCAGCAAGGACACCTGCTGATAAGGACGGACAATACCACAGTCATGTGGTACATCAACAAACAGGGAGGCACACATTCATACCCCCTATGCCGGATGGCAATGGACCTTTGGAACTTAGGCCTGAATCTCAACATCCAACTGCAGGCCAGATTTGTACCAGGAAAAGAGAATTCACTAGCAGACAGCTTAAGCAGAACTACCACGGATGCTCACGAATGGATGCTGCATCCAGACATCTTCAAAACCATAACAAAGAAATGGGGAATGCCAGAGATAGACCTGTTCGCCTCCCCACACAACCACCAACTGAAGAAATTCTGCTCAAGAGTGTACCACCCATTAGCCTGGAAGGTGGACTCCCTCTCTTTCAGCTGGAAGGCCCTGACGGTATATGCCTTTCCACCTCTCCCATTGATGTACAAAGTTCTATTGAAGATCAGAGAGGAACAGCCAAAGGTAATTCTGATAGCTCCAGACTGGCCAAGACAACATTGGTACCCACTACTGAGAAGCATGTCTCGGACAAACTCATGGCCTCTACTTCTATGTCCTTTACTTCTAACGCAGAACAACTACAGGACCCTGCATCCAAACCTAAAAACATTGCAGCTAACTGCTTGGAAAATTGTATAACACAAAACCAACCTGTTTTATCTCAGAGGGTTAAGGACATTATCCTTGAGGCTCGCAGACCCTCCACAAGGAAAACATCCTCCACAAGGAAAACATATTCAGCCAAATGGAAGAGATTCCTCATTTGGAGTGTAGCAAAGGGAACAAATGTCACACTGGCAAACCTAGCACACATCCTAGAATACTTAGCAGAACTGTTCCACAATGGTCTGTCTTATTCTTCCATTAAGATTCATGCATCAGCAATTTCAGCAGAGTACAACATGGATCATCCTGTCTTCTCTCATCCTCTTCTCAGACAATTTTTGAGAGGGATCAAAAATGTAAAACCTCCAAGGAAACCACCTCTACCTGCATGGGATCTCAATTTTGTGCTAGAAAAATTAACACTTCCTCCATTCGAACCAGCAGCAACAGCAGATTTACAGTTCTTATCTTGGAAAACTGCCTTCCTGTTAGCAATCACTTCAGCAAGAAGGGTATCCGAGTTACAGGCATTAATGGCAGTGCAGCCTTTTCTCATCTTTCACCAGGATAGAGTGTCTCTGAGAACCAATCCTACTTTTATGCCAAAGGTGGTATCCAGGGTATCCTTGAACCAAGCTATTCATTTACCTACATTCTTCCCCAACCCACAGAGCAAGGGGGAAAAACTACTATACACCTTGGATGTACACAGACAACTGCGCTACTATCTGGACAGAACTAAGGCCAGCAGAAAAACTGACCAACTTCTGGTAGCATATGCAACAGGAGTGCAAGGGAAAGCAATTTCAAAACAGACAATCTCAAAATGGATAGGAAATTGCATTTGATTCTGCTATTCATTTCATGGAAAGACAACTCCTGAAAATATCAGGCCTCACTCCACAAGAGCTACAGCCACCACTACAGCTTTCCTATGAGGAGTGGCTACCAAAGACATTTTAGAAGCTGCTACTTGGAGCTCCGTGCATACATTTGCCAAGCATTACAATCTTCCTTTATACTCCAGATCCCGAGCAGGTTTTGCAACTGCTGTTTTACAGGGGATCTTAACTACACCATCATTATCTTAGTACCTCCTCCCCCAGTTTAGCTATGGTATTCTACCCATATGTTATGACTGCAGATGCATCCTTGAAGGACATAGTACAGTTTTGTACCTACCATAAATGTAGATGTCCGATAGGTATGCATCTGTAGTCAGGATTACCCACCCTCCTTCCCCTCTGTGGTATTCCTAGGGTGCTTACCCCTCTCTTAGCTAGCTGGGGGAATCTGTTATGGAGTATTTGTTTGTATGTATATATGTATATATACTTTTTGTTTTTCTACTGTTTGGAATTTGCTATTTTTATACAAATTTAGCCTTCCTTGAGGGCACCTGGCATCTGGGTCAAGAAACACTGAGGAAAATGGCGTCGGCTGATGCCTTTATACCCCAGGAGCTATGACGTCGGGTGAAGTGCGACATCAGCCGAGGCCAGACCCAGACTTTGGAATCCGCCGATCAAGGGCTGCCTGAGGCAGGACAACCCATATGTTATGACTGCAGATGCATACCTATCGGACATCTACATTTATGGTAGGGACAAAACTGTACTTTCCTAATGGTGACACTGCAGCCAATACTTCCATTTTTGGAAAAAGATAATTGGATGTGCTCTATAGATCTTTAGGATGCGTACTACCATTTCCTAATGGAAAGGCGATATTGAAAGCACTTGTGCTTCTGGCTAGGGGCTAGTCACTTCCAACTTTGAGTTCTGTCCTTTGGTCTCACTACAGCATGCACTGTGTTAACTAAATGCGTGGCAGTAGTGGCATCTCACCTGAGATGCTAAGGATTCCAGGTGTTTCCATATCTAGACTGGCTCATAACTGCCCCAGCCAGGCATCTTCCGCTACAAGCCAAGGACTATACTCTATAGCTCTGTTCCTCCCTGGATATTACCATAAATTGCAAAAAAATGTACTTTAGAGCCATGTCAGAGCTTGGTTTTCATAGGAGCAGAGAGAAACACAATAACAGTGACAGCAAAACTTCCACAGGACTGAGTTAAATGATCTTTGACATTATGTAAGACTGTTGATCAGGAAGAAACAAGCTTCTACCAAATTAGTTCTCCAAGTGCTGGGAACAATGGCTGCTGCAGATGTTCTTCGTGTTTCCCTGTTGCAGTCTTTACATTTAGGTAATCTGCTGGCAAGTTGCCCTCAGTCGGCCTGAATAACAAAGTCTTGGGTCCTGTGTTGGTTGCTGCCTCCTCTTTCATGATGTCAGGTGTGTAAAACATGCAGCCGACACCATTTTATCCAGTCTTTCTTGCCACGCGGTGCCCGAAGCAGAAGCAGTTCGCAAGTGCCAGTCGGCCGACTCCTGAAATTTTTGCATTCGAGTTTCAGAACCAAAGTCTTCAACTAAAGCTAACTACCCCGTTGGGGAGCCTTTTTCTTGCTCCTTACTGTGTCAGTAAAAGTTAATAATTGCATTACTTGTGGAAGCAGATACCTCATAAGGATTTTCATTTGTACTGTATTTCTTGCCTAGGCCCAGATCATAACGTGGCTTGCTGTCGGTTTTGTGCTAGATTTAACCAACGCACTATTAAGCGTCGGTATATTTTTGCTTCAGAATATTTTGGATCCAGGTTTAATTACCCTGAAATGTTGTTGGTTAGCAACTCGACTACCGGAGTTCACAAAAACGCAAAGAAAAAGAGACAGACCATCAAGGTTCAAAACCGATGATGAAGCTTCTCCTAAGCCAGTCGCCAGTTCGCCGGTACTCAGTGAGGTGCTTACGCAGCCCCTGATACCCGCCACTTTTGAGTCACAGGCCTCTAACGAGACCCATGCGGACTCCGGTATGCCATGAGATTCTCAGAGTATTGAACCCGCAGATGTCTCTCCCTTGGATGGGTCCGAAGCTGCTGAGCAGGCACCGGCTTCTGAGGGTGATGTCCTTCAAGAATGCAACTGCAGTCATAACATGTGGGTTGTCCTGCCTCAGGCAGCCCTCAGTCGGCCAGATTCCAAAGTCTGGGTCCGACGTCGGCTGATGTCGCATTTCTCTCCGACGTCAGAGCGGCTGGAGTACATAAGCATCAGCTGACGCCATTTTCTTCAGTCTTTCTTGCCGCGCGGTTCCCGAAGCAGAAGCAGTTCGCAAGTGCCGGTCGGTCATCTCCTGTATTCTATGATACCGAAGTCATCAAAAAAGCTAAGTACCCCGTTGGGGACCTTTTCTTGCCTCAGCCGATGTCAGAAATTACTGAAAAAGTTAACTATTGTCTTTTTTGTGGTAAACAAATACCTCATAAGGATTTCCACTCTTACTGCCTTCCTTGCCTGGGCCCAGACCACGACGTCTCGGCCTGTGTAGCCTGTGCTCGCTTCAACAAGCGCACTCTCAGGCGCCGGGCGGAGTTCGCTGAAGATTTTTTCAGCGATAAATTTGCTTACACCATGCCGTCGGATCTTCCGACATCGCAAACTCCCAAAAAGCGAAAAGACCGGGACCGACATCCTCTGCCCGCGTCTACCACCGACTCCACGCCAAAACCTAGCGCTAGTGCTTCGGTTCCCTCTGAGACGGTCTCTCCACCGCTCCGAACCGAAGACACCGTGATACCACGACTCGATTCCAGACATTACTCCGCCAGTTATAGATTTTCCTCCGGATACCGAAACCGAGGAAATGCCCGAGACCATTGCTGTAGACAAGGTCACTCCTGCACGTGGAGCTGCCAGGCCTCCTATGGCCATGTCTATTAAGGCCTACACTAGGGCTAAGGCAGCCAGCAAAAAAAGCATATTACTTCTAAATCCTTACCTCAGCCGACTCCGGAGACACAAATTATGTCCATGGCTGCTGATTTAATTTCCATGATTAGAGGTTCACAGGCCCATCCTGAGAGAGCATCCCAGCCTCCTCCTGATAAGGCCCCGGGTTGAACCCTCTGACCCTACTCCTTCAGATGAAGACTCTGAGGGCTCTGTCCACTCTGATAGCCAGGAAGAGCTCTTCCAGACCTATGAGGACTCGGATGCAGAAGATTCCATCCCTTCGGCCTCCCCTCCTGAGGATATCTCCTTTGGGGAAGTTCTGCACACCATGAGGGAACATTTCAAGTGGCAAGAACAGGAATATTCTGATTCTAGGAAACGCCTTAGGACTTTCCTTAAGAAGCCTCAGCACAGGCCCTTAGCTATTCCTCCTGTACTTGATGTTCTGGATGATTTGTATTCTGACTCTAGTGCTACCCCTGATTCTCTTCCTCCTGCTCCAGCCAAGCCAGACAGGTATTACAGGGTCCCAGAAACTCATTCCCATTTATTCAGGGCCCATACTGCTGATTTGGAAACTATTTCACAGGGGCCTAAAGGAGTTTTAGCCTCCACCTCAAAAAATCCTTTGCCCTCCAACAGGGAAGCAAGGTCATCAGAGAGATGGGGTGAAAAGGTTTACACTTCCACTACCTTATCTATGAGAGCTTTAAATTGCCTTTTTCATATGTTCCAATATCAGGATTATCTCTTAGAAGATTTACAAAAAACATTAGCTTCTCCTGATCCTTTAGACAGGAAGACTTTGCAGGAAGCTGTACATAACACTCAGCAAGTAAGCAATCACTTCCTGCAGTGTGGATATGATGCACTGGAAGCTTCATGTGGGGCAGCTATGACAGGGGCAGTGATTCGTAGACATGCTTGGTTAAAGGATCAACCTCTACCAGATCATGTAAAAGCAAAGCTTCTGGATGCACCTTTGGAAAAGAGCAAGCTTTTTGGTGCAAATGCTAAGGATGTGTTAAAGACCATCGAAGAAAAAGCAAAATCAGTTCAGACTGTGAAAGATTTCCTCCATGTTCAACCCCCCAGGTTCAGTAGGAATTGGCCTTCAAAAAACTGGTCCTTTCCTAATCCAGAAAAGTTTCAAAGGGGTAAGAACAGACGTGGCCGAGGAAGAGGCCAATACAGAGGCCCTTACAGGGGACGACAATGGCAGCCAGGAAACCAAAGAAGTGATGCAGTGGTTTCACCTGCCCAACAACCACAAACTCAATGACTTTCCTCTACTACTGCCTACCAGGGAACAACTAGAAGCTCCCTTGGGCGGGAAGTTATCTCTGTTTGCAGAAAACTGGCACAGACTGACAAAGGACAAATGGATTTTGGACATTATAGACCGAGGGTACAGGTTTCATTTTCATACCCTACCAAGAAAACAAGGCATGCCAAGCCTACCACAAAATCAGAGGGCAGAGGCTATCAAGCAAATCACTCTGCTGACTGTAATGAAAGCAATAGAAAGAGTTCCACAACAAGAACAAGACCAGGGGTTTTACTCAAGACTGTTCCTTGTTCCAAGAAAAGAATCTCAATGGAGACCAATACTGGACTTGTCTGCATTAAACACCTTTCTCATAGTACCAAAGTTCAAAATGCTGACTCTACAGCAACTCCTTCCCATGTTGGGCAAGGAGTCGTGGCTGATTACTCTGGACCTCAAGGAGGCATACCTGCATGTCCCTATCAGACACAGCTGCAGAAGATACATCAGATTTCTTGCAGGGCCAGAGCATTATCAATTCTCAGCATTGCCATTTGGCTTATCTACTGCGCCCAGAGTATTTACAAAATGCCTGGCTTCAGTGATTGCTCATTGCAGGCTCCAGGGAATACAAATTTACCCTTACCTGGACGACTGCCTCATACAAGCGGACGACAAATTGATGTTGACAAAAAACCTGGATTATGTCATACGACATTTCAAGCTCTGGGATACACAGTCAACTTCCAAAAGTCAAGACTGCAGCCATCCCAGCAAATAATCTTCTTAGGAGCCAAACTAGACACAGCCTCTCAGATGGCTTACCTGACAGAAGACGAGCAAGAGAAGTTAACTCATTACTTCAAAGGTTTAGCAAAACTCACCCAGATGACTGCAAGGAGATTCCTACAGGCCCTGGGTTACATGGCATCCTGCATTCTACTGGTTCCATTAGCAAAACTACACATGAGAAAGCTTCAATGGTACCTAAAAGCATTTGGTCTCAACACAGCAACAACTTGGAGACAATCATACCACTCATTCCATGCCTACAAAAGGAATTCCTATGGTGGGCCTCGGTGAGCCAGGAAAACACAGGTATGTCATTCAAAAAACCACAGATAACACAGACCATGACTACAGACGCCTCAGACCTTGGATGGGGGGTGCACATGGAAGGCAGGTGTATACAAGGACAATGGTCTCCAATGGAAACACATCTGCATATAAACCAAAAGGAAATGCTGGCAGTAATGCATGCCATCGAGGCTTTTCAACACCAACTCCAGCAAGGCCATTTAATGATACGGACAGACAACACCACTGTAATGTGGTACATAAACAAGCAGGGGGGCACCCACTCTTATCCCCTTTGCAGACTGACAATGCAGCTTTGGGAGAAATCACTGAGTCTAAGCATCCAGTTACAATCCCAATTTGTTCCAGGAAAAGACAATGTGTTGGCGGACAGCCTAAGCAGGAATTTCACAGATCCACACGAGTGGAGGTTACATCCGAAGGCCTTCAGACAACTCACTTCGACATGGGGCAAGCCAGAAGTGGACCTATTTGCCTCTCACCTCAACCATCTTCTACCAAAATTTTGCACAAGGACATACCATCCAAAAGCTTGGAAAATAGATGCCCTCTCATTCAACTGGAACTCCCTAGCAATCTATGCGTTCCCACCTCTGCCACTGATGACCTCAGTATTACTAAAGATCAAAGCAGAGAAGCCCAAGGGGATCATAATAGCTCCGGATTGGCCAAGACAACACTGGTACCCACTACTACGGAGCATATGTCACACCAGGAGGCGGGCCCTCCCTCAGTGGCCTCTACTTTTGACTCAACACAATTTCGAAACACTGCATCCAAATCTTCAGACACTGCAGCTAACAGCCTGGGAGATCCCATAAATAACTTCAGCTTATCTCTCCAAGGAAGTTCAGCGGATACTAACAGAGGCTCGAAGACCATCCACCAGAACGGTTTACTTAGCAAAGTGGAAATGATTCAGCAATTGGAATACCAGCAAGGGACATGATGCATCTTTGTTGAACATCCCACTCATCTTGGAATATTTGGCAGATATGTTAAAGAACGGCCTCTCATATTCTTCCATAAAGATACATGCATCTGCTATTTCAGCTAGATACAACACTGATCCTCCTGTTTTCTCTCACCCCTTACTAAGACAATTCCTCAGGGGAATCAAGAACATTAAGCCACCAAGAAAGGCCCCAGTGCCAGCCTGGGACCTCAATTTTGTCTTAGAAAAACTGACTCTACCTCCTTTTGAGCCAGCAGCTTCAGTTGACTTGCAATTTCTCTCATGGAAGACAGCTTTCCTGTTGGCAATTACCTCAGCAAGAAGGGTTTCTGAGCTACAGGCCCTAATGGCAATACCACCCTTTATTATTTTCCACAGAGACAGGGTTTCATTAAGGACCAACCCTACTTTTATGCCAAAGGTGGTATCTAGGGTTTCTCTAAATCAAGCCATTCATCTGCCTGCTTTCTTCCCCAATCCTGAGAATAAGGGGAAAGACTTTGCATACCTTGGACATTCACAGACAACTTCGATACTACCTGGACAGAACCAAGGCCAGTAGGAAGTCTGAACAACTTTTGTAGCTTACGCCCTGCAGTCCAAGGAAAAGCAATTTCAAAGCAGACTATTTCTAAATGGATTGGACATTGCATCAGATTCTGTTATTCCTTTCATGGAAAGACTGTTCCAGCCAATGTCAGACCACATTCCACCAGAGCTACAGCCACCTCTACAGCATTCTTAAGAGGGGTGCCTACCAAGGACATTCTAGAAGCTGCTACATGGAGCTCCGTGCATACATTCTCCAAACACTACAATCTCCCTCTATATTCCAGATCCAGAGCAGGCTTTGCTTCGCAGTCCTGCAGGGTCTGCTTGCCACACCATCTTTTTCCTAGAGCATACCTCCTCCCCCAGCTAAGCTATGGTATTCTACCCACATGTTATGACTGCAGTTGCATTCTTGAAGGACATAGTACAGTTTTGTACCTACCATAAATGTAGATGTCCGATAGACATGCAACTGCAGTCGGATTTTCCCTCCCTCCATACCCCTCTATGCCTAGGGTCCACTCCTATCCCTGTTAGTCTTAGCTGGGGATATCTGTTATGGTGTATTTGTTTTATTGCTCATTTATTTGTTTGGAATCCTGTTTTTGTCTTCCAATTTGATTACAGCCTTCCTTGGAGGGCACCTGGCATCTGGGGCAAGAAACACTGAAGAAAATGGCATTGGCTGATGCTTATGTACTCCAGCCGCTCTGACGTCGGAGAGAAATGCGACATCAGCCAACGTCGAACCCAGACTTTGGAATCCGGCCGACCGAGGGCTGCCTGAGGCAGGACAACCCACATGTTATGACTGCAGTTGCATGTCTATCGGACATCTACATTTATGGTAGGTACAAAACTGTACTTTTTCAAGCCTCAACATTTTTATATAAAAACTGAAGCCAGCTTCAAAAACAAGATCAAAAGCATCTTCTAAGTCTAAAAAACCGACGCCTGAGCCACATGCTGTGGCCCCTATGCCTAAAAAACAGATTATCAAAATGGCTGAGGACTTAATTACCTTGATTAGGGGTTCCCAACCCCCCCTGCTAAGAGGCCCAGGCAAGACATTGATTATGAATTTTCAGATCAGGTTTCCATTTCTTCTGATTTCCCCTTCTGATCAGGAATTTTCTGTATCACCCTATGAGGATTCAGATGCAGAAGAATTTATTCTATCTGCATCTCCTCCTGAGAATAATTCTTTTGGAGAAACCTTGCATACTTTAAGGGAACATTTTCATTGGGAGAGTCAGGATTTCTCTGAATCAAAAAAGAGGCTTAGGGATTTCCTTCTAATTCCTCAGCGTAAGCCTTTGTGTATACCTCCTGTATTGGACATTGTTGATGATGTGTTTTCGGAATCGAGCATGGCTCCTGATTCCATACCTCCGGCTCCTAGTAAGCCAGACAGATATTACAGGGTTCCTGACTCCCACAAATTTCTATTCAAAAATCCTGCTGCTGATCCGAAAACTATCTCACAGGGTCCCAAAGGTGTAAAGGCCTCTACAGCCAAAAATCCTACCCCCTTTGTTAGAGATTTCAGGGCGCAGGATAGATGGGGAAATAAGGTTTATACGTCTGCAACCTTGGCAGTTAGGGCCTTAAACTGCCAGTTTCATATGCTTAAATATCAACAGCATGTTATGGGCTTATTGAAACAGAAAATGATGTTGATTTCTGATTGTCTGGAAAATAAAGACTTACAGGAATTATTGCATGCAGCAGAACAGGTTGGAAAGCATACTTTGCAATGTGGTTTTGATTCCTTGGAGGCCTCTTGCAGGGCCGCAGTTACTGGATCTGTGATTAGAAGACATGCCTGGCTCAAGGAGCAAACTCTGCCTGATCATGTTAAAGCTAAATTGTTGGATGCCCCTTTACAGCATGATACTGTGGTAATAAGGCAGAAGAGGTTTTAAAGAAAATGGAAGACAAAGCTAAATCTATGCAAACTGTAAAGGATTTCTTGCAAATGCAGCCACCCATATTCAGTAGGCACTGGCCTACTAAAAATTGGTCCCTTCCTGTGTCCAACAGAGCCTCTCAAGGCAAATCCAGGCGCTCAAAAGGCTCTAGATACCAATCACAGGGTTCTTACAGGTCAAAGCAATGGAGTGCCTCCACCTCCAAATCTGGAGGAAACAAAGCACAACCCTACAGTAAGCAATCTCGATGACTTCCCTCTTCCATCACCAAGCACTTATCTTTTGGCAGCCCCCTTGGGGGGAAAATTAGCACTTCATGCTCAAAATTGGCAATTAATTACCCAGGACAAGTGGGCATTAAACAAACATAGTATCCCAGGGGTACAGATTTCATTTCCATACTTTGTCAATTCCAGACGGTTGGCCAGATCTGCCACAAAATCAATGGGCAGAGGCTCAGAAACAAGTTGAGTCCCTCATGGATATGGAGGCTATTCAGCCAGTACCAGAACAGGAGAAAGGACAAGGTTTTTATTCAAGACTGTTCCTGGTACCCAGAAACGAAAATGCCTGGCGTCCAGTACTGGACTTATCAATTTTGAACATGTTCCTGGACATTCCAAAATTCAAAATGCTGACTTTACAACAGCTACTGCCTATGCTGGGCAGGGACGCTTGGTTAGTGACTCTAGACTTGAGGCATACCTGCATATCCCAATAAGGGAATTGTGCAGAAGATGCCTCCGCTTCAAGGCAGGTTTTTATGCATGATCAATTCTCCCCACTGCCCTTTGGCTTATCTACTGCGCCCAGGGTCTTTACAAAGTGCCTGGCACCAGTAATTGCATTTTGCAGACAAAGAAGCATACAAATCTATCCATACTTGGACGACTGTCTCATTCAAGCAGAAAACAAGGACATTCTTCAACATCTGGCATTTGTGAAAAGGCTTCTAACATGCCTAGGGTACATAATAAACGAAAATAAATCACAACTGGTACCCTCTCAAAAAATTACATTCCTGGGTGCAAGCTTTAATACAACTGCCCAGATGGCTTACTTTACGCCAGACAAACAAAGGCAACTGACTGTATATTTAAAACAGATGGCAACAAAAACCCAGTTATCTGCAAGACAAATTCTGCAGGCTTTGGGGTTCATGGCATCCTGCATTCTACTAATTCCATATGCAAGACTGCATATGAGGAAACTTCAGTGGTACCTAAAAAGTTTATGGAGTCAACACTGTCACAGTCTGGAAACGATGATTCCTCTCATTCCCTGCCTACAACAGGAGCTTCTTTGGTGGGCAGAGACATGTCACCAAAACAAAGGACTGTCATTCACTCTACCCCCTGCCACCCAAGCCCTAACTGCAGACGCATCAGACTATGCTTGGGGGGCCCACCTGGCAGGGAGATGCATTCAGGGCATATGGAGCCTAAAACAAATGCATCTGCATATCAACCAGAAAGAGATGCTAGCTCTTCAGAATGCCCTGACAGCCTTCAAGGACTTACTTCATCGAGGACAACTATGATAAAGACTGACAACACCATGGTTATGTGGTACATAAACAAGCATGGGGGGGGGGTACACATTCTTACTCCCTTTTGCAGACTAGCCATGGCATTGTGGAACACAGCCCTGACTTACCAAGTACATATTCAAGCTCAATTCCTGCCAGGAAAACAAAATACTCTGGCAGACAACCTAAACAGAAATCTTATGGACCCACACGAGTGGAAACTGGATCCACAAATCTTCAGCGTGGTAACACAGAAATGGGGGAGCCCAGACATAGATCTATTTGTCTCTCCCCAAAACTATCAATTGGACAAATTCTGCACAAGGACTTATCACAGGCAAGCATGGAAAGTGGATGCCCTTTTCTTCAGTTGAAAAAACCTATCGGTCTATGCCTTTCCCCCTCTGCCTCTTCTCTCCAAGGTCTTACTAAATGTCAGACAGGAAAAAACCAAAAATGATCCTAGTTGCTCCGGACTGGCCTCGCCAGCACTGGTATGCAATTCTAAGGAATATGTCTCAACTTCCTCCTTGGTACTTTCCTCAAATACCTTATGTACTGTCTCAGCAGAACAGTCAAATTCTGCACACTCCGCTCCAAACTCTGAATCTTGCAGCATGGCTGATCATGTAATTATTCAAACAACACCTCTCAGTAGATCTGTGATGAATGTCATTTTGGAAGCCGAAAGGCCTAGTACTAGAAAATATTATGCTGATAAATGGAAGATATTCTATGCTTGGAACCAAGCACAAGGAAACGGACACAGCAAAACCTAATATCCCTCAGATTTTACAATACTTGACTGAGATGCTTGACAGGGGCCTATCTTTTTCTTCAATAAAAATCCATGCCTCTGCCATCTCGGCTCATTACAACATGGAGCCACCCCTCTTTTCTCATCCTCTGCTAAAACAGTATCTTAGAGGGGCTAAAATGTAAGGCATCCCAGAAGATCACCAACTCCTGCATGGGACCTCAGTTTTGTGCTGGAAAAACTCACCCTACCTCCTTTTGAACCAGCAGCTACTGCGGATATAAAGTTTTTATCTTGGAAAACAGCTTTTCTTTTGGCAAATCACTTCAGCAAGAAGGGTTTCAGAACTACAGGCTGTCATGGCTGTGGTGCCTTTTATTACATTTTACCCGGACATGGTGTCCCTTAGGACCAATCCTTCCTTTATACCAAAGGTGGTATCCACTGTGGCTCTTAACCAAACTATTCACCTGCCAACATTTTACCCAAATCCGCAGAACAAGGGGAAGCGGATTCTGCATTCATTGGACGTATACAGACAACTAAGATTCTACTTAAACAGGACCAAATCTCTAAGAAAATCTGAGCAACTACTGGTGGCATTTGCTTCAGGATCAGAGGGTAAGGCTATATCAAAGCAGACTATTTCTAAGTGGATAAGCCACTGCATTCGTTTCTGCTACTTGCATCATGGTAAACATGTGCCCAAGGGAAGCGGGTCACATTCCACCAGGGCTGCCTCTACCTCAGCAGCCTTTCTCAGAGGAGTTCCAACCAAAGACATTCTAGAAGCTGCTACTTGGAGCTCTGTTCATACCTTTACAAAGCATTATCATTTGCCTCTCTTCTCTAAATCCAGGGCATGCTTTGCCACTGCAGTTCTGCAGGACCTTATAGCCGCTCCTAATGCTATTTAGTTCCATCCTCCCATCCATAGCTTTGGGATTCTACCCAAATGTAATGACTGCAACAGTGAAACATGAAGAACAGTACAGTTGTGTACACTTACCATAAATGTAGATGTTCGAGTGTATTCACTGTTGCAGTCCGGGTTACCCACCCGCCATCCCCCTTTTCTACACCTTTTCTTTCCATCACTATTTACTAAAGCCTTTGAGGTGTATCTGCTTTTAGATGAAGGCAAAGTTTATGTGGATAAAAGTGCATTTACATATATTGCTGTTTTTATATATATATATATATATATATATTTGCTCCCCATTTGGGGGGGGGCACCTGACATCTGGGGCAAGAAAAACTGAATAAAATGGCGTCGGCTGCATGTTTTATACCCGTGACAACCTGACGTCATGGAGGAGGAGACAGCAACCGACACAGGACCCAAGACTTTGTTATTCAGGCCTACTTAGGGCAACCTGCCAGCAGATCACCCAAATGTAATGACTGCAACAGTGAATACACTCCGACATCTACATTTATGGCAAGTGTACACAACTGTACTTTCTCATTCCTCTAGCTTGACTTTACATGTGAAGACTTCAGTGGTTACTGTCGATACAATGTTCAATTCTAGAACTTCCAATGCATGAGCATAATAACCAACTCATGCAAAAAGGACCTCCAATGGTGGATTTACTCTCCACTGATATCTCAAGGCTGTCACTATTCCACGCTGACTACAGAAGCTTCCCAGATTTGGGAGGGGGTGGTTGTCTCGGGAAGACAGTTCAAGGCATCTAGCAGCAACACTGGGTTCAGTTGCATATAAAAACGTAGAGATGAGGGACGTGCTTTTGGCGTTGCAAGCATTTCACAATACTCTCCCTCTGAACAATACCAGTTCAATCAGTCAACATGTCTGTAGTCTGGTACATAAACGGGGGGAACCAGATCTTACCCCCTTTGTCAAGAAGCCCTGAGGGTCTGGCAATGGGCAGCAGCTTCCAGATGCTTTCTGATAGCAGCACACATGCTGGAGGAAATCCAGTGTAATTGCAGACAAAAATCCAATGTAATTGCAGACAAATTGAATAGAGCCATATTATGGCCTCACGACTGGTCCCGCAATCACAAAATTGCGGAAGAGATCGTCTGAAAATGAAGCCAGCCTTGCTGCAAGCTCTTTGCTTCGCCCACCAATGCAAAATGCAAAACCATTCACAGAGAATTGCATTTCTACCTACACAGAACTGCAGAAATCAGACAATCAGATCAGCTATTTGCTTCTTACTCTGATGTCAGGAAGGGCCTGCCAGTATCCAAAGTTACCTTATCCAAATGGCTTCCACAGTGTATTTCATTAATTTACAGTTCTAAGAATAAAACTCTCACTAACCCTGTTAAAGCACATTCCACTAGGGCAATAGCTACTTCTGCAGCCTTTCAAGCTAGTCTACCTTTGGATAATATTTGTGCTGCAGCTACACGGGCAAAACCTCATACTTTTATTACTCATTAAAAAGTGGATTTGGCCTCTAGGCTTAGAGCATCTTTTGGATCTATGTTCTGAGGAATATTCTCCCATGAGTCACCCAAAAATCAAATAGCTTGTGATGCTGTCCCATCAGTGAGAATAAAGGCGAGATTAACATCACATAAAGAAGTTATGTACTTACCATAATGTTCCATCTCGACGTTTATTCTTGCAACCCACCCTCCATACCCCCTGCCTATACTCCTGGGAGAGCGAGTAGCACTAATTGGATATTATAGGACTCTGTAGCCGCAGAATTAATCTTTTCTATTAAGCCAGAAGGCTGTACCTCTAATATGAGGTATCAGGGGCAAACAAGATCTGAGGGAGTTAGGGAAGGCCATTGTAGGTAAGGCTGATTGCCCACGAGCTTTGCTGAAGGCCTCAAACTTTTGTAAAAAGTTGAAATAGATCAGATGTGACCCATCAGTGAGAATAAAAGTTGAGATGAACAACAGACATGGAATGTTATGTTAAGTACAGAACTCTTTTTATGTTAATATAGTTTGATTACTTTTATATGAATGTACATTTGCTTTTGTCATAAGTGATAATTCAATGAAGATGTTTGGAAGAAAAAAATCTGCAGATTGGACAGACATTTTGTTGAGTCCTACTTTTGTTGGATGTGTGTATAGAATTATAAAAGCAGCTTTGAGGTCAGGCAAGCCATAGCAAACAGAAAAGGTAAGTTGTACTTGCAGCCTAATTATTTTTTTTACTTAGAAGTTGTGCAGTCTCGCAGCAATATCATGACAGTTTTGGTGCGGAGGCAAACCCCATCCCATTGGATAGTGCAACAAGTCTGTGTCCCTCTCTGAAACATTTTATTGATTTGTGTGTGTGTATGCATTGTTAGCGACCAGTTAGCATAATGGTTAATGTCTTTGCCTCCCATGTACAAAGTATAAGGTTGTACAGACCAACTGCTTTGGGCATCTGCTGTGTTGCGTAGTGTCTTCAAGATAGGAGAAAATGGATCACAGACTCCATGCTGTGGCAGGGCTCGCCACTTGACTGTGTAAAGTATGGCTTTAGGTGATTTGGTCATGTTGACTCTCGCCATATGGGCATGGGTATTTGCAGGTGATAAGTGGGTTGAGGACCCTGCCTACTGTGACCTATGCCAGAGACTCAAGCTAATGGTGGGAGGGGTGTGTGTGCCCCAGTTGGCCAGTGTGTGCCTGCCATAAAGTCCAGCAACTCTGGGTCAGTAAGCTACTGGCCGACTGGTGTTTAGTTGCCCAGCCTGAGTTACCCGGGATAGATCTGTTGAGCAAAAGCTGGATGAAAAACCAATCAACCTGCTAAACATGGAGACATTTTAGAAATCCATAGGTAGAAATGTAGTTGATCATCAGATAATCCTTCCACTGAGGAGTCAATATTTCTGGAGACTTTTGGTGCTGGCCCATCAATGTCTTGGGTGACTTCCCTGGCCAGTGAGCTTATCGACCTAGTCTCTCACCAGCATGGAAGGAACCAGAATTCTGTTGAACCTGTCCCATGCTGTCTGAACAAAATTTTAGCTCCTCCAAAAGATAAACCCAACTGGAGCAAAAAAGTCCTTGATGATCCAGTGATTGTGGAGGAGGCACTAAGGAGGAGCTAGCAGAGCAGAGCTCCTCCGTCCATCCCCTTAACATAGAGTCTAGGGCATTTGACAGGTTTGACAAGCATATGTTTGCTTCAGTGACCTTTGCCTTAAGGTCCCTGAACTACCTGGCACACTTTACGAGACTACAGAGGGATTTGACCAAGGAATTCTCAAAATCTCTGAGTCCATGTCTGCAGAAGGTTGCAAAAGATCATCTTCACAACTGGCCACTCTTTTATCTATTTCCAGATGTTCTTCGTGTTTCACTGTTGCAGTCATTACATTTGGGTAATCCTGCTGTCCTGAATTCCAAAGTCTTGGGTCCTGCGTCGGCCGCTGTCGCCCCTTCCCTGATGTCATGTCATCAGGGGTTTAAAAGAAGCAGCCAATGCCATTTTCTCCAGTCTTTCTTGCTGCGCGGTGCCCGACGCAGAAGCAAGTGCTGGTCGGCCGACTCCTGAAATTTTCGTGTTTGAGTTTCAGAACCGAAGTCTTCAATAAAGCTAATTACCCCGTTGGGGACACTTTTTTTCTTGCTCCAGACCGATGTCAGAAAAAGTTAATAATTGTATTACTTGTGGAAAGCAAATACCTCATAAGGATTTTCATTCTTACTGTATTCCTTGCCTAGGCCCTGATCACAATGTTTCTGGTTGTCGGTTTTGTGCTAGATTTAACCAACGCACTATTAGGCGTCGGTATACTTTTGCTTTAAAGTATTTTGGTAGCAGGTTTAATTATCCTAAAATGTTGTCGGATAGCCATCTGACTACCGGAGTTTACAAAAAACACAAAGAAAATGATAGAGAAAAACAACCGAGGCCCAAAACCGACTGCAAAGCTTCTCCTAAACCAGTCGCCGGTTCTCAGTGAGGCGCTTTCACAGCCCCTGACACCCGCTACTTTAGAGTCGCAGGCCGCTACTGACTCCCACGTGGAGTCGGCCATGCCGCTGGATACTCCTAAGTATTGGAGCCTCGGACGCTAATACCTCAGATGGGTCCGGAGCCGCTGAGCAGGTACTGGCATCTGAGGGTGTATTCAGACCACAACATCTTTACATTAAAACAACTTCAGCTTCAAAGACAAAGACTAAAGCAGCTTCTAAAGCAAAGAAACAAACTCATGAGCCACGTGTTCAGGCCTCCGTGCCCAAAAAATAGATGATCAAAATGGCCGAAGACCTGATTACCTTGATCAGGGGTTCCCATCCCCCTCCTGATAAGAGGCCTAGGCAAGACACTTGATTATGAATCTTCAGATCAGGTTTCTCTTTTTTCTGATTCCTCTTCTGATCAGGGATATTCTTTATCCCCCCATGAGGATTCTGATGCTGAAGAATCTATACCTTCAGCATCCCCTCCTGAGGATTATTCCTTTGGGGAAACCTTGCATACCATGAGGGAGCATTTTCACTGGGAAAGCCAAGATTTTTCTGAATCTAAAAAGAGGCTCAGGGATTTCCTTTTACTACCACAGCACAGGCCTCTAGCAATTCCCCGTGTTAGACATTGTAGATGATGTGTTTTTGGAGTCTAGTTTGACCCCTGACTCATAGGTTCATGGGTTGGTACTAGGCTATCAGCCCTAGGGCCTATACAAGCCTAGCCATAACAATTCCCTGGCTATTTCTTCCCACACTATTTACTTCCCTGGACCCCTGTCTGGGTGAATTTCCTTTTCCCCCATCCAATCGTCAAGGTTCCTTTTGAAGAGGACCAAAGAGGCACTCTGCTTGACATGTATGGGCAATCTATTCCAGAGTCTGGGGAGTCTCTGGGTCAGGAACCTATCCCTCCAGCATGTTTTGTTTATTGTGATGACAAGGTTTAGATCCCTGGAGCGTGTGGCTCTGAGGGATTGGGATTTCTTTAAGTGTAGCATGTCCAACAGCTCTGGGTTTGACATGGCCTTGTATGTTAAGCAAAGATCGCCTCTGAGTAGACGATATGCGACAGAGTATAGCTGGAGATGTCCTTCAAGGATGCATCTGCAGTCACAACATATGGGTTGTCCTTCCTCAGGCAGCCCTTCGGTCGGCCGGATTCCAAAGTCTGGGTCTGGCCTCGGCTGATGTCGCACTTTCCCCGACATCATAGCTTCTGGGGTATAAAGGCATCAGCCGACGCCATTTTCCTCAGTCTTTCTTGCCGCGCGGTGCCCGAAGCAGAAGCTGTTCGCAAGTGCCGGTCGGTCAGATCCAGAGATTTCAGCTACCGAATACTTCGAAAAAAGCTAAGTACCCCATTGGGGACTTTTTCTTGCCTCAGCCGATGTCAGACAAAGTAAATAATTGTTTAACTTGTGGGAAACAAATACCTCATAAGGATTTCCATTCTTACTGCCTTCCCTGCTTAGGCCCAGACCACGACATATCAGCTTGTTTAGCCTGTGCCTCCTTCAACCGACGGACTCTTAGACGGTCGGTCGGAGTTTGCAGAAGAATTTTTCGGATCCGCTTTTGCATATAATATGCCATCGGAGACTCCGACTACGCATTTGGCCAAAAAACACAGGGAAAAGGACCGGCACTCGCGGCCCGCGGTTTCAGCTGAAACCACGGCTAGGCCTACCCCAGCTTCTATGTCTATTAAGGCCTTCTCCAGGGCTAAAGCTGCCAAACTTTCAAAAGCTTTACCTGCCAAATCTACTTCTCAGAGGCCTTCCTCAAGTTCTCAGATTCTCAGTCTTGCTGAGGACTTTATATCCTTGATTAGGGGTTCCCAGCCTCACCCAGACAGGGCCACCCAACCTCCACCAGACAAAAGGCCTAGGACTGAACCTGTCTCCTCTGATTACTCCACGGATGGGTCTGATTTGTCAGACCATCAGGAAGGGGCCTATTCTCCTTATGAGGATTCAGATGCTGAAGATTCTATCCCTTCTGCCTCCCCTCCTGAAGAATTTTCCTTTGGGGAGACCTTGCACTCTATGAGGGAACACTTTCAATGGCAGGGTCAGGATTTTTCTGATTCGAGAAAAAGGCTAAGGACTTTTTTACATTTGCCCCAGCATAGGCCCTTAGCCATACCACCAGTGCTAACTGTAATTGATGATGTGTATAATGATGTTAGTTCTGCACCTGATTCTCTTCCTCCGGCTCCTGCCAAACCTGACAGATATTACAGGGTCCCGGACTCTCACTTCCACCTGTATAAAGCCCATGCTGCAGATCCAGAAACTATTTCACAGGGTCCAAAAGGTGTTGCAGCTGCCACTTCCAAAAATCCCCTACCCTCTGAAAGAGAGTCAAGAGCATTAGAGAGATTGGGTAAAAAGGTTTATACATCTGCTACTCTTTCTGCCAGGGCTTTAAACTGTCAATTCCATATGATACAGTACCAAGAATATTTGTTAGATCAGCTGAATAAGAAGCTTTCTTCTCCTGAACCTTTAGCCTGTAAATCCCTTCAGGATTTGGTACACAACTCTCAGCAGGTTCGTAATCATTTCTTAAAATGTGGCTATGATGCACTGGAGGCTTCATTTAGATCAGCTATGACTGGGGCAGTAATTCGTAGGCATGCCTGGCTAAAAGAGCAATCCCTGCCAGACCATGTCAAGGCTAAGCTCCTAGATGCTCCAATGGAGAAACAAAGCTTATTTGGCTCCCCTGCACAGGAGATTCTAAAGAAGGTGGAAGAAAAAGCAAAATCTGTGCAAACAGTAAAGGAATTTCTACAGGTCCAACCTCCGAGGTTCAGCAGAAACTGGCCTTCCAAGAATTGGTCCTTTCCAGACACCTCCAGAGCACAGAGAGGCAGGAATAGACGCCCTCAAGGCAGAGGTCAATCAAAGGGTGCCTATAGGGGCCGTCAATGGCAGCCTGCCAACCAGAGGAGTAGTGCCACAGCTGCAACTGCAACCACTAGCACAGGACAGACACAATGACTTGACTCTGATTCCGCCTACCAGGGAACAACTGGAAGCTCCCTTGGGCGGAAAGCTGGCTTTATTCTCAAAAAACTGGCATTGCATTACAAAGGACACATGGACATTGCAAACAATAGACAAAGGATACAGGTTTCACTTCCCCACTTTACCAAAAAGGAGCGGAATGCCAAACCTACCACCAAATCAGAAGCCAGAGGCTTTAAGACAAATCAAAAATTTGCTTCAGATGAAAGCGATAGAAAGGGTACCATCTATGGAACAAGGCCAAGGATTTTACTCCAGACTATTCCTTGTACCAAGAAAAGAAAACCAATGGAGGCCTATTCTCGACTTGTCCGCACTGAACACATATCTCATTGTACCAAAATTCAAAATGCTGACCCTACAGCAACTTCTTCCCATGTTGGGCAAGGAGTCTTGGCTGGTGACTCTAGATCTCAAGGAGGCATACCTGCACGTCCCTATCCGACCAGATTGCAGAAGACACCTCAGATTTCTTGCAGGATCAGAGCATTATCAATTCTCAGCATTGCCCTTTGGCTTATCTACTGCGCCCAGAGTATTCACGAAATGCCTGGCATCAGTAATTGCACATTGCAGACTTCAGGGAATTCAAATCTACCCATACCTGGACGACTGCCTAATACAAGCGGACAACAAGACAAAATTGATAAAGGATTTGGCCTATGTCATACACCTGCTACAGGCCTTGGGATACACAGTCAACATCCAAAAGTCAAGACTAGTGCCATCCCAAAGGATAACCTTCTTGGGTGCAGATCTGGACACAATAACTCAGATGGCTTTTCTCACAGAAGAAAAACAAAAACAACTTCCAGATTATTTCATGACTTTGACAAGACAAACTCAGCTTACTGCAAGGAAAGTCCTGCAGGCCCTGGGTTTCATGGCATCCTGCATAATCTTGATCCCACATGCCAGGCTGCATATGAGAAAATTACAATGGTACCTAAGGAATGTATGGTCTCAACACAGACAGTCTAGAAACCATGAATACCAATCATTCCATGCCTTCAAAAGGAATTCCTGTGGTGGGCTCAGGCCTGTCAGTCCAACAGAGGGTTGCCTTTCAAGAAACCAAAACCAAGGCAGACCATCACCACGGACGCCTCAGACCTAGGATGGGGAGCACACATGGAGGACAAATGTATCCAAGGCCTATGGTCTCAAGGACAGCTAAACTTGCACATAAACCAAAAGGAGATGCTGGCAGTGAAGCATGCAATCGAGGCATTCAAACCATTCCTCCAGCAAGGACATCTGCTGATAAGGACAGACAACACCACGGTCATGTGGTACATAAACAAACAGGGAGGCACGCATTCCTACCCTCTATGCCGGATGGCAATGGATCTGTGGAACCTAGGCCTGAATCTCAATATCCAGCTGCAGGCCATATTTGTACCAGGAAAAGAGAATTCACTAGCAGACAGCTTAAGCAGGACTACCACGGATGCTCACGAATGGATGCTGCATCCAGACATCTTCAAACTCATAACAAAGAAATGGGGATTGCCAGAGATAGATCTGTTCACCTCCCCTCTTAACCACCAACTGAAGAAATTCTGCTCAAGGACATACCACCCACAAGTCTGGAGGGTGGACTCTCTCTCTTTCAGCTGGAATGCCCTAATAGTGTATGCATTCCCACCTCTCCCATTGATGTACAAGGTTCTTCTGAAGATCAGGGAGGAATAGCCAAAGGTGATACTAATAGCTCCGGACTGGCCAAGACAACACTGGTATCCGCTACTGAAAAACATGTCTCAGGCGAACTCATGGCCTCTACCCCTATGACCTCTTCTTCTAATGCAGAACAATTTCAAGACCCTGCATCCAAACTTGAAAACTCTGCAACTAACTGCCTGGAAAATTGCTTAAAACCAAACCAAACTGTCTTATCTCAGAGGGGCAAGGACATTATCCTGGAGGCTCGCAGACCCTCCACAAGGAAGACATACTCAGCTAAATGGAAGAGATTCCTCATTTGGAGCACATCAAAGGGCACAGATGTCACAGTGGCAAACCTAGCACACATCCTAGAATACTTAGCAGAATTGTACCACAATGGCCTGTCTTACTCTTCCATTAAGATTCATGCTTCAGCAATTTCAGCAGAATACAATATGGATCCTCCTATCTTCTCTCACCCTCTACTCAGACAATTTCTGAGAGGGATCAAAAATGTTAAACCTCCAAGGAGACCCCCTCTACCTGCATGGGATCTCAATTTTGTGCTGGAAAAATTGACACTACCTCCTTTTGAACCAGCAGCATCAGCACACTTACAGTTTTTATCTTGGAAAACTGCTTTCCTTCTGGCAATCACTTCAGCAAGAAGAGTATCCGAGCTACAGGCATTAATGGCAGTGCAGCCTTTCCTTATTTTTCACCAGGATAGAGTGTCTCTGAGAACCAATCCAACTTTCATGCCAAAGGTGGTATCCAGGGTATCCTTGAACCAAGCCATTCATTTGCCTACGTTCTTCCCTAACCCACAGAACAAAGGAGAAAAACTCTTGCACACCTTGGATATACACAGACAACTACGCTACTATCTGGACAGAACTAAAACCAGCAGAAAAACTGACCAACTTTTTGTAGCCTATGCAACTGGGGTGCAAGGAAAAGCAATTTCCAAGCAGACAATTTCAAAATGGATAGGAAATTGCATTTGCTTTTGCTACTCTTTTCATGGAAAGACAGCTCCTGAGCATATCAGGCCTCATTCCACAAGGGCCACAGTCACCACTACAGCTTTCCTACGAGGGGTGGCTACCAATGACATTTTAGAAGCTGCTACTTGGAGCTCCGTGCATACATTTGCCAAGCATTATAATCTACCTTTATACTCCAGATCCCGAGCAGGCTTTGCAACTGCAGTTTTACAGGGGATCTTAACTACACCATCCTTATCTTAGTACCTCCTCCCCCAGTTTGGCTATGGTATTCTACCCATATGTTATGACTGCAGATGCATCCTTGAAGGACATAGTACAGTTTTGTACCTACCATAAATGTAGATGTCCGATAGGTATGCATCTGCAGTCAGGATTACCCACCCTCCTTCCCCTCTGTGGTATTCCTAGGGTGCTTACCCCTCTTTCAGCTAGTTGGGGGAATCTGTTATGGTGTATTTGTTTGTTTGTATATATTTTTTGCTACTGTTTGGAACATTCAACATTTATCCAAATTTAGCTTTCCTAGAGGGCACCTGGCATCTGGGGCAAGAAACACTGAGGAAAATGGCGTCGGCTGATGCCTTTATACCCCAGAAGCTATGACGTCAGGGAAAGTGCGACATCAGCCGAGGCCAGACCCAGACTTTGGAATCCGGCCGACCGAAGGGCTGCCTGAGGCAGAACAACCCATATGTTATGACTGCAGATGCATACCTATCGGACATCTACATTTATGGTAGGTACAAAACTGTACTTTCTTTAAGGCGGTCAGCGTAGGGCATCTGCTTTAGGCCTGTGATTTTTTTTAGTGAGGTATTTCTGTGGCCTTTCCAGTTGTTGCAGATGTCTTGAGAGGTACATGCCAAACGGGGCATTGTATTCTATAACACTGGCCTTACCTCCAGCTCCTGTTAAGCCTGACCGATATTACAGGGTTCCTGACTCGCACAAATTTCTTTTTAAAAGCCCTGCTGCTGACCCAGAAACTATTTCACAGGGTCCCAAGGGAGTTAAGGCCTCTACAGCAAAAAAAAAAACAACCCCCTCTGACAGAGATTCAAGGGCATTGGATAGATGGGGAAAAAAGGTTTACACATCTGCAACTTTGGCTATAAGGGCCTTAAACTGTCCGTTTCATATGCTCAAGTATCAGCAACATCTCATGGGATTGCTTAAACAGAAAATGATATTAAATTCTGAATGTGCTGAAAACAAGGAAATGCAGGATTTATTGCATGCAGCTGAACAAGTTGGAAAGCATACTTTGCAATGTGGTTTTGATTCTTTGGAGGCCTCCTGCAGGGCTGCAGTTACGGGCTCTGTAATTAGGAGGCATGCTTGGTTAAAGGAACAAAATCTGCCTGTTCATGTTAAAGTTAAGTTACTAGATGCACCTTTACAACATGACACTTTGTTTGGTGCTAAGGCAGAAGAGGTTTTAAAGAAAATGGAAGACAAAACTAAATCTATGCAAACTGTTAGAATTTTTACAAGTACAGCCACCTAGGTTTAGTAGACACTGGCCTACAAAAAAATTGGTCCTTTCCTGTGTCAGACCTCAAAGGGGCAGATCCAGACACCCAAGGGGTAGATACCAGGTGCAAGGTTCTTGTAGGTCAAAACAATGGGGTGCTTCTACCTCCAAAGGTGGAGAAGATAAAGCACAAACATACAGAAAGCAGTCCCAGTAAACTTCCCCTGCCTGCACCAAGCACTTACCTTCTGGCAGCACCCATAGGGGGAGAATTAGCACTTTTTGCTCATAATTGGCACATTATAACCCAGGACAAATGGGTTCTAAATAGTGTCACAAGGCTACAGATTCCATTTCCATATTCTGCCAAAGGCAAACTGCTGGCCAGATCTGCCAATAAATAAATGGGCAGAGGCACAAAAACAAGTTTCATCCCTCATGGACATGGGGGCCATTCAGCAAGTACCAGAGCAAGAGCGGGGACAAGGATTTTACTCTACTGTTCTTGGTACCCAGAAAGGGCAAGGCCTGGAGGCCGATACTGGACCCATCTATTCTGAACACATTCCTGGATATTCCAAAATTCAAAATGTTGACTTTGCAGCAGCTTCTGCCCATGCTGGGCAAGAATGCTTGGCTTGTGACTTTAGACCTAGAAGAGGCATACCTGCATGTTCCAATCAGACAATCGTGCAGAAGATACCTCAGATTCAAGGCTGGTTCAATGCATTACCAATTCTCTGCACTGCCCTTTGGCTTATCTACTGCTCCCAGGGTCTTTACAAAGTGGATGGCACCAGTAATTGCATTCTGCAGACAAAGAGGAATACAAATATACCCTTACTTGGACGACTGTCTAATTCAAGAAGAGAACAAGGACATTCTTCTTTAACATCTGGCATTTGTGAAAAGACTTCTAACATGCCAAGTGTACACAGTCAACAAAAAGAAATCAAAACTAGTACCCTCTCAAGATATAACATTCCTGGGTGCAAGCTTTAATACAACTGGCCAGATGGATTATCTCGCGCCAGACAAACAAAGGCAACTGACTACCTATTTCACAATGTTGGCAACAAAGGCCCAGTTATCTGCAAGAAAAATTCTGCAGGCTTTGGGCTTCATGGCATCCTGCATCCTACTAATTTCATATGCAAGACTATATATGAGGAAACTTTAGTGGTACCTAAAAAGTGTTTGGACTCAACATTGCCACAGCCTGGAAACAATGGTTACTCTCATTCTCTGCCTGCAACAGGAGTTTCGATGGTGGGCCAAGGCTTGTCACCAGAACAAGGGACAGCCATTCACATTACCCCCAGCCAGGCAAACACTAACAACGTATGCATCAGATTATGCCTGGGAAGCCCACATGGCAGGAAGATGCATTCAGGGCACATGGACCTCAAACCAAATGGCAGGAAGATGCATTCAGGGCACATGGACCTCAAACCAAATGCATCTACATATAAATCAAAAAGAGATGCTAGCTGTTCAAAATGCCCTGACAGCCTTCAAGGACCTACTTCATCTGGGACAACTACTGATAAAGACAGACAACACCACGGTCATGTGGTATATAAACAAGCAAGGGGGCACACATTCTTACCCCTTTGGAGACATGCCATGACATTGTGGGACACAGCTTTGACTTACCAAGTACATCTGCAGGCACAATTCCTGCCAGGAAAGGAAAATACTCTGGCAGATGAACTAAGCAGAAACCTCATGAATCCCCACGAGTGGCAGCTGGATCCACAAGTCTTCAGCACGATAACAAGGAAATGGGGATGCCCGGACATAGATCTATTTGCCTCCCCTCACAACTACCTACTAAAAAGATTCTGCACAAGAACTTGTCACAGACAAGCATGGAAAGTGGATGCCCTATCTTTCAGCTGGAAAAACTTATCAGTATATGCCTTCCCTCCACTGCCTCTCCTCCCCAAGGTACTCCTAAAGGTCAGATAGGAGAAACCAAAGATGATACTGATTGCTCCAGACTGGCCCTGCCAGTACTGGTATCCAATCCTAAGGAACTTGTCTCTTTACCCAGCTTGGACCTTACCTCAATTACCCCATCTACTGTCCCAGCAAAACAATCCGATCCTGCAAAGCCAACTCAGGACATTAAACCTGGCAGTATGGCGGATAATATAGTTATACAAAAAACACCTCCCAGCAAAGCTGTGATGGATGTCATTCTGGAAGCCAGAAGGCCTAGTACCAGAAAGTCTTATACTGGAAAATGGAAGAGATTCTGTGCTTGGAACCAGGCACAAGGAACTGGTACAACTGTACCAAATATTCCTCAGATTTTGCAATACCTAACTGAGATGCTGGACAAAGGCCTATCCTTTTCATCAATTAAAATTCATGCCTCTGCCATTTCGACTCATTACAATACAGAGCCACCAATGTTTTTCTCATCCTTTATTAAAGCAGTACCTCAGAGGCGCCAAAAATGTAAGGCCTCCAAGGAGGTCACCAATACCTGCATGGGACCTCAACTCTGTCTTGGAAAAGCTCACCCTGCCTCCTTTTGAGCCAGCTGCTACTGTTGATATAAAGTTTTTATCTTAACAGCTCTGCTCCTAGCAATTACTTCTGCAAGATGAGTTTCAGAGCTACAGGCGCTCATGGCTGTGGAACCTTTTTATCATTTTTTTATCAAGACAGATTTTCTCTGAGAACAAACCCAACATTTATGCCTAAAGTGGTGTCCAGTGTAGCTATTAACCAAACTATTCATCTGCCAACTTTTTATCCTAATCCACAGAACAAGGGGGAGAGAATTCTGCATTCTTTGGACATAAACAGCGTAGATTCTACTTGGACAGAACCAAAGCTTTCAGGAAGACAGAGCAATTACTAGTGACATATGCTGCAGGATCACAAGAAAAGGCTATCTCAAAGCAGACTATTTTGAAGTGGATAGGCTACTGCATTCGTTTGTGCTATTCATACCATGGCAAACCAGTGCCTAAGGGCATTAGGCCCCATTCCACCAGAGCTGCAGCCACTTCAGCAGCCTTTCTCGGGGGAGTACCAACCAGAAACATTTTAGAGGCGGCTACTTGGAGTTCAGTGCACACCTTTACAAAGCATTATCATCTGCCATTCTACTCTAAATCCAGGGTAGGCTTTGCCACTGCAGTTCTGCAGGGCCTCATAGCCGCTCCTAATGCTGTTTAGGTCCAGCCTCCCAACCATAGCTTTGGGACTGTACCCAAATGTAATGACTGCAACAGTGAAACACTAAGAACATAGTACAGTTGTGTACACTTACCATAAATGTAGATGTTCGAGTGTATTCACTGTTGCAGTCCAGGTTACCAACCCGCCAGCCCTCTTTTTTCTATGGATCTTATCTTTCCTTCTCTGATTTATACAACCTATGTGGTGTATTTGCGTATAGATGAAGGTAAAATTTATATTGGTGCATTTATTGATGTATATATATATAAAATTTGGCTACCCTTTCAGGGGGCAACTGACATTTGGGCAAGAAAAACTGAAGAAAATGGCGTTGGCTGCTTCTTTTATACCCCTGACGACCTGAAGTAAGGGAAGAGGTGACAGCGGCCGAAGCAGGACCCAAGACTTTGGAATTCAGGCCGGCTGAGGGCAACCTGCCAGCAGTATTACCCAAATGTAATGACTGCAACAGTGAATACACTCTAACATCTACATTTATGGTAAGTGTACACAACTGCACTTTTGTCCATGAGCATAGCCATAAGGAGACATGCCTGGGTGTGATTATGTAACTTTGCAGACCTTTCAAGTCTTCTTTCATCAGTCTTCCTCTAGACAGAGAATCCTTGTTTGGCCCTTCTGTGAAAGAAAGACTTTGCTGCATTGAACAGGAAGGAAAGACCCTGTCTGCCTTAGAGTTTCACTTTTCTACCCCTCAATGATCCTTTTCAAGTTATCAAAGAGGAGGCAAGAATATGTGGATGTTCTTCATGTTTCACTGTTGCATTCATCACTTGTGGGTGTTATCCCTGCTGGATAGCCCTCAGCCCGAGTACCAGAGTAAAGGTTTCCATCCTGTGTCAGCTGTTCTGTGAATCTGGCTGACATCAGGTCATCAGGGCTATAAAGGGCAACAGCCGACGCCATTACATCAGTCTTTCTTGCCATGGAGCCTAAAGCAGACCCAGTTTTGCAAGTGCCAGAGTGAAGGCAACTGTCTAAAGCTAAGTACCCTGTTGGGGAGTCTTTTATTGCCTTAAACCGACGTCAGAGAAAGTTAATAACTGCCTCAGTTGTGGAAAGCAGATCCGCACTAAGACTTCCATTCTCTCTGTGTCACCTGTTTAGGCTCAGACCACAACATTCCAGGGTGTCTGTTCTGTGCCCTCTTTAATGCTCCTACTATAAAAAGAAGAGCTGATATTGTTATGAGGCATTTTAGTTGGTCTTTCCAGCAATGCAAAATGGCGTCGGTTTCTCAGGCAGTTACTGACTTTCCTAGGAAGAAAAAAGACAAGGATAGGCCTCCAAAAGTTAGGCCCTCTGATGACCCCAGACTACTGTCCACCTTTACTCAAAGGTTACAGCTGAACTCAGAGAGGTGCCTTTGCAGCCCCTAACAGCCGACGATCCATTGTAGGCCTCTACCGAGACCCATTTGGAGTCCGGTACGCAACTGGATCAACCTCCTTCTGCTGAGATGTCGTTTGTTTCTCACGCAGTTGAGTCTGGAGCCGCTTTCCAGGCACCAGCTTCTGCAGAGCCCCCACGATATCCGAAGTTAGGATTAGACTGACAACAGCACCGCCAATCAAATTGACTCTGTATTAGGCTACTGAACCAGCTAGGCCCAAGCCAAAATCTACCCCCAAAAAGATCCCTCCACAGGACCCCCAGCCACCGACCTACTACTAGCCAGCCAGCCCCTCAATCACAGCAACTTCTTAGAATGGCAGAGGACCTGATGACTCTGATCCAGGGTTAGCCAACCTCCCCCTCTCACACCAGACAAAAGAAAAGAGAGACCCCCCAGAGGTCCTCACAGACCAGGAATCAGTAGATTCAGGTATAGAGGAGTCAGACATGGAAGACCAGTCCTAAGCAGCATTCGAGGACGCTGATGCTGATTATCCCATTCCTACTGCCTCTCCCCCTGAGGACCTTTCTTTCTTTCGGGGAAACTCTGAACATTCTCAAATAACATTTTCAGTGGGAGGCCCAGGACAACCCCCAGTCTAAAAAGAAACTCGGGGAATTTCTAGATCTGCCTCAGCATAAGCCTCTGGCCATTCCTCCTATCCTGGATGTAGTAGAGGATGTTTTTCTAGAATAGGTTCATAGGTTGGTACTAGGCTATCGGCCCTAGGGCCTATACAAGCCTAGCCATAACAATTCCCTGGCTATTTCTTCCCACAATATTTACTTCCCTGGACTCCTGTCTAGCAGGGCGACTGACATGATCCCCGGGGTAAATTTCATATCTCCCATTCAGCCGTCAAGGTTCCTTTTGAAGAAGGCCAAGGAGGTGCTCTGCTTGACATGTATGGGCAGTCTATTCCAGAATATGAGGAGTCTCAGGGTCAGGAGCCTATCCCTCCAGCATGTTTTGTTCATTGTGATGACAAGGTTTAGGTCCCTGGAGCATGTAGCTCTGATGGATTGGGATTTCTTTGTGTAGCATGTCCAGCAGCTCTGGGTTTGACATGGCCTTGTATGTTAAGCAGAGATCGCCTCTGAGTAGACTATATGCGACAGAGTATAACTGGAGTTTTTTTAAGTCGGTCAGCATAGGGCATCTGCTTTAGGCCTAGGCCATTCTTTTAGTGAGGTGTTTCTATGGCCTTCCAGTTGTTGCAGATGTCTTGTGAGGTACATACCAAACTGGGCATTGTACTCTGATGGGTCTAATGAGGGACAAGTACAGTAGGACAATGACCTCCTTTTTTCTGGATGAAAAGCCCTTAGTAATGAGGTGTGCCACGTAGAAGGATTTCCTGACTGTTGTGGTGATGTGGTTATTGAAGGTGAGACCACTTTCCACCTGTGTTAATAAGTCTCTTATCCCACTTTCGGTGTTTAGTGTACCGCCACCTATGTGGTAATTCATGGGTACATGTTTTTTCCCAAAGGGGATAACTATAGACTTCTTGGCATTGAGCTTGTGCCCATGGCTCTGGCACCAAGCATCTGTTTCTGTAAGGCCCTTTTGTAAAATATCCACATCATTTGAGGATTCAGTAATGGCTCCCAGTTTGCAGTAATCTGCGAACTTTGTTAGCCAAAGTCCCTCAGTGTTGTCCTGTACTTGAGAAGTAGATGCCAAACAAGAGCGGTCCTAGGACTGAACCTTGAGGTACTCAACTTGTCACTTGTCTGGAGCTGGATTTGGAGTCGGCTACTTTTACAGTGTGGGTTCTGTCAGTAAGCCAGTTGGCAACCCATCGAGTAACATAGGGATTTATGCCCAGCTTAGTAAGTTTGTCTATGATTCCAGAGTGGGGGATGGTGTCAAAGGCCTTGTCGAGGTCCAGATAGGCTGTGTGGACTTGCCTTACCCTCGTCCACAGCTCTGGAGACTGATTTGAAGAAGTCAGGTTCAGGAGACACAATCGGCCCTTCACGAACCCAAACTGTGTGGGGTCCAGTGTTTGAAGGTTGCCAATGTCTTTGTTTATAAGTTCCGTGGCCTTGCAGATCAGGCTAGTTAGACTGATGGGACGGTAGTTCCCAAGGTGGATCCCCCCTTGTAGAATGGGATAACTGTAGCTGTGCGTCTCTTAGTGAGCAAGAAGCCTGAGGTGAGGCTGTGTTTAAACATGTCACTTAGGTGAGGTGCCAGTTCATTTTGTAGTTCATGTAGTACACAGCCCAGGATGTCATCTGGTCCCATGGATGCTGTATTCTTAGCTTTGGAGAGTGCGGTTTTTACCTCTGTGGCTGTGATTACCGGAATTTGGCAATCTTTCTGTATTGAGATGGGCCCTTTAGGGGGTGATAGAGGGGTGAAGTTTGCACTGAATCGATGTGCCAGGATATTGGCAATGTCCTTGGGTTCAGTATATTTAATGCCATTCTGTTGTAGCTCAGAGCAGGTCTGAGCATTCCCTTTTAGATTCTTGACATAGCTATAGAATGCCTTGTGGTTGTCTTCAGAATCTTTGGCGATTTTTATTTTCATAACTAGCTTTGGAGGATTTTATGAGGGATCTCAGCTTCTTACTGAGGCTGGTAAGGGAGTTTTTTTGCATCCTGGAATTTTCCTCTTTTCTGCAACAGTTTCTTCCTTCTGTTGTATAGTTTATGACAGGGGACCACCAGATTGGCTTCCTTTTTTTGGAGGAGAACATTTTGGTTCTATTTGGGATGGCACGATTCATGCACGAGTGGATGTACTTGTACAGTGCTTTAGTGTAAGATTCGGCAGTCAAACTTTGTTTGTCACTTCTGACTTGAGTAGCATGAAGTTGGCTGTGGAGAAGTTTTTTTTACAGATGTTTCCTTACTGGGTGGTGGGGGTGGGATGTGGATGCCAAAGGTGATTAGCTTATGGTCAGACCTAACCAACGAGGGGGTGACCACTGGTGTGGAGCATCGATTTCCCATGTTGGTAATGACCAGGTTCAGGATATTGGAGCCCCTGGTGGGACTATGGATTTAGTTGACCAGGGCGTTGGAATTTATGAATTCCAAGAACCGTTGGGCAAAGGTGCTGGTACGCGAGTAGTTTTCCCAGTTAATGGCAGGGTAGTTGAAATCACCCAGTATTAGGGTGTTTGGTTGTATCTTAATATTTTCCTTAATGTTTAGAAAGCTGTAGTGAGAATCTTGGGACATGGTGGGGGAGGGATCTATAGCAAGCTACAATCTGGATTGCAGTCTTACCTAGTGTTAGTTGCACCTGGAGAATTTCGGATGCATTGTGTTGGGCAGCTAGCCTGGAGGTGTGAATATCCTTGGTGAATATGGACAGTCCTCCACCTTTAGTGTTTCGGTCCTGGTTTGGTGGCCGAAAAATGTGGTAAGAGTTGTAGCCTGGTATTGCAGGGGTGCTCTCTGGAGCCTTGAACCAGGTCTCAGTTACTGCAAAGATATCGATGTTCTCCATTTTTAGGAGTGCCTCGTGAGAGTTCATTTTGAGGTTTTAGACTTCTAGCATTACCTTCAGATTTTGCATACTTGTACCTGTTACGGTGGTGCTTTTGTCCTTTGAGCCTTGCCTAAAAAAGGCACTGTAGGGGTGGCAAGAGCCTTAGCCAGTAACCTGAATCCCAGGGGGTGAAAGGTACAGACAATCTCTGGCAAAACATCGTAGTTTGTCGATCATGTCATCCCAGGCAGACAGATACTGGATCCCCTTTGAATGACACCAGAAGCTTAGCCAATTGGTGAAGTCAATCATTTTGTCCTTATACTGTGGTATCATTCTGGGCAAAGGCAGGATGCTACTCAGGGCTAGAGTCATACCTGCGTGGGCCACATGATCCGAGAGCTCTTCCATGTCTCTCTTTCATGTAGTCCAGGTAGGCACATCTCAAGTCATTCACTCCAGCATGGAAAATGACAGAATCGTATTTGTACTTGTTATGAAGTGACTTGAGTGTATGCTTTATGTGGCAGATCTTGGCACCCGACAGGCAGCTAACTGTAATTTTCTTGTTCAGCCTGGTGAGTGGGACATCAGTGTGCCTGACGATAGAGTCACCTATGACTAAAGTGTTTGGTACATTGTCATGCCTCAGGGGCTGTTGGGTGGCACAATGGTGTTGTGAGCTATCTAACACTTTGGTTGTGATTGGTGTTTGTTTGCGTTTCAGCTTCGGAGGACCTTGTTACTTGGGCAGGTTAATGTTAAGGGCCTCCGCATATGTGGGTTTAGTGTTGCTATATGTGGGTGTCTGTAGTGAGGGTTTTGAAGGGCTGTGTGTTGCTTGAGGTGTAGTGCGGGTGTTAAACTTCTCCTCTTGATTGTCTAGCACAATCTTGGCTGGAGAGAGCTTTGCTTCCAGTATGGCTATGTAAGTGCATCTCTCGCAGGTTGTAGTGTTGTGTGGTAGGAGGAGAGGCTTGTCTGTGTACATAAGGCAATTGCTGCATTGCCCCAGTATGCCCAGATTCACCAGGTGGACAGGAGAAATCACCGGAAGCTGACCCTTGGACATGCCTGGTTAGGTGCCTTTTTTTTTTTTCTCCCCCTTACCTTGGCAAGGTACTTTGCAGTTATAGGCTTAGTCCCTACAATTAATTTCTCCTAATTAACTAGGAGAGTTGAGAGCTTATATCAGTTTAAGGCTTCCTAGTGCTTTCCAGCAGGTTTGAGCAAGAGCTAGTCACAGGGACTCCAACCAGAAAGAGTCAGGAATCAATGCACTCTGGTCCTACTCTCACCAGGATCAAAATGTAAGCACAGATTCCAAGCTGTCAGCTATAAAGCAGTTATTAAACTTTCTGGTGATCAGCGGTCTTCAGGAAATAGTGCAACTGCACTCATTCTGTCACCAGGAGAAAACAGCAGCACTAATCCCAAGATGACTACTGAGGCAGAATGTGGGCTCTCCAGTAACTGGTGGTCTTGCAATAGATGCTTAAAGGTAAGATGAAAAAATGGTTTATCCTAAACAGTGCAGTGTGCACTAGAGGAATTAGATGTGAAAGTAGGTAACTTAAGTTTTACCTATATAAAAAGTTAAGTTTTTAGGGGAGAGTCACTATTTTTTAAAACCGCAAGATTGATTGAAAGGGGGTGGTCACTTTTGCATTCTGATACTATGGAATACAGTAGGATGGCCAATAAATTTAAATAGTTGAAGGGGAGTGATTTAACAAAATGATAATTTTGTGCTTGCTCACACAAGCCAGTAAAAGCAGAGAGGAAATGAGATATATGGTCAGATTAACATAAGGGGCAGGCAACTAGAAAGACAGTGGTGTTTAAGAACACAACAGTAACTGGGTGGGAGGGTAGGAAAAATTATTTCTGCCTGACTCACAAGAGACAGAGCTGTGGTCTTTTTTCAAGTTTTAATATGCAGTTAAAAGCAGAATACAAGTAAAACACAATGTAAAGAAAACAAATCACAGTATACAAAATAGAAAAAGGCAATAAAGTAATACAAAATATAACAAATAAAAAGCAAGCTAACCTTTCCCTCACAGCCCTATCTCCAGATTCTGTCCCTCCAGCACCCAGAAAACCTGATAGATATTACAGGGTGCAAGACTCTCACAAATACCTGTTTAAAAACCCTACTGCAGACCCTGAAGTAATTACTCAGGGCCCTAAGGGAGCTAGAGTCAGCTCTTCAAAAAAAACCCATCCCAACTGACAAAGAAAGCAGAGCTCTAGACAGGATGGGTAAGAAGGTTTACATCTCTGTAACTTTAGCTGTTAGGGCATTAAACTGTCAATTTCATATGATTAAATTCCAGCAGAATGTGTTCAAACTCATTAAACGGAAAATATCTGCCTTGCCTGACAGCAGTACTACCAGAGAATTAACAGACCTCATACAGTCAAGCTGTCAGGTAGCAAAGCACTCGTTACATTGTAGTTATGATGCCTTGGAAGCCTCTACCAGGGCTGCTGCTACAGGATCCGTTATCTGAAGGCACACCTGGTTAATGGAGCAGTCTTTGCCTGACCAGGTAAAATCCAAACTTTTAAATGCCTCTTTGGATAAAGAGCAGTTATTTGGACCCAAGGCCGAGGAGGTCATCAAGAAAATGGAGGACAAAGCCAAAACCATGCAGATCGTCAAGGATTTTTTGCAGGTACAGCCTCCCAGGTTCAGCAGAAACTTGCCTACCAAGCACTGGTCCTTTCCCTCTCAGGCTAAGTCAACACAGGGAAAAGGATGAAGAGACAGAACCCCTAGGCCACAGGCACACAGCCAACAAAGAACTAGGCAGTGGTCCACTGCCCCCCCAAGACCGAGGAGTTTTAAGCCCTCTTCCTTCACCCGAGAATCACAATGACTCCCTCTGCCCCCCAGGTCTCGAGACAAGGTAGGAGGAAGACTTTCCCCGTTCCTCAAAAACTGGCAGGCCATCACCTCAGATCTATGGGTCCTGAAAAGTGTTACCAGAGGGTACAGATTATATTCCAAAGAAAAACCAAGGAGATCAGGTTACCCAGATGTTCCTGCAAACCAGATAACAGAAGCTATTTGCCAGATCCAAAACTTTACACCCAAGGAGCTGTAGAACCTGTGCCCAAGGAAGAGACCGGGAAGGGATTTTACTCAAGGCTGTTCCTGGTTCCCAGAAAAGAGGGCACATGGCACCCTATCTTAGACTTCTCTATCCTGAATCTGCCCCTTCTGGTTCCAAAATTCAAAATGTTGACACTACAAAAAGTATTGCCTGTGCTCCTACCACAAGCCTGGCTAATGACCCTAAACCTGAAGTATGCCTACCTGCATATTCCTATCCGAGAGCCCTGCAGCAGTTACCTAAGGTTCAGAGCAGGGTCCCAACACTTTCAGTTCTCTGCACTTCCCTTTAGCTTATCCACTGTTCCTAGAGTCTTTACAAAGTGCTTTGCTCCATTCATTGCTTACTGCAGACAGAGAGACATACACATTTACCCCTATCTAGACTGCCTCATTCAAGCAGAAACCAAGGAAAAACTCCTACAGGATCTCTGCTTTGTGCAGAACACACTGACCTCACTGGGGTTCACCATAGACATGGAGAAATCCCAGGTGCTACCCACATGGGAGAGTGGCCTAATGGTTAAGGTGTTTGCCTTACAAACACAAGGATCAGGGTTTGAGTCTCTCAAGGGATAATTGGCTAGGCTTAAAATGGCTTGCAAGTGCAGTCAGCCTAGTACTAATCTATGAACATATGAACCTATTACCTTCCTGCCAGACTGCATATGCAGAAACTGCAGTGGTATCTAAAGAACCTCTGGTGCCAACACTCCCAATCTCTGGAACAACTACCACCGATTCCTTGCTTAAAGAAGGAACTCCTCTGGTGGGCCCAGGCTTGTTCCCAAAACAAGGGCCTTCCTTTTGTCCTTCGGCAACACAAGCAGACCCTGACCACGGACCCCTCGGGCATTGTCTGGGGAGCCCACACTGGAACTCTGCAAACCCAGGCCTTTTGGGAACAGGGAGTTCTAGGTCTCCATATCAATTTGAAAGAAATACTGGCAGTGCACAGAGCTATCCTAACCTTTCAAGAGCATCTGTCACCAGGGGTACTCCTAATCAGGACAGACAGCACCACTATCATGTGGTACATCAAGAAACAGGGGAGCACTCATTCCTACCCCCTGTGTCGCCTTGCCATGGAAATATGGCAGTCAGCTTTGAATCTGGGACTGCATCCAGAAGCCTGGAGGATGGATGCCCTGTCCATCCACTGAGTCAGTCTGTTTGGGTATGCCTTTCCCCCAATTCCTCTGATACCCAGGGTACTACTCAAGATCAGAGAAGGACCAAGGGCTATCCTGATTGCCCCAGACTGGCCAAGGCAGCACTGGTACCCCATGCTCCTTAGCATGAGCATGCACCCTCCCTTTACACTGCCTTCCACCGCAGACCTTCTCACACAACAGGGTGGGAAGGTCCTACATCCAGGCCTGGCCACACTCAAGTTAACAGCATGGCTGATTCCTCAAAGACAGTTAACACTGCAGCCCTCAGCATTCAGGTATTCGACATTATTATGGAGGCTTGCAGACCTAGAACCAGAAAATCTTATTCCTCTAAATGGAAGAGATTCACCTGCTGGTGCTCCACTAGGAACACCACCGGCACTAAAGCCTCTTTACCCCTGGTCCTGGACTACCTGGCAGAACTCCTCTGTAAGGGTTTGTCTTGCTCCTGTATCAAGACTAATGCTTTGGCTCTCTCAGCCTATGTCCAGGTGGATTAGCTTTTATTCTCCCAACACCTCTTGAAGCAGTTCCTAAAAGTTGTGGTTCACATCAGATCGCCAAGAAGGCCCCCTGTGCCATGTTGGGATCTAAACTTTGTCCTGGAAAAACTGACTCTACCCCCTTTCAAGCCAGCTTCATCAGCAGATTTCAAATACCTCTCTTGGAAGACTGCCGTTTTGCTAGCCATCACTTCTGCTAGGAGGTTATCTTAGCTACAGGCTCTTATGCCCACTGAGCCCTTCATCATCTTCCACGTGGGCAGGGTCTCTCTAAGAACCCAACCCCTCCTTCATGCCTTAGGTGGTCTCTGAGGTAACCCTCAACAAAGGCCATACACCTACCTTCTTTCCTAAACCAACAAATAGAGGGGAGAGAATTCTGCATACCTTAGATGTGCACAGACAGTTGAGATTTTACCTTGACAGGACCAAATCAGTCGGGAAAACTGACCAATTCTTGGTTTCATTTGCCCCTGGGGTAGAGGGGAAACCCATTACTAAGCAGACCATTTCCAAATGGATTTCTCATTGTATACATTTTTGCTATTCCTTCCATGGAAAGACCTCCCAAAACTGTCAGATCCCATTCCACAAGAGCTGCCTCTACCTCCACAGCCTTTCTGAGGGGGGTTCTTACCAAGGAAATTCTGGAAGCTGTTACCTGGACATATATCCAAACTTTCACCAAGCACTACCAGCTGGTCACTTTCTCCAAAACCAGGGCAGGATTTGCATCTGCAGTCCTGCAGGGCATGCTAGCACCTCCATAATTGTGCAGCTTTCCTCCACACACTTCCTCTGCTTTGGGATTCTTCCTACAAGTGATGATTGCAACAGTGAAACACGAAGAATATAGTACAGTTGTGTACACTTACCATAAATGTAGATGTTCGTGTATTCACTGTTGTAGTCATGTTTCCCTCCCACCTACCCCCTTTCCTTACAATTATATGCATCTTGTATGGGGCTCCAATACCTTTGGGGTCCAGAAAAACTGATGTAATGGCATCGGCTGTTGTGCTTTATAGCCCTGATGGCTTGACTTTAGCCACACACTCAAATCAGCCGACGCAGGAGGGGAAACCTTTACCCTGTACTCTGGTACTCGGGCTGGCCATGGGCTACCCAGCAGGGATCACCCACAAGTGATGACTGCAACAGTGAGTACACTCAAGCATCTACATTTATGGTAAGTGTACAGAACTGTACTTACTGTAAATTCCAGTGATCTTTCTAGGATTCATGTGGAGAAAACTCTTGCAGAGGCAGAGAAGGGAGTTCAAATAGAAGATGCTGTCCTTGTGGCAGAGGAGGCCCAGAAAATTAAGGTTTCCAAGATTCCTTTCTGGATAACCCCTTTCTGCCCTTCTGAAGTACTGCCCTTCTCTGGAGGCAGTCGGTGGATGCTTGTTCTTGCACCCAGACACCTGGGCTGCCATAACAAAAGATGGACTGCTAAAAATAATATCCGAAGTTACTTTGTACCATTTTTCCAAATACCCACTTCCAGAAGAAGAAAGCTTTCCAACATTCTGTCTAGTTAGAGAGAAGCTGCGGCTCAAGAAATTCAGAAACTGCTGGACAAGAGTCATCCAGGAGGTACCATCAGACCAGAGTGGATTCATAACTTACTCAAGGTTCTTTTTAGTGCCAAAGAAGATGGGATCAAAGACCAATTTTTGGTTCTAAGAAACCTGAACCGGTTTGTAAAAAAATTGAAGATGTTCTTCGTGTTTCACTGTTGCAGTCATTACATTTGGGTAATCTGCTGGCAGGTTGCCCTCAGTCGGCCTGATTAACAAAGTCTTGGGTCCTGCGTCGGTTGCTGTCACTTCTTCCATGATGTCAGGTCGTCAGAGGTATAAAACATGCAGCCAATGCCATTACTTTCTTGCCGCGCGGTGCATGAAGCAGAAGCAGTTCGCAAGTGCCGGTCGGCCGACTCCTGAAATTTTCGTTTTCGAGTTTCAGAACTGAAGTCTTCAACTAAAAAGCTAAGTACCCCGTTGGGGAAGCTTTTTCTTGCACCTTACCGATGTCAGTAAAAGTTAATAATTGCGTTACTTGTGGGAAGCAAATACCTAATAAGGATTTTCATTTGTACTGTATTCCTTGCCTAGGCCCTGACCATAACGTACCTTGCTGTCGGTTTTGTGCTAAGTTTAATCAACGCACTATTAAACGTCTGTATATTTTTGCTTCAGAATATTTTGGCTCACGCATTAATTATCCAGAAATGTCATCGGTTAGCAATCGACTACCGGCATACCTAAAAAATGCAAAGAAGACAGACCGAGGTCCAAAACTGACAACAACGCGTCTCCTAAGCCAGTCGCCAGTTCGCCGGTACTCACTAAGGCACTTTTGCAGCCCCTGATACCCGCTACTTCTGATTCGCAGGCCTCTACTGAGACCCATTCTGAGTCCGGTATGCCGCGAGATGCTTCAATTATGGAACCCGCGGATGTCTCTACCTTAGATGGGTCTGGAGCCGCTGTGCAGGCATCGGCTTCTGTGGGTGTTTTCAGGCCTACAGATTTGTATATTAGACCAACGCCATCTTCAAAACGAAGGCCAAAATCTAAATCTATGTCTAAAAAAACGACGCCTGGGCCGCAGGTGCAGGCCCCTATGCCTAAAAAACAAATGATCAAAGTGGCTGAAGATTTAATTACTCTGATCAGGGGTAGACAACCCCCCCCCCCCCTTCTGACAGGCCTAGGCAAGACATTGATTATGAATCTTCTGAACAGGATTCTATTTCTTCTGACTCTTCTAATGAACAGGATTTGTCCATACCTACTTATGAGGACTCTGATGCAGAAGATTCCATTCCTTCTGCTTCTCCCCCTGAGGATTTTTCTTTTGGGGAAACTTTACATACCTTACAGGAATATTTCCACTGGGAAAGTCAGGATTTCTCTGAATCTAAAAAGAGACTTAGGGATTTTCGTCTTCTTCCTCAACATAGGCCTTTGGCTATACCTCCTGTCCTAGACATTGTTGATGTTTTTTCAGAATCTAGTATGGCTCCTGATTCTCTGCCTTCGGCTACTTGTAAGCCAGACAGATACTACAGGGTTCCTGGCTCCCACAAATTCCTTTTCAAAAATCCTATTGCAGCTCCTGAAACCATTTCCCATGGTCCCAAGGGTATTAAGGCATCTACTTCTAAAAATCCTACCCCTTCTGATAGAGATGGATAGATGGGGTAAGAAAGTTTACATTTCTGCAACCTTGGCAATCGGGGCTTTAAACTGTCAATTTCATATGCTTAAATACCAGCAGCATATCATGGGACTGCTTAAACAGAAAATGTTAATTTCTGACTGTGTGGAAAACAAAGATTTACAGGATTTATTGCATTCAGCTGAACAAGTTGGAAAACCTACTTTGCAATGTGGTTTTGATTCTTTGGAGGCCTCTTGCAGGGCTGCTGTAACTGGCTCTGTGCTAAGAAAGCATGCTTGGCTCAAAGAGCAAACTCTGCCTGATCATGTTAAAGCAAAATTGTTGGATGCTCCTTTACAACAGGACTGTCTCTTTGGTAATAAGGCTGAAGAAGTTTTAAAAAAGATGAAGCTAAATCTATGCAAACTGTGAAAGATTTCTTACAAGTGCAACCTCCAAGATTTAGTAGGCACTGGCCTACTAAGAACTGGTCCTTTCCAGTTCCTTCGAGAGCCACTCAAATCAAACCCAGACATTCTAAAGGCTCCAGATTTCAGTCACAAGGGACTTTTAGAACAAAACAATGGGGTGCCTCCTCCTCCAAATTTGGAAACAACAAGGCACCTCCCTATGGTAAGCAGTTTCAATGACTTCCCTTTAAACTTACCAAGCACTTACCTTTCAGCTGCCCCTTTGGGGGGAAAACTGGCACTTCATGTAAGAAACTGGCAACTTGTAACCCAGGGCAAATGGGTTTTAAATATAGTATCCCAGGGATACAGATTTCATTTCCACATGTTGCCAATCCCAAACGGATGGCCAGACCTGCCCCCAGATCAGTGGGCAGAGGTCCAGAAACAAGTACTGTCTCTCATGAACATGGGAGCTATTCAGCCAGTCCCAGAAGAGGAAAAGGGACAAGGTTTCTATTTAAGACTTTTCCTGGTGCCCAGAAAAGACAAATCATGGCATCCAATTCTGGACTTATCTACTCTAAACACATCACAAAAAAGCCTGGAAAGTGGATGCTCCATCATTCAGCTGGAAAAACCTATCAGTCTATGCCTTTCCTCCTCTGCCTCTGCTCTCCAAAGTTCTACTAAAAGTCAAACAGGACAAGCCAAAAGTGATTTTGATTGCGACAGACTGGCCTCGCCAACACTGGTACCCACTCCTGCGCAATGTCACACCTTCCACTGTGGCACCTGCCTCAGACACCTTACTTACTCTCTCAGCAGAACAACCAAGTTCTGCACACTCAGTTCCAAACTTTGAATCTTGCAGCGTGGCTCATCACCTAAATTCACCCTTGGCATCCCTCAGCAAACCTGTGATGGATGTCATTTTGGAGGCAAGAAGGCCTAGTACTAGAAAATCTTATGCTGACAAATGGAAAAGATTCTTTGCCTGGACTCCATCACAAGGGATAAGCACAACAGTGCCCAATATTACTCAGATTTTACAATATTTAACTGAGATGCTTCACAAGGGCCTGTCCTTTTTCTTCCATAAAAATCCATGCCTTAGCCATTTCAGCTCATTACAACACAGACCCCCTCCCCTCTTCACTCATCCTCTGCTAAAGCAGTATCTCAGAGGGGCCAAAAACTTCACTACCCAGGAGAGCTCCAACCCCTGCCTGGGACCTCAATTTTGTATTGGAAAAACTCACTCTACCTCCTTTCGAGCCAGCTGCTACTGCAGACTTAAAATTTATCTCCTGGAAAACAGCTTTCCTTTTAGCAGTCACTTCAGCTAGAAGGATTTCCGAATTACAGGCTCTTATGGCATTGGAGTTTCTCATTATTTTCCATGCAAACAGGGTGTCTCTCAAGACCAATCCATCCTTCATGCCTAAGGTGGTATCCAGTGTGGCTCTTAATCAGACTATTCATTTGCCAACTTTCTTTCCCAATCCACTGAACAAGGGGCAACGGATTCTGCTTTCATTGTATGTACACAGACAACTTAGATTTTACTTAGGACAAAATCTCAAAGAAAATCTAAACAACTACTGGTGGCATTTGCTGCAGGGGCAGAGGGAAAGGCGATTTCAAAGTAGACTATTTCCAAATGGATAAGCCATTGTATTCATTTCTGCTATATGCACCATGGTAAAACTATCCCCCAGGGGATCAGATCTCATTCCACCAGAGCTGCATCTACTTCTACAGCCTTTCTCAGAGATGTTCCTACCAGAGACATTCTAGAAGCTGCTACCTGGAGCTCAGTTCATACGTTCACCAAAAATTACCATTTACCTTTCTTCTCTAAATCCAGAGCTGGCTTTGCCTCTGCTGTCCTGCAGGGCCTTATAGCTGGTCCTAATGCTGTATAAATCCATCCTTCCAACCATAGCTTTGGGAATCTACCCAAATATAATGACTCAACAGTGAAACATAGTACAGATGTTCATCGTGTTTCACTGTTGCAGTCATTACAATTGGGTTATCCTGCTGGCAGGCTACCCGCAGTCGGCCCGAGTTCCAAAGTCTAGGTCTGGCGTCGGTTGCTGTCGCCTCCTCCCTGATGGTAGTGTGCCAGGGGTATAAAAGATGCAGCAGACACAAATTTCTTCAGTCTTTCTTGCCGCGCGATGCCCGAAGCAAAAGCAGTTCACAAGTGCCGGTCAGCCGACTCCTGAGATTTTCAAATTCAAATTTCAGATCCGAAGTCTTCATTAAAGCTAAGTACCCCGTTGGGGAAACTTTTTTCTTGCTCCAGACCGATGTCAGAAAAAGTTAATTGTATTTCTTGTGGGAAGCAAATACCTCATAAGGAGTTTCAGTCTTACTGTATTCCTTGCCTAGGCCTTGACCACGACATTGCTAATTGTTGGTTTTGCGCTAGATTTAACAAACGTGTCGGTACGATTTTGCATTTCATTACTTTGGCAGAAGATTCAATTATATAATGTCATCGGAACAGCTGACTAGAGGAGTTTATAAAACGCGCAAAGAAAAAGAAAAGGACAGGAGTCCAAGGTCCAAAACAGACGACGAGGCTTCTGTTAGGCCTGTCGCCGGTGCTCAGTGAGGTGCTTTCGCAACCCCTGACGCCCGCTACATCAGAGCCTCAGGCCGCTTCTGACTCCAACTTGGAGCCGACTGGGCCGCTGGAAACTCAAGGTATTGGACACTCGGAAATTATTCCCTCAGATGGGTCCGGAGCCGCTGAGCAGGCATCGGCTTATAAGGGTGTTTTCAGACCTACACAGTTATATGTAAAACCAATTTCAGCTTCAAAGGCAAAGACTAAAGCAGCTCTAAAGACAAAGAAACAAGTACAGCATTCTCCTGGACAGGCCTCCATGCCTAAAAAACAGATGCTCAAAATGGCCGAAGACCTAATTACTTTGATCAGGGGTTCCTATCCCCCTCCTGATAAGAGGCCTAGGCAAGAGATAGAATATTAATCTTCAGATCAGGTTTCCATTTCGTCTGATTCCTCTTTTGAACAAGAATATTCCTTTCCTCCCTATGAGGATTCTGATGCTGAAGAATCTATTCCTTCAGCCTCTCCTCCTAAGGATTATTCTTTTGGGCGGGAGACCCTGCATACTATGAGGGAGCATTTCCACTGGGAGAGCCAATATTACTCAGAATCCAAGAAAAGGCTCAGGGACTTCCTTTTATTACCTCAGCACAGGCCCCTTGCTATTCCTCCTGTTTTAGACATTGTAGATGTATTTTCAGAGTCCGGCCTGTCTCCTGACTCTTTACCACCAGCTCCTGTTAAGCCAGACAGATACTACAGGGTTCCTGACTCTCATAAATTTCTTTACAAAAACCCTGCTGCTGACCCAGAAACTATTTCTCAGGGTCCCAAGGGGGTCAAGGCTTCCACTGCAAAAAAAACCCTATCCCCTCTGATAGGGATTCGAGGGCCCTGGACAGATGGGGGGAAAAGATTTATACTTCTGCTACCTTGGCTGTAAGAGCTTTAAATGGTCAGTTTCATATGCTTAAATATCAACAATATCTTATGTCACTGCTTAAACAGAAAATGTTGGCAAATTCAGAATGTGCAGAAAACAAAGAAATGCAGGATTTATTGCATGCAGCTGAACAAGTGGGAAAGCATACTTTGCAATGTGGTTTTGATTCTCTTGAGGCCTCCTGCAGGGCCGCAGTTACAGGTTCTGTCATTAGGAAGCATGCTTGGTTAAAAGAACAGAATCTGCCCGATCATGTTAAAGCAAAACTATTAGATGCTCCATTACAACATGATACCTTGTTTGGTGTTAAGGCAGAAGAAGTGTTGAAGAAAATGGAGGACAAAGCTAAATCTATGCAAACAGTCAAGGATTTCTTACAGGTACAGCCTCCCAGATTTAGCAGGAACTAGCCTACAAAGAATTGGTCCTTTCCAGTGTCAGACAGGCCACAAAGAGGCAGATACAGACGCCCCAGAGGCAGATCACAGCCCCAAGGCTCATAGAGGGCTAAACAATGGGGTGTTTCTACCTCCAAAAGTGGAGAGGAAAAATCACAGCTGTACAGGAAACAGTCTCAATGACTTCCCCCTGCCAGCACCAAGCACTTATCTTCTGGCAGCTCCTTTGGGGGGAAAACTAGCACTTTTTTCACAAAATTGGCACATGATCACCCAGGACAAATGGGTCTTAAATATCGTATCTCAAGGTTACAGGTTCCACTTTCACACCCTGCCAAGGCCAAACGGTATGCCAGACCTGCCACGCAACCAATGGGCAAAGGCACAAAAACAAGTTTCATCTCTCATGGACATGAGAGCCATTCAGCAAGTACCACAGCAAGAGCAGGGACAAGGATTTTACTCAAGGCTATTCTTGGTACCCAGAAAGGACAAAGCCTGGAGACCAATACTGGACCTGTCTATCCTAAACACATTCCTGGATATTCCAAAATTCAAAATGTTAACTCTGCAGCAGCTTCTGCCCATGCTGGGCAAGAAGGCTTGGCTTGTGACTTTAGACCTAAAAGAGACATACCTGCATGTCCCAATCAGACAGTCATGCAGAAGATACCTCAGATTTATAGCTGGCTCAATGCACTACCAGTTCTCTGCACTGCCCTTTGGCTTATCTACTGCGCCCAGGGTCTTCACAAAATGCCTGGCACCAGTAATTGCATTTTGCAGACAGAGAGAAATACAAATATATCCTTACTTGGACGACTGCCTTATTCAAGCAGAGAACAAGGACATTCTACTACAGCATCTGGCATTTGTAAAAAGATTACCAACAGGTCTAGGGTACACAGTAAATGAAAAGAAATCAAAACTTGTACCCTCTCAGGAGATAATATTCCTGGGTGCAAGCTTAAATACAACTGCCCAGATGGGCTTATCTCACGCCAGACCAGCACAGACAACTGACTACTTATTTCAAAATGTTGGCAACAAAGACCCAGTTATCTGCAAGAAAAATTCTGCAGGTTTTGGGCTTTATGGCATCCTGCATACTACTAATTCCATATGCAAGACTACATATGAGGCAACTTCAGTGGTATCTAAAAAGTGTTTGGACTCAACATTGCCACAGCATGGAAACAATAATTACCCTCATTCCCTGCCTGCAACAGGAGTTTCGATGGTGGGCAAAAGCCTGTCACCTCAACACGGGACAGCCATTCAACTTACCCACAGACAGGCAGACATTGACAACAGATGCATCAGATTATGCCTGAGGGGCCCATATGGCAGGAAGATGTATTCAGGGCCCATGGTCCACAAGCCAAATGCATCTACATATCAATCAAAAAGAGATGCTAGCTGTTCAGAATGCCCTGGCAGCCTTCAAGGATATACTTCATCCAGGACAACTACTGATAAAGACGGACAATACTACAGTTATGTGGTACATAAACAAGCAGGGGGGCACGCATTCCTACCCCCTCTGCAGATTAGCCATGAACTTGTGGGACACAGCATTGACTTACCAAGTACACCTGCAAGCACAATTCCTGCCAGGAAGGATAAATACTCTGGCAGACGAACTAAGCAGAAACCTAATGGATCCCCACAAGTGTAAATTGGATCCACAAGTCTTCAGCATGATAACAAGAAACTGGGGATGCCCGGACATAGACCTATTTGCCTCCCCTCACAACTGCCAACTACAGAGATTCTGCACAAGGACTTATCACAAGCAAGCATGGAAAGTGGATGCTCTGTCGTTCAGCTGGAAAACCCTTACAGTATATGCCTTTCCTCCTCGGCCTCTCCTCCCCAAGGTACTCCTCAAGGTCAGACGAGAAGCCAAAAATGATACTGATTGCCCCAGACTGGCCCCACCAGCACTGGTACCCAATCCTAAAGATCTTGTCTCAATGCCCAGCTTGGACATTACCTCAAATTCCTCACTTATTGACCCAACAAGACAGTATGATACTGCAGAGCCAACTAAGGACCTTAAACCTGGCAGCATGGCGAATAATGTAACCATTCAAGACACACCTCTCTCTAAAGCAGTGGCGGATGTTCTTTTGGAGGCTAGGAGGCCTAGCACCAGAAAATCTTATGCAGAAAAATGGAAGAGATTCTGTGCTTGGAACCAGGCACAAGGTATTGACACGACTGTTCCAAATATTCCTCAGATTTTGCAATACTTAACTGAGATGCTGGATAAAGGCCTTTCCTTTTCATCAATTAAAATTCACACCTCTGCCATTTCAGCTCATTACAATACAAAACAACCTATTTTCTCTCTTCCATTGCTGAGGCAATACCTCAGAGGGGCCAAAAACATCAGACGTCCAAGGAGCGCACCAGTACCTGCATGGGACCTCAACTATGTCTTGGAAAAACTCACACTGCCTCAGTTTGAGCCAGCCTCTGCAGCTGATATAAAATTATTATCCTGGAAAACAGCTCTGCTCCTAGCAATTATCTCTGCAAGACGAGTCTCAGAGTTGCAGGCACTCATGGCTGTGGAACCTTTTATCATTTTCCATCCTGACAGGGTCTCTCTAAGGACAAGCCCTACATTTATGCCTAAGGTAACGTCCAGTGTGGCCCTTAACCAAACAATTCATTTGCCTACTTTTTACCCAAACCCACAGAATAAGGGGGGAGAGACTCCTGCATTCTTTGGACATTCACAGGCAGCTACGCTTCTACTTGGACAGAAGCAACGTTTTCAGAAAGACTGAACAACTTCTAGTGGCATATGCTGCAGGATCACAAGGAAAGCCCATCTCAAAACAGACTATTTCAAAGTGGATAGGCCACTGCATTCGTTTCTGCTATTCACAGCATGGCAAATCAGTGCCTAAGGGCATTAGGCCACATTCAACCAGAGCAGCAGCCACTTCAGCAGCCTTCCTCAGAGGAGTACCAACCAAAGACATCTTAGAGGCTGCAACTTGGAGTTCAGTGCGTACTTTTACAAAGCACCATCACTTACCTCTCTACTTTAAATCCAGGGCAGGCTTTGCCACTGCAGTTCTGCAGGGCCTGATAGCATCTCCTAATCCTATTTAGCTCCAGCCTCCCAACCTTAGCTTTGGGATTCAATCCAATTGTGATGTCTGCAACAGTGAAACACTATGAACATAGTACAGTTGTGTACCTACCATAAATGTAGATGTTCGAGTGTATTCACTGTTGCAGTCCAGGATACCCTCCCACCATCCCCCTTTTCTTTTCTGGAACTTATCTGTACTTCTCTATGCTATACAACCTCTGTGGCGTATTTGCTTGTAGATGAAGGAAAAGTTGTTTTTTGTGTGTGAATGCTTATTGGCATACTTTAGCCTACCATTTTAGGAGCACCTGACATCTGCGGCAAGAAAAACGGAAGAAAATGGCGTCGGCTGCATCTTTTATACCCCTGGTGCACTGACGTCAAGGGAGGAGGCGACAGCAACCGACGCCGGACCTAGACTTTGGAACTCGAGCCGACTACGGGTAGCCTGCCAGCAGGATAACCCAATTGTTATGACTGCAACAGTGAATACACTCGAACATCTACATTTATGGTAGGTACACAACTGTACTTTGTGTAAACTTACCATAAATGTAGATGTTCAAGTGTATTCACTGTTGCATTCCTGGTTACCCTCCCTCCAACCACCAATTTTTCTCTTACTATACCTTTTCTTTCCTTTACTATGCTTAAAAGCCTTTTTGGTGTATTTGCTTTTGTTTGGAGGTATATTTTTGTGTTTTTAATTACTTAAATATTTGGCTCCCCATTTGGGGGGGCACCTGACATCTGGGGCAAGAAAAACTGATGTAATGGTGTCGGCTGCATGTTTTATACCCCTGACAACCTGATGTCATGGAAGAAGGGACAGCAACCGACTCAGGACCCAAGACTTTAATCAGGCCGACTGAGGGGCAACCTGCCAGCAGATTACCCAAATGTAATGACTGAAACAGTGAATACACTTGAACATCTACATTTATGGTAAGTGTACACAACTGTACTTTCTGAATGGTCACAGTTCAGTCCATTCCACCTCTTACATAAGGACGATTAGATGTGCTTGATCGATCTTCAGGATGCGTATTATCACATCAGAATAAACAGACACTTCCGAAGACATTTGCACTTTTGACTGGGAAGCTAGTCACTATCAGCTCAGAGCCGCCACCATCCCGCAAGGTGTTTACTTAGTATATATGGCAGTGGTAACAGCTCACCTGAGACTGCAAGGATTTTGAGTGTTTCCATACCTAGACAACTGGCTTCTCACCATCCCAAACATGCATTTCTTAGATAAGTCGAGGGACTATTTGCTCCAAATTTGCCAGACACTAGGCATTACAGTCAGTATTTCCAAATCCAAACTGCTACTACTGTAGAGCCTGGAATTCATTGGTGTCCATGTAAACACAGCAAGTCAGATTGCTTCTTTACCTCCTTATGGTATATGCACAGTCATCTGTCAGGTTCATCAAATTCTTTCTCATCCTGCTTCTCCTGCCAGACTTATTCTTCAAGCCTTAAGGTTCATAGGTTCATAGGTTCATACTAGGCTATCTGCCCGAGGGCATTTACAAGCCTAGCCCGTAGTTTTGTGGCTTACGCCACCCCTTTAGTTTGGAGAAACTATGCCCATTATTTTGCTGTGCCTCTGTCGAGCAGTGACACTGAGGTAACCCCTGGGGTATATCTGCGATCTCCCATCCATTGGTCAAGATTCCTCTTGAACAAGGCCAGCGAGGTGCTCTGCCTCACATATACTGGGATTTTGTTCCACAGCATAGGGAGTCTTTGGGTGATAAATCTATCCCTCCAGCACGTCCTATTAATAACCGTGTCGAGGTTTAAGTCTCCCGCTCTTGTGGCTCTGAGGGATCTAGATTTTTTGAGGTGAAGCATGTTCATCAAATCTGGGTTTGACATGGCCTTGTATGTCAGGCACAGGTCACCTCTGAGCAAGCGGTAAGCAACTGAATAGAGCTGGAGTTCTTTCAGTCGGGCAGCATAAGACAGATTTTTGAGACCCTTTATCCTTTTGGTGAGGAACTTCTGTGGCCTCTCCAGCTGCTGCAAGTGTCGGGTCAGGTACATTCCGAATGGGGCATTGTACTCAATCATTGGTCTGATGAGTGATGAGTATAGGGAGACTATGACCTCCCTTGATCTAGATGTGAATCCCTTCATGATAAGGTGGGCAATGTAGAAGGTCTTCCTAACTACTTTAGCAATATGAGTGTCGAATGAAAGGCTACTGTCAACCTGGGTCCCCAGGTCCCTGATAACTTCTTCTGTGATCAGTGGATTGCCACTTATATGGCAGCTAGGGGTAACCTTGTTTTTCCTGAAGGGTATGACTATGCATTTCTTGGCATTTAACTTTAGGCCATGGCTCTGGCACCAGTTATCCGTTTCTGTGAGACCCTTCTGAAGGATATCTGTATCCGATGTGTTTTCGACTACGGCACCCAGTTTGCAGTCATCTGCAAACTTTGTCAGCCATAACCCTCCTGTGTCTACTTGTACTTCAGAAAAGTAGATGCCAAACAAGAGTGGGCCCAGGACTGAGCCCTGTGGGACACCACTTGTGACAGGCTTTGAGTCTGACATGGCGCCAGCAACTCTGACCCTGTGGGTTCTGTCATTCAGCCAGTTTGCAACCCATCTTGTAATGTATGGGTTTACATTTAAGTTGATGAGTTTTTCAATGATACCCGAGTGGGGTATTGTATCGAAAGCCTTTGCCAGGTCTAGGTAGGCTGTATGGACTGCCTTCCCCTCGTCAATGGCCTTGGTGACTGTTTCGAAAAAGTCAACCAAGTTTAAAAGGCATGATCTGCCTTTGACAAAGCCAAACTGGGTTGGATCCAAAGTCTGCAAATTCCCTATGTCTTTATTTATGAGATCCATTATGATCCTCTCCATGGCTTTGCAGATAAGGCTTGTCAAGCTAATGGGACGGTAATTTCCAGGGTCGGTGGAGGCACCGCCTTTGTGAAGTGGGACCACAGTCGCTGTGCGCCACTCCCTGGGTACGTATCCGGAGGTGAGACTAAGATTAAACAGCTGTCCTAACTGCAGGTTTAATTCCTCGTTGAGTTCGTGAAGCACACAGCCGGGGACACCATCAGATCCCATGGATGCTGTGTTCTTTGCATTGGAGAGAGCAGTTCTCACCTGGGCGTTAGAGATGTTTGGGGGGCTACAATCATTTGGTATAGATATCTTTCCTTTTGGGGGGGAGGGGGGGAGAAGTTTGCAAGTTCCATGGCAGCGTCTATAGTATTAGTCCCATTACCACATTACTGCATGTGTGTTCTTCAATGGACTCTAGCTGTTTAGTGGTCTGTTCTTTAATAACCCCTGTACTTCCCAGTCAGACTTGCTCCACTATGCAAAAGTTGTATTCGCTGGTGGATACAGTCAGGTGACATTAACATAGGTTGGCCCTTCATTCCATCTCACCCATAGCCACAGTGACCAAGGATGCCTCCCAGCTGGGGTGGGGTCATTTCTTGGGAAGGACAGTCCAAGGCAAGTGCCACCCCCCCCAAGAGACTAATTTGCTTGTCAATATTGAGACCAGTGCTACTAGTGTTGCAGGCATTTGAAGATGCTGCCCCTCTAGGGACCATTGCAATCCAAACTGACAACATGGCTGTGGTCTGGCACATCAACAAACAAAGGGGGAACTCTATCTTAGCACCTCTGCTAAGAACCTGTTAGCGTGTGGCAATGGGGGATCTCCTCCATCCGCTTTCTAGAGCAATGCACATTCTGGGGAAATCCACTGTACTAGCTGACAAATTAAGCAGGCCATTCTGCTGCCTCACAAGTGGTCTCTCAATCATTCACTGGAGGAGAAAATTTTCCTTTGGAGCCTTGCTTGCTGCGATTGTTTTGCTTCTCCCCACAAAAAAACAAATCCAGCAGGTACTTCACCTTGATCCTTTCTCAGAGGGAGTCACCGGGGGATGCTGTAGTATATGTTTGACCCTCCAGTCTCCTTTACGCCTATCCCCCAGTACCTCTGATTACAACATTGTTACAAAAAGCTAGCCAGTTGAAGAGCTCCCTTATCCTCATTGCCCACTTCTGACCTCGTCAGGTCTGGTTCCCCTTCCTTTGGTCTCATTCGTTATGAGATCCTCCTTGGATACTGGACCCCATTCCAGATCTATCACATCACTCTGGGATAAAGTATCCCATTCCTCAAATGAACTGCATGGTTTCTGCAGTTCCATTAGTAAGTAGATGGCCAGGGCTTTCTTCAACAGTACGAGGACGAGGTATACTTTTATCTTCACAAAAAAAAAACTAAAAGGATTTGCAAAAGCAAATGAAAAAGATTTTCAATTTGGGTTCTGGGAAATGACATTGATTTCTTCACTGACCCTATTTCTGCTGTATTGGACTTCTTAGTTTCTCTTTTTAAGGAAAGTGCTAGTTTTTCCACAATAAAAGTACAGTTGGCAGCCATATCAGATTTTCATTCAGGAGACCATGCTTCTTGTTTGGCTGCTTCCAAATTATGTAAGGATTTCCTTAAGGGTACCTTCCTACTTAGACCTCCAGTGAAAGATCTGTCACTTCCTTGAGATTTAACAGTAATACTGCAAGGTTTGACTCAACAACCCTTTGAACCTTCAGCAAAAACTGTTTTAAAAGTCCCTGTCCTGGAAAACAGCCTTTTTAGTTGCTGTTACTTTAGCTAAAAGGATTTCCAAACTCTAGGCTCTTTGGTAGAAAGCTCTTTAATTTGTTTCATAAAGACAGAGTTACGTTATGAACCAGTCCTTCTTTCCTGCCAAAAGTGTCTTCTGAGTCAAATATAAATCAAACCATTCACTAACCAGTCTTCTTTCCAAAATTTTCGAACAGAAGAGAATACATGCTCCATCTTTTAGATGTACATCAACAGGTATGTGTTTACTTGCACAGAACAAAATGTGTGATAAAAACAGGTCAGTTGTATGCCTTTTTCTCACCTAGTCAGCTGGGTTGTCCAATTTCTAAAGTTACACTGGCCAAATGGATAACTAATTGCATTACTTGGATTTATTTTCATCAAGGCCTCTCCCTACCCAAACCACCTAAGGCCACTTCATCTGCCTTCTGGTCTAGAACTTCCATTGATGATATTTGTGCAGCAGCCACTTGGTCCAGTGTTCATACTTTTATCACACATTACAAATTGGACATCATTTCCAGAAGCAGTGCTACCTTTGGTGAATATCCTTCCATGAGGGCCACCCAAGATGTATGTAGCTGGCGACTCAGTCCCCGTAAGTCAGGGAAGAATGAAAAGGACAACAGCAGGTATTAGTTACATACATACCATAACTAGGCATGTGTGTTGTCCATTTTCATTCTTCCTCAACTCCCCTCCCTCCTTCGCCTTCCTCTTCCTGTCAATTTCTGCAATGACTTGATGGAGTTTTGGAACCTGTAGTTCCAAGTCTGAGCCCTTGTTTAATTCCTCTTTTTCTCTACTGTTCTACAAATAAGACCTTTTAAGGCAGCAAACTTGATCTGAGGAATTGGGGATGGACTAGGCATTATGGATAGTGGTAGGAGCTCAAGAGTTGGATCCATAGTCTGTGAAATACAGCCAAGTTGGATCCCTGACCCTATACGTTGAGGAGGAATGAAAATAGACGACACCGATTCCTGGTTATGGTGAGTACATAACTTTTAAGTACCAGCGCACTGTTGTGGGGTTTGGTGGTTCAGGACAAACTACACGTCAGTGCCCACCAGTGCTTGTGTTTGTGCTTTTGTAAAGTGGATATGATGCAGAAATTAATCTTTTTTTAAAGAAATCTGCAAATAGTATTATGTTGCACTAGAATATTATTTCTAATGGCATCTGTCATCATTCTACATGGTAGTCGCACTACCAGTTTCGGTATGTTCCAGAGATGAGTTTTTTCATCCCTTAATGAGCAGTTTGTTTTCTTTCCTTTCATGTCTGATTTATGCCTGGAGTTGACAATATTAGGCTACACATATGGTTCCCTTAGCCCTCATTTGCTTACTGTTTGATCTTGAACAAGTCGCTTAGCTAGGAATTGCTCATGAGTCACCCTCAGAAGGGAATGTGTGTGTAGTGGGCCTACTCAAGTAACAAATGATTATTATTATTCCTACAGTCCCAACTAAGTTATGTGCTGCTGAGACTGAATCTGGTCAGCATGTCATTGAACAAAAGCATGCCAAACCACAGTGAGTGCGTCTTCAAGGTGTTTACTCTTGCTTCATTTGTGCAGAAGGGCATACCCCTGCCAGGTGCGCGTACTTTGTGCATGTGCAACAGTACAGAAGCCAGAGAAGAAATTTGGCTTTAAATCAGTGGGGAAAGGCAAATGGTCTCCATCAGGGTAGCTGTTTTGATGATAAAGGGCTCCATTTGCTTATTGTGCATAAACTTATGTGGTCATGATGTAACTGCTTATTTAATGATTAATATTGGAGTGTGTGAACTGATCCCAGGGACCCTTTTCAGTCATGACCCAAGCTAAATGGCAAAGACAAAATGCATATATTGAATGCATTACTAAATAAAAATCAGCTGTTTTTAAGTCTGTATAAAAAAATATGGTGTGCGTTTGAAATGCCTTTGATTTTTGTAATTGCTTGTGGCTGAAAAAGGGGTCCACCAAGTCCTCGAACCCTCATCCCATTCGCTTACTTGACCTAGTCGTTCCTGAGAGAGGTGAGAGCACCGTGGCCCATTCATTCCCTTCCTGGTGAGAGTCTAGTGCTGGGTGTCATGCTGTCGTTTGTGATGGAGAATAAGGTGTTTCTGCTTGACCCTAATGTTTTACTCATGCGTGGCCTGTTGGCACCTCAGGTTAGATGTACAGAGCAGGAGTAGCACTTGCTTCCGTAAATGATATAAGCCCCCCTGAACACATAGCCCTCCAATCAAAGCTAGTTTCATCTTTTAGGTTCCAGTCGTCTCTGAAGAACTTGAATTGAGCAAGTTCCCTCCTGCGGAGAGGCAAACAAGCAGAACCCATTCATTCCTCTCCTGCAGTACCAGGACCACTAGTTGGTCCATATTGTATTTGTTAAGGCAGGGCTTTTCCTTTTGTACATCACAGAGCTGGTAACATGGAGGGGATGACTTGAGCCACTGCCTTACGTTTTATAGTCTTGTGTGTAGAATTGTGGTGTGTACTGGTGCCTCTGCTTCACAGCAGTTACCATACTATTCTGGACAAGCATATTACACTAGTTGTTGAGGGCTGCTGAGAATGCATAAAATCTGCAGATGTGGGGTTACCCATTTAGCAGGACAGTCCCAGTGTAAACAATTGCGTCCTATAAAAAAACAGAAAAATGAGAAATGCGCTTATATTTTGGAAGGAAATACATCATGCCTAACACTATTCCAGAAATGTGTGATACCATATCTGAAATTGTCTTAATATAATAAAGGACACTGAAACAAGTGAAAATGTTCATCATATTGATCTCTGCTGCAGTAACCGTAGCTATATGGGCTATGTTGTGCATAGGATGTAACAGACGGCCGTCTTCCAAAGCCTTAGGGCACTCTCCACGCACTCAAACCTTTCAGGGCTTTCCTGCCCCTGAAGAGTACACACTAATGAAGCTTTCAAGGATCGATGATTGGTTTATGCTGTTCCTTTCCTGGGTAAATAAGTTCCCTTGGGGAGGAAAAAAACTTCCATTTTAAAAATTGTTTATTAAGTTTAGAAAAGGTATTTTTAAACTAGAAGTTTGTTTTAATGAAGTGCCATGAGACTGTATCGTAATTTTAAGTGAGATTGTACTATTTCTTTTAGTTTAAAATAATTGAAAAACATTTTTTCTGTGAAGAAATTGCATTTATTTTACTTCTTGGGGGTGGCAAACTGTTTCAAAGTACTTTTGCTGAAAAAGTGAATTTTAAAGACTTAATTTTTACAGGCTTTGCTGTTTGTTTTCCCAGTGAAGGAGACACTATTTTTGGCTTGACCATAGAACAGACTACCAGTCCCATGGTTGGACCCTCTTCCAGCCACAAAAGAAAAGGTTAAGCAAACAGACTTTGCCGAGACAGCAGGCTAGCAATTTGCCTCAGCTACAGCTGGGGTGATTCTGCTGTGGCCATTAGTTGCGCCACCGACCACTCATCTTTTTCCTCGGATCTCTCTCTAGTATAGTACCTGCAGCCACTATGGACTGGGGTTTAGCCATGTTCTTTGTGACTTTTGGGGTCCCTTAGTGACCAAGGAAGAGACGCTCTTGCCTGTCCTGGGAGATTGAACAGGGAAGCCTTCCCTTTTTTGTCAGAATGCTGTGTCCATCCCTGGTGAAGCTGCTGCTGCCACTAAAAACACTGTTGGCCCATTTTTTCCTGTGAAAAAGAAACAGGAAACTAAATATCTACATCTGTCATTTCCTTAGGAGTAGTTTACTGGGTCAGGCTCGGGGTTTAATTCAGACTGTTAATCCTTATTGTAAGGTGGATTCTGGTAAAAGAAAGATGGATATACCTCTTTTTCTGAAGAGATTCATGATTCTGCATCTGGACTGGAGGGTGAAGGGGGCAGATGCAGGGATTTCTCCTCAGATTTCTGATTCAGATTCTGTGGAGAGCTCAGTTTCTGATTCTCACTGTGGGGAGGGGGGGGGGTCTCTTTCTCTGAGACTATTTCCAGAATGTCCCAGTGTTTTCAGTGGGGGAACACTGAGGTTTCTCAGTCCTTCAAAAAATACTGAGTTATTACAGAATCATACCTCTCAACCTCTTAGCACAAGAATCTGGACAAAGCCAAAAATGTGGTGGGAACAAAGGCCCAAAAATAGGGACAGATTTTACAAGTTGCTCTTATAAACATCGAAAGTTGCATTTTCTGGAGGATAAGAAGTAACTCAAATGTCTGTTATTATTTTTCAGTTTCAGTCCTCACTGATTTGCCAGAAACCCACAAATTTTATGAGGAAAAGACCAAAAATATGAGAGAAAAATCTGGACATTCTGCATAAATCTAGACAGTTGAGAGCTATGTACCGAAGGAATTTACAGAAACTGCAGAGTACTCCATTTCTGTCAGGTTTGGAAGATGTGTGCGTCACTTCCTGCAATTTCCTGATAGTCAGCCTGCTGCCCCTAAAAGGGCAGATAGAATGTGTAAAGTTCCTCAGTCTTTTAAGTTTTTATGCACTCTTCTCAAACCTGACCCAGCAGCTATAACTGTAGTTAAACCCACTGCTATTAAATATTTAATTAATTCCAGTCCCACTCTTTCTGACAAGGATGGGAAGATTATTGATAGGTATGGGGGAAAAGGGCATACTTCTGCAACTTTGATTTTCAGGATTTTGAATTGTCAGGCTTCTATGTTAGTTTATTCTGAGTAATTGTGAATAAGTATGAGAAATGTGTTTTCTCAGTTTCTTCTTGTGAGGAGAAATCTGATTTAAATGATTTAGTTTCTTCTATTGTACAAGTAACTGCTTATTGCTTAGTGTGTGTATGACTTGGCTGATGCTGCTTCCAAAGCTGTGGATGTTCGTGTTTCACTGTTGCAGTCAATACATTTGGGTTATCTGCTTGCAGGTAGCCCTCAGTCGGCCTGATTTAACGAAGTCTTGGGTCCTGCGTCAGTTGCTGTCCCTTCTTCCATGATGTCAGGTCTTCAGGGGTATAAAACATGCAGCCAACGCAATTTTCATCAGTCTTTCTTGCCGCACGGTGCCGGAAGCAGAAGCAGTTCGCAAGTGCCGGTCGACCGACTCCTAAAGTTTTCGTTTTCAAGTTTCAGAACCGAAGTCTTCAACTAAAAAGCTAAGTTACCCCATTGGGAAACTTTTTCTTGCTCCTTACCGATGTCAGTAAAAGTTAATAATTGCATTACTTATGGAAAGCAAACACCTCATAAAGATTTTCAGTCATACTGTTTTCTTTGCCTAGGCCCTGACCACGACGTACCTTGCTGTCGGTTTTGTGCTTTATTTAATCAGTACACTCTCCATCGTCAGTATATTTTCGCCTCTAAATATGTCGGTTCTCGGTTTAATTATCCAGAAATGTCATCGGTTAGCCATCTGACTACTGGGATTCGAAAAAACGCAAAGATAAAGTCAAAAAGAGACTGCCGAGGTCCAAAACTGGGTGGCCTCCACTTCCAGATCTGGGAATAATAAGACTCACCCCTATGGTAAAATTGTCTCAGTTACTTCCTTTTAAAATTTCCAAACACTTATGAACTGACTGCCCCTTTGGGGGGAAAGATTGCTCTTCATTCAAAGAATTGGGAGCTCATTACCCAGGACAAATGGGTTTTTATAGTGTCCCAGGGATACAGATTTCACTTCCACACGTTGCCAACACCAAGCGGGTGGCCGCACCTACCCCCAAATCAGTGGGCAGAGGCCCAAAAACAAGTACTTTCTCTCTTAAGCATGGGAGCTATTCAGCTAGTACCAGAAGAGGAAAAGGGACAAGGTTTCTACTCTAGACTTTTCCTGGTACCCAGAAAAGACAGTTCATGGCGTCCTATCCTGGACCTGTCTAAGCACCTTTTTGGAGATTCCAAAATTCAAGATGCTTGACTCTTCACTAGTTACTTCCTATGCTAGGCAAAGATGTCTGGTTGGCAACACTAGATTTAAAAGAAGCATACCTGCACATCCCAATCAGGGAATCTTGCAGAAGATTCCTATGCTTCAAAGCAGGCTACACACACTATCCATTCTCTGCACTGCCCTTTGTGAATATCCTGGGCGCAGTAGATAAGCCAAAGTGCCTAGCTCCAGTTATTGCATTTTGCAGGCAAAGAAATATTCAAATATACCCATACCTGGACGATTGTCTAATTCAGGCAGAAAACCAGGACATACTTTTGAATCATCTGGCCTTTGTACAAAGGGTTCTAACTTGTCTGGGGTACACCATAAACGAAAATAAATCACACCTGGTACCCTGTCAACAAATTATATTCCTGGAAGTAAGCTTGAATACAACTTCCCAGATGGCTTACCTCATGCCAGAGAAACAAATTCATTTGACAACCTACTTCAAATAAGTGGCCACAAAAACCCTGCTATCTGCATGACAAATACTGCAAGCCTTGGGGGTTCATGACCTCCTGCATTCTTCTAATTCCATATGCAAGACTGCATATGGGGAAACTACAGTGGTATCTAAAAAGCCTATGGTGTCAACATTCTCAAGACCTAGAAACAATGATTCCTATCATACCTTGCCTACGCCTAGAGTTCCTTTGGTGGGCAGAGGCCCGCCACCAAAACAAGGTACTACCTTTCACACCACCCCCTGCCATCCAAATCCTAACAACAGATGCATCAGACTATGCATGGGAGGCTCATCTGGCAGGGATGTGCATTCAGGGCAAATGGAACCCAAGTCAAATGCACCTGCATATCCGTCAAAAAGAAATGTTAGCTGTACAAAATGCTCTGACAGCCTTCAAGATCCACATTCTTCCAGGACAACTAATGGTAAAGACGGGACAACACCACTGTTATGTGGTACGTAAACAAGCAGGGAAGTACACATTCTTACCCCCCCCCCCCCTCTGCAGACTAGCCATGGCATTGTGGAACACAGCCTTGAGCTACCAAGTGCACCTACAAGCTCAATTCCTGCCAGGAAAATTAAATACGCTGGCAGACGGACTAAGCAGAAACCTCATGGACCCACACGAGTGGAAACTGGAACCAAGGATTTTCAACATGTTGACAAGCAAATGGGGGAGCCCAGATATAGACATGTTTGCCTCTCCCTAAAACTACCAATTGGACAAATTTTGCACAAGGACTCTCCATAAACAAGCCTGGAATGTGGATGCTCTGTCGTTCAGCTGGAAAAACCTATCAGTCTATGTCTCTCCCCCCCCCCCCTCTGCCTCTGCGCTCCAAAGTACTACTAAAAATCAAACAGGACAAACCAATGATGATTTTGATTGCTCCAAACTGGCCGTGCCAACACTGGTACCCCCTCCTGCGCAGTGGGTCACAGTTATCTCCATGGCATGTGCCTCAGACTCCTTCCCTGCTGTCTCAGCAGGAGAATCAGATTCTGCACCCTCAGCTTCTAACACTGGACCTTGCAGCCTGGCAAATTACTTAATCTCTCCTTTACCATCCCTCAGCAAACCTGTGATGGATATCATTTTAGAGGCAAGGAGGCCTAGTACTAGAAAATCTTATGCTGAAAAATGGAAAAGATTCTGTGCCTGGTACCAATCTCAAGGGATGAGCACAGCAGCGCCAAGTTTACCTCAGATTTTACAATACTTAACTGAGATGCTTCACAAGGCCCTGTCTTTTTCCTCAATTAAAATTCATGCCTCAGCCATTTCAGCTCATTATAACACAGAACCTCCCCTCTTCTCTCATCCACTGCTCAAGCAGTTCCTCAGAGGGGCCTAAAATTTGAGACCACCTAGGAGAGCTTCAACCCCAGCCTGGGACCTTAACTTTGTCTTGGAGAAACTCACTCTACTTCCTTTCGAGCCAGCTGCTACTGCAGACTTAAAATTTATTTCTTGGAAAACAGCTTTCTTTTTAGCAATCACTTCAGCTAGAGTGGTATCTGAATTACAGGCCCTTATGGCAGTGGAGCCTTGCATCATCTTTCATGCGGACAGGGTGTCCCTCAGAACCAATCCATCCTTCATGCCCAAGGTGGTATCCAGTGTGGCTCTTAATCAGTCCATTCATTTGCCAACCTTCTTTCCCAATCCACAGAATAAAGGGGAAGGGATACTGCATTCCTTGGATGTGCACAGACAACTTAGATTCTTTTTGAGCAAGACTAAACCTCAAAGGAAATCTGAACAACTGCTGGTGACATTTGCTGCAGGGGCAGAGGGGAAGGCTATTTAAAAGCAAACCATTTCTAAATGGATAAGCCATTGCATTCATTTCTGCTATAAGCACCATAGAAAACCTATCCCCCAGGGGATCAGACCTCACTTTACCAGGGATGCATCTACCACTACAGCCTTTCTCAGAGGCATCCCTACCAGGGACATCCTAGAAGCTGCTACCTGGAGTTCTGTACATACTTTTACCAAGCATTATCATTTGCCAATTTTCTCTAAATCCAGAGCTGGCTTTGTCACTGCAGTCTTGCAGGGCCTTATAGCTGGCCCTAATGCTATCTAAATTCCTCATTCCAACCATAGCTTTGGGAATCTACCCAAATGTAATGACTGCAACAGTGAAACACGAACATAGTACAGTTGTGTACACTTACCATAAATGTAGATGTTCGAGTGTATTAACTGTTGCCTCAATTGGTAAAAAATGGAACCTACTTCCTCCCAACCTCACATCCCAAACCTCCATCTCTATATTTAAAACTAAACTAAAACACTACCTAACCAACCACTGGCTTTGCTCCTGTGACTACCCAAGCTGATTATCTTGGCTCCCATCTCCTATGCACATATCTTTCTCTTTTCCAACTTTATGCTTTTCGCATTACCTATACTACTAAGACAAGCCCTCTTTATCTTGCAACTTTTCTCTAATCTACTTTACATTGCCTATTTTTAATAACCAACTTTCAACTATATTACTCTATCCATTATGGTACTCTATCTATAGCACCATCCCTTTTACCTTCCTCTTTCTATCTCATTCAAATGTCCTAAATACTGTGTTTGCTTGTATATCCTTTACATTGTGTACTATTTCTCCATGCCTATTCCTAAATATTCTGTATCATACTGTCAGTCATGAGTGAATATGTGTATGTATTTGACAATTTTCTGTTAATTAGCATGTAGTAGATAGCGCAGCTTTTCCATGCCTACTCCTAAATATTCTGTATCATACTGCCAGTCAAGCGTGAACATGTGTATGTATTTTGAAAATTTACTGTTAATTATCATGTAGTAGATAGCGGAGCTTTTCTCCTCGGGCCTCCACTGAAAATGGACATGTATCCAGCTGGACCAGCCCGGTTAACAAATGTAAAATAAAAATAAAATAAATATACCTCTACTTTCCTTTACTATGCTTAAAAGCCTTTTTGGTGTATTTGCTTTTTCATTGGAGGTATATCTTTGTACTTTTCTATTTAATTGCTTCCCATTAGGGGGGCACCTGACATCTGGGGCAAGAAAAATTGATGTAATGGCGTTGGCTGCATGTTTTCATGCATCTTTCTTTCCTAAATTGTGTGTGATAGTGTCCAGATTCAAAATTATGTTAATTCATAATCTGTTGCTGCTTCTTCCTCATTCAAGTTTCCTAGTAACACTAGATTTAAAAGTTGCTTATCACATCCCTGTTCATCCAGACTTAGGTTTTGTGTCTCTGGGTCACATTATCAGTTCTCTACCTTGTCCTTTAGACCATCCACTTCACAAGAGTGTCCACAAAGTATCTAGCTTCAGATGTTCTTCGTTTTCCATTGCTGCAGTCCTTACTATTGGGTATAGTCATGCATCCGCCCGAATACCCAGAGTATAAGGCTGGCGTCTGGGGCGCATTAGAGGCTGGCGTGGCGTCACAGGGGTACTAATGCGTGACGCGCGTCATATCCTCAGTTTTTTTTGCGCGCGTGGTCGATGCAGAAAGCGTTTTTGCGAGTGCAGGTTGGCGTTCTGAAATGGAACATTTTGGTTTTTCTTGCCTCAGTATTTAACCGGATGTCAGAAAAAAGTGAACTGTATTTCTTGTGGGAAACAAATACCTCATAGGGATTACCATACATTGTGTATACCTTGTTTGATTACTGTTTGGGAAGCGTTAAAATTATAAACGTCGGATGCTCGCCGCCCGCTTCGGAAAGCGCGCAACAAAAAAAGCGAAGCCTAGGGTTGTCAGTGGAGCCAGAGGTTTGCCAGGAGAGTTTCTATGGAGTCTCAGGAAGACTTTTTTTGTTACAGGGGATGTACCCTCAGGAGGCAGGCAGGCTGAGGGGGCTTCTCAGGTAACTATTCTTCCCTCTCTTCCCAAAGTAGTTAGAGCCTCTCCTTTGCCAAAATTTCTTTTTTAGAGAGGTCCCAACTCTTCTTTCAGTAGGGGCTTCTCCTAGCCTTTCGGTTCTTTTACCTAAGAAAGCATATAATAAAAAAAGCAGAAGAGATGATTACTATGATTAGAGGTTCTATGGGCCCTCTGATGAAGAGGCCTAGAAGTGGAACCAGAGTTTGACAGTTTGAACAGGGTTCAGGGGCTTTTTGAGTCTTCTGCGGAAGATTTGCAGGAGTATCCTCATTATTCTGATTCTGATGTGGATGATGCCACGATTCAGGAAGAGGCTTAGCTTGTTTTACCCCAGCATAGGCCCTTAGCTATACCTCCTGTGTTGAATGTGGTGGAAGATGTTTTTCCTGAACCCTGATTCTTTGCCTCCTGCTCCTGTTAAACCTAATAGGATAAGTATTTGTTTAAGAGTCCGGACCCTGAACTGTTTTTCTCAGGGGCCTAAAGGTGTTAAAGGCCTCTGTGGTAAAAATCCTGTTCCCACTGACAAAGAGGCAGAAAGTGTATACTTCTTCCACTCTAGCCATGAGGCGTTGAATTGTCAGTTTCACATGCTGAAATATCAAAATTATCTCCTTTCACAATTGAAATCTAAGGTGGATGCTTTGGCGGAAGGTATTGATTGTAAAGACTTGCTGGATTTAGTTTATGTGTCTGAACAAGTGGGCAAGCATTCTTTGCAATGTGGTTTTGATGCTGTGCAGGCCTCCTTGAGGGTGGCTGCCACTAGTTCTGTTCTTCGCAGGCATGCCTGGTTGAGGGATCAAAATTTGGCTGAGCATGTTAAGACAAGGATTTTGGATGCTCCTTTACAGTCTGATGTGTTGTTTGGTTCTCCTGTGGAAGCAGTTCTAAAGAAATGGAGGACAAAGCTAAGTCTATGCAAACTGTTAAAGATTTTTGTTTAGTAGAAATTGGCCTGCTAGGGGTGAACATATCCTGCTTATGATTCCCAGTCTAGTTCACTGCTGCTCTGACTTCTGGAGAGAGGGGGTCAGTCCTTCCTAAAAAACAGACCCAATGACCTGCCTTCAGCTGCCTGCCAGATGATTCTCGGGCAGCTCCTTTTTGGGACGACTTGTCTTTTCAAAGAAAATTGGGATTTAATTACTCAAGACAGATGGGTGTTGGACATCATTCAGCCAGTCCCTGTATCAGACATTCTCGCATGTTCCTAGTACCATTATCTCTCCTCAACACTTATCTGGACATTCCCAAGTTCAAGATGTTTGCTGGGCAAAGATCACTGGATGGTAACTTTAGATCTCAAGGAAGCTTACCTTCATGTGCCTATCAGGCTAAGTTATTCTCATTATCAGTTCTCTGCATTGCCCTTTGGCTTATCTAGTATTCAAAGGTTCTGGCTCCAGTGATAGCTTACTTCAGGCTACAAGGACTTCAAATCTATCCTTATTTAGGCGACTGCCTGATTCTGGCTCAAGTAAAGGAAGACCTTCTACAGCATCTGGAATATCTTATAGCAGTGCTAAGATGCCTAGGGTATTCTGTGAGCGAAATAAAGTCCAGTCTAGTACCCTCTCAAGACATGTGCTTTCTGGGTGTGAGACTGAATACAGCAGCAGATGGCCTTTTTAACCCGGACAAACAAAAGAGTCTATCACTTTACTTCCATCAACTATCTCATCAGTCCGTGCTGACTGCAGAGACAGTCCTACAAGCATTAGGGTTCATGGCATCTTGTATTCTGGTGCTTCCCAATGCCAAACTGCATATGAGGAAGTTACAATGGTATCTCACAAATGTATGGACACAGCACTGCCAGGATTTAGACACTGTCATTCAAATAATACCTTGCCTTCAAAGAGAATTTTTGTGGTGGGCTCAGGAATGTCACCTAAACAAGGGACTCTCTGTGACCGATTTTACCGACAGATGCCTCAGACATTGCTTGGGGAGCTCATCTAAATGGAAAGTGGATACAAGACAAGTGGCCTGCCAGACTACAGCATCTACATATCAACATGAAGGAGATGTTAGCAGTTTCGCATGTTACTTCTTCCAGGGCAGGTGTTGATTCTAACAGACAACACAACTGTCATGTGGTACTTCAACAAACAAGGGGAACACATTCTTATCCTCTATGCAGGCAAGCAATGATTTTATGGAGACTGCTACGCTTGCACCTAACTATTCAGGCAAGGTTTCTGCCAGGAGCACAGAACTCCTTAGCAGATGTGTTAAGCAGACAAATCATGGGTCCCCACAAGTGGAAACTGGATCTTCATGTATTTCAGAAATTGACAGTGTCTTGGGGAACTCCAGACATAGATCTGTTCGCTTCTCCACTAAACCACCAGCTGCCACAGTTTTGCACAAAGGGGTTTCATCACACAGCTTGGAAAGTGGATGCTCTGTCTTTCAGTTGGACAAACCTTCATGTGTATGCCTTTCCACCTCTGCCTCTTTGTTCAAAGGTACTGATAAAGGTCAGACAGGACAGGCCAAGGATGATTTCAACACTGGTACCCTCTACTAGTCTGGTAAAGAAGCCTCCATGGCCTTAACCTTTGATTCCATCTGTTATCCCAGCAGGACGGTCATCTGCTCAATGTCAAGCTTCACTTTCTTCATCTGACAGCCTGGCATATTCTGTGTTGAAACACAGCAGGTCTCAACTTCCTCAACAAGTTTTAAATGTGATTAGTGGAAGAGATTTTTATTTTGGAGTAAAGCAAGAATTTGGAGATTTCTGAGCCTAATTTGAGTATGGCTCTTCAATATCTTACTGAGTTACTGGACAAGGGTCTGTCCTTCTCTTCCATTAAGATTCATGCTGCAGCAATCTCAGCTCACTATGATTGTGACCCACCATTGTTTATCCTTTGTTCAAGCAGTTTCTTAGAGGGGCAAAAGCTCCTACTCCTGCTTGGGATCTCAATTTTGTGTTGGCTACTGCTGAATTGAAATATTTGTCATGAAACACTGCCTTTTTGTTGGCTATTAGTTCTGCAAGAAGGGTGTCTGTGTTGCAGGCCCTTATGGGATTTTCCATAAGGATAGGGTATCATTACTAATCCTTCCTTTATGCCTAAGGTGGTTTCTAGTGTGGCTTTAAAACCAACTATTCATTTACCTACTTTTATGCAGACCCCCAAAATAAAGGGAAAAGATTTTGCATACTTTAGATGTACACAGGCAATTTTTAGGCAGTCTCAGCAGTTGTTGCCTGTGTCAAAACAAACTATTTCTAGGTGGATTGGCTTTTGCATTGCATTTTGTTATTCCCATCATGGCAAGGAGGTTCCAGCTGGGATTAGGCCTCATTCCACTAGGGCTACTGCCACTTCAACAGCATTTCGGGGTGGCAACTAAGGATATTTTGGAAGCAGCTACTTGGAGTTCAGTGCATACCTTCTCTAAGCATTATCACCTTCCTATCTACTCTAAGTCTAGGGCTGGTTTGCCACAGCTGTTTTGCAAGGCATGTTGTCAGCTCCTGCTTCTTTATGATTTGCCAGCCTCCCTTACCTCTGCTTTGGGATTCTACCCAATAGTAAGGACTGCAGCAATGGAAAACGAAGAACATAGTACAGTTTTGTACCTACCATAAATGTAGATGTTCGAGGATTCCATTGCTGCACCTCCTTCCCCTCTGTGTTTAGGGGAGGTTGTGTAGGTGAGTTTACCTGCTTATATTTTTGTGTATATTGTTCATGTTTTGGTGCAGGTATTTTGGGCCTTGTCTTTTTAGGGTCTTCTGACATCTGGGGCAAGAAAAGACTGAGGATATGACGCCGGTCATGCGCATTAGTACCCTGGCTCTGGTATTCGGGCCGACTGGATGCGGACTATACCCAATAGTAAGGACTGCAGCAATGGAATCCTCGAACATCTACATTTATGGTAGGTACAAAACTGTACTTTATAGCTCATTGCAAACGAAATACAAAAGCAAAACTGAAAACCACACACACAAGGCTGCAGAGATTTCTGACAAACCAGCTCCAGCAATCCAAAACTTAACTGCTTTCATTTTATTCAGTAATAAAACTTAATCTGATAAATATAAAGTGTCCTGACAACATTTACGTGCACTTTTAAAATATCATGACACCAATATTTTCAAATCATGTGAGCAACTTAGTCATGTGACAGCTGAACCCCTGTGCAAATCCCAAATTAAAGGCCGTAAAAATCACCATGTTAAGAAAGTAAATATACACAATAGCAGCCCAAATACCTGATTAGATAATGTATTAATAACCCACGCCTGGGTGTGGGTAATGCTGGATTTAGCCACGGTTGGTGTGGTTTGGTCAGCATTACCCACACCCAGAAGTGGGTTATTGCTATTATACAATGACATTATTTAAAAAAAAAAATACTTACTTTTCTTAAATAAAGCTGCTGGGTGTGGGTAATGCTGGATTTACCCACGGTTAGCATGGTTTGGTCACGAGGGCGAAGCCTGAGTGACCAAACAAAGCCAGCCGTGAGTAAATCCTGCATTACCCACACCCAGCTGTGGGTTATTGCTATTATACAGTAATGTTAGCTTTGTGTTGTGTTATGTTTGTGTTGTTGTTATTTAGGTTTTTGTTTACTTTGTATTCTTCCACTGTTTGTGACATAAAATAGTCCACACTTTGATGTAGTTAGCTACAGCCCCTCTGTTTTCTCTTGAACTTTTGAGAATTATATTCCAAACAATAGGAGACATTGTATAATGTACATTAGTTCAGTTGTTTTAAACTTAACTACTGCTGACGATTTACATGCACAACCCCTACTAACGAAGTCCACCCAGTGAGCAGGGAAAAGAAGAAAACTCCATTGAAACTTCTGCTTGGCTTTATCCCATTTTATTACCTTTCTCTATTTAGTCATTTATTCTAATACTTTGGTTCCTTAGTTAATTTTCTCTAGTTAATTCCAACTCTTTTTTGCCCGTTTTCTGTACCTCTACTTGCAATCATCCCTATTAGCAAAAAATGTCCTTTACCATTCCTCCCTTAGCTTGTGTCTTAAAATACATTATGCTGCTTTATGAATGTAATACAAGGGTTCTCCTCAAAGTCTAACATCCAAACCACAGCCTTATTTCCACTTCGACATTACAATTAAGTTGGAACATAAACACGGGACAATCCCCACTTAATGTTGAATTCTTGGTCATAATGTAGTGCAGTGCAGACACTGGGATAGACTCTGTGTGTGTGGATTTTCTGGTAAACCACCTGAGTTACAATCAGTATAAGAAACAGAATTTCACAGGAGTTAATCTTCAGGTAAAGTAACAAGTTTTGTTTTGCTTTAACAAGTTCATTTATAAAGCGCTGCGATGTAAGGCCTTTGCCCCCTCTATTTTTGGCTGTGCCTCTAATCCGTGAGCAGAGAAGATGAAAGGTAAACCAGTCCATTATCTGCTCTATGGTCGAAGATTTAATCATTTTTGATAGAGAAATGTACACATTTTAACACGATATACTTCTGTTAACGATTTCACCACTAACAGCTCACTTCTACACAGCCGTATTCTTTACTTTTCCCACCGTTCCCACCACTGTGTTGACGTCAAATAATCGGAGTGGTTATATGAGTAAAAACAAAAGTTTTAGGCTAGCGGAATTCTAATTAAGATCTTTTTGGAAAGTTTAGATGTTAATTGAGTTCAGTTTTATTTTGGAGCTACCTATCTTCAGGTTTGATTGACTTCACAATGGACCTGTTTTTGGCGGTACTTGTTTTTCAGGCTTGATTTATGTTTTGTTACACAATGTCATCTCCAAAAAGAAAGACAGGGCTGCATGATTTCTTAGCAGCCGGACATGTAACTTAGGTTACTTTGGATTTACAGTGTGCACGCTGGTTGGATTGGCCAATCAGTATGCATGTTTCTCATCTTTTTAGAGATGACGTATAATTTTAAATAACTTAAAACTCTTTCCACTTAACTTGAATGCACACACAATTATAGTTAGAAACATTTTGGTAAAAAATACTTAATCGTGAATGAATAAATACATAAATTAGTAAAAACAGGCAAACCTCTGAGTAGACAAGGGAACCAACTAAAGTAGATCAATAGTAGTACAAATACAAACGGAAGTGGTTCCACACGGCAGGAAGTTATTGCAGAAGAAATTTATTGCAAAAAGTAAGCGCTTTTGCGAATAACATTCGCTTCTTCAGACATGATTGTGAACTTAAACTCATGATCTGGGTGTTACATTGAATGTTTTGTTAGGACATTATTTTTCTTTTTTTGTGTCATATAAATGCTCAGCAAGTCTCTCTTTAAACTTGCGTTCGGTTTTCCCTATGTCGAAAACCGAACAATGTTTGCAACATGCCACATATACTACCCCACTAGTTAAGCAGTTAAATGTCCCTTTTATGTTAAATGTAAAATTCTTTATAATTACTTGTTCTTCCACCATAATGTAAATGCAGCATCAACCACACTTGGACATTTAGTGGGTTTTATGACTGGTGGATATTGATGTTTTACTAGGGAGTTCATTGTTATTTTTAAGGTTACAACCCCATATATATATGTAATGCACAGTGTGTCCCCCACCTTTTCAGCAACATGCCTGTCTTCCATTAAAATAGCCCAGTTTTGGATTGCTGGAGCTGGATTGTAAGAATCTCTACACCTTGCATGTGTGGTTTTATAGCTCATTGCAGACTACAGGATATCTGCCTTTTTCCATATTTAGATGACTTGCTTATATTTGCAGAGTAACTTTCAAAGTGTCAGGAATCTGTCTGTTGGGTGAGAGATCTCTTACACAAGCTGGGGTTCCAAGATAACATTCAAAAGTCTTTTTTGACTCCTTTACGGCAGGGTTGTGTTCCTGGGGAGTCACCACAGTTCAAAGAGCATTTTTTCCACAGGAAAAAAATAGATTTATATCAGGATCTATTTCTAAAGTTTCCCATTCTGACTTTAGTCACTGCAAGGGAATACCCCAGGATTTTGGGTTTCATGGTGTCTATGATTCTCATGATACCCCTGCAAGTCTCCATGTGAGAAAAATATAGTGGTATCTGAAGTCTTTTTGGTCCCAGCACCAACATCCTTTCTTTTTAAATCCCAATGCTGGGGTTTGTCAGAAGAGAAATCATTTGTTACTGAGAGCAAATATCCCTAAATCGTGGTCTTCCTTCTCCCTCCGTGTTCCCAAGCAGTTAATCACCGCAGACACCTCAGTCTTTTCTTGGAGAGCAATTTGCACTTTTATCCTTTCTGAAAATTTGTGGGACACAAAGGACAGATGGAAACACACAAGTATAAGAGATGCTTGCTTTGATCAAGGAGCTCAACTCTGAATCATCTTAGGTTGCTGGAACATCTTAAAGTTGTTACAGACAATAGAACCACTTTGTACTTTGCAGACTAGCCATGTTAGCTTGGGATGTCGCTTCACAGCACATTTTCACTCTGCCAGCATCCTACATTCTATTGGTGCAAAATTGTGGGGCAGGTAAGCTAAGCAGGACAAAGGCAGGCTGTCATGAATGAAACCTGATCTGGAGTCTTCATAGATTTGATTCATATGGAGTTCCTCAAGTAGATCCATTTGTTCAGAGAGGAGGCAGTCAGCTGGCAAGATTTTGCTCCAGGGCTCCATGGAAGAATGCCTGGAAGACCGTGTCTCCTCTTTTCTGTGGACAGAATGGTTCCTGCATGTTTTTCCACCCCTTCCATTGATATTCAGGGTATTACTTAAGTTTCAGAAGGTGTTCTCTATTATCATTGTAGCAACCCCCTTCTGACCCAGGTAACCAGCTTGCCTCCCTTTTTTTGGAAATGGCCAGGGGCAGTAGCTACAAGCTTACTCGCACAAGGTCCAGGTGTGTTTGATACACCCCATCCCCAGTCAACTTCAGTTGACTGCTTAGTTGATAGGGTCTTAATTCCCTTTAGGCACCTGTTTATTGAGGACGTGCAGCAGGGGGGGGTCTACTTTATTTACACGAAAGCTTAAAAAACAGCAAATACGTATGCATCGAACCATATGCATTGAAAGTGCGAACAGTCAAAAACTGTAAACGGAAGTCTCCATAGGTGGAGATTTCCGTTTACTTCAATGTAGTGCAATCTCGGAGTTGGTATATTTAAGTAGCGGGGGATGGGGGTGCAGGGGGGCATGCCTCCCTGCCTACAGCTGTTACGTGTCATGTTTGTTGTTTAGGTCCGTTTTTATTGTGTTTCGATGGTTTCTCAGTTTGATGCATATGCATTCGCTGTTTTAAGCTTTCCCGTAAATAAAGTAGACCCGCAGCATGTATAATGGTGGTAAGAAAGCCTATTAATAGAAAATCATGTAGTAGCAAATGGAAAAGGTTTTCTAGTTCATGCCAAAAAAAAAAGCATCCATTCAGGGTTAGTTTTCCTCTCTTTACAGTATGTGCATCAGTTACTGTATTACTCCTCTATCAAGTTTAATTTATCGGCCATTTCACATTTTTTGACTATGGATCCCTTTTCAATACAGTCTCATGCCAAAGTGTTTTTGAAATGGGTTTTGCATGAGAGCCCTCCAATAAAAGTGGACCCTCCTTGAGATCTTACTCTTGTGTGAGAGAAGCTAACACTTGCTCCATTTGAACCAGCTAACCTAGCTGACCCTGAGGTTCATAACATGGCAAACCGTTTTACTGAATGCCATGATCTCTGCAAAAACGGTATCAGAGTTGCATGCTCGTATGGTAAGTCAACCCTACCTCATTTTCCACAAGGTCACGGTTTGAAAACTAATCCTTCTTTAATGCCTTAAGTGGTGTTGGAGTTTACTTTAAGCCAGACTATCCATCTGCCCGGTTTATTTCCTGAACCTAAAAATGAGGGAGAAAGGATACTCTACACCTTGGATGTCCACAGACAGAAGTAAATCTTTCAGATCTTTTAATCACTCAGAGGAATGGACAGCCTGTGTTAAGACTATTTCAAAATAGATGTCTAAGGCTATTACCTTCTGTTATAATCACAGTAACAAAACTATTCCAGGTAGGGTCAAGGCCCACTCTGCCAGAGCCTTGGCTTCTTCTGTGGTATTTTGGAAAGAGTTGAATTTTAGGAGCCACAGCTTGGTCCTCTGTCCATACTTTTATAAAAGCACTATAAGCTTGATTGATTCTGTAGGTCTAGATCAGGCTTCTCTAGGATTGTTCTCCAGGGGCCCTTGGACTCTTCTCCTCCCACCTCCCAAATGTACTAAGGTAATCTATCCATATCTTTGGAAAAAACAAAGTGCCCACAAATTACCACAAAGGTGGTAATCCATTAAGTACAGAAGAAGTAATTAGGGACCTGTGGACCCAAGTTGATAGCATTCTGTCATTTGACAACCACGTGGCCACAGTGGTTAGAAAAACATTTTATATAGCCCACCTAATCATGAAGGGATTCACATCTAGATCAGGGGAGGTCATTGTGCCTCTTTACTCATCCCTCATCAGGCCCATAATTGAGTACAATGCCCCTTTTGGGATGTACTTTACCAGACACCTGCAGCAACTGGAAAGACCCCAAAAGTACCTCACCAAGAGAATCAAAGGGCTCAAACAGATGCCATATGCTGCCCAGTTAAAGAAACTCCACCTCTACTCAGTGGCATATACCGCCTGCTCAGAGACGATCTGTGCCTGACGTATAAAGCCATGTCCAACCCGGAATTAATGGAAATGCTGTACCTCAGAAAATCCAAATCCCATCGAGCTACACGCTCGAGAGACTTTTACCTCAGCACTGAAATAAATAGGACATGCTGTGGAGGGACAGATTCATAACCCAGAGGCTCCCTTCACTCTGGAATAAAATCCCAGTCCAGGTTAGGCAGAGTCCCTCATTGACTCTCTTCAAGAGGAATCTTGATGAGTGGATGAGAGATCTTAGGTTTACCCCGGGTATCACTTCTGTGTCTCTGTTAGACAGAGGCACAGTATACTAACCTCGAAAAACGGCATAGCAAAATTAATTTAAAATGAGTGTCGAAAGCCAAACACACTCTGGCTAGGCTTATAAATGCCCTAGGGCAGATAGCCTAGTATGAACCTATGAACCTATATAGCTAAGCTTACTTCAGCAGTGATCAGTATGATGATCATATTACAGTTATGTAAGTATACTTGCTATAACTGTAGATGCTTGAATGGTCACTGCTGCAGTAGCCACTCCTTCCTTCCATCCCCTTTGTTTTCTGGTGTGTTGTTTATGCCAGGGTGTAGGCATTTATTGTTTTGTTCCTAGCACTGTCCTTTCAGGGCTCACCCTCCTTCTGTCTGTTCACATGAAAGCTGTGAAGGGCTTGGCACTGAAACCTGTTTTTTTTTTTTTTTTTTTTTTTTTTTTTTTTAGTTGGCTCAATTCTAGCTGACTGACAGTATGGGTGTGTGGGTGGTGCCATGAAGTTTTGGAAATTGTTTGTTTTACAGCTAAGTCTACTGCAGCAGTGATCTTTCAAACATCTGTTATAGTAACTTTACTTGCACAGCTGTACTTGCACTCAGTCACTATCTTCCTTCATAGAGCAGAGCCTGCAGTCACTACATCTGACTTCAATACTGCAGGAGCTCTGCCATAAGGCCCTACTCCTACAACTTTAATGAGAATTTTGTCATTGTATGATATCTGCACATTTAAAATGAAGAACCTTTAATCCGTGAAATACATGCCTGCTCTGTGATTGAAAGTTTCTGTGAAATAGTCCGAGCACACTAAAGACCTCTTACAAAGTTGGCCACTGTCCCCTTTTTCTTGACCAGTAGATTATACTGCATATGCCAGTTGTTTCACCTTAGGAAATTAAAGAACACCTGTTTTATTTAATATCTTTTTAATTGCATTGTACTGGCTATAAACTGATTTCCCTCAGTTATAATTTGATCTGAGGGTGGGATGGTCACTGAAGTAGAATGCATTTGTAAATATCCCCTTGGTGTTGTCTCTTAAACTACTACTATCTGCAGGAAGAACTCTTATCCCCTACACAACATGGCTTCCGTCCTTCCCACAGCACTAGCACTGCCCTTCTAACATATATATCGATACTGTCAGTAAAGCTACAGATAATGGCAAACTAGTTTCTTCCTTATTTCTAGACTTGTCTAAAGCTTTTAACACACTTTGTCACAGCAAATTTCTCCTTAAAATGCCCTTACTCCATCTCTGTCAGCCCACCCTTCTGTGGTTTAAAAGCTACCTGTCCAGTAGGTATTAGTCAATAAAATGACACTCCATACTGAATCCTTACCTCCCAGTTGCCACTGGTGTACCACAAGGATGTATCCTTGGTTCCTTCCTCTATAACATTTTCACCAGCACCCTGTATGCATCGGCACGCAAGCCACCCTAATACAATATGCAGATTATTTCACTCTCATTTGGGTATCTGAAGACATGGTACACCTCCAGAACGTTACTCAGGAAGCTTGAACAGCCACTGAAACATGGCTTATAACTCACAACTGATGCTCAACCCCAAAAACTCCAACTACTACTTTTATCCCCAAATCCCTCTCATGAAAAAACAAAATTTAAAGTTCTCTGTCTTGATAATACAACCATTGAAGTCACTTCTCATAGCAAATTTTCAGGGGTGATAGCAGATGATAATGTTACATTCAACTTGCATATGGAAAATTGCATAAGAAAAACTCTTCAAAAACTACGGATGCCATACAGAGCCAAAAGCATTCTCACTGACATAGCTAAAACTACAATTGTCACTAGTTATCTTCTTCCCACGCTTCATGGTGCTCCCATCCTTACAACCTCCAAGTTTCACTAAAAGTAAAACTTGAACAGTGCTGTAACAAAGTTGCTAAATTTGCAGCAAATACCTCTTTGAGAACCCACCACTGTATAGCACTAAAAAGCTTAAATTGGTTAGAGCTGGCTCATCAACTAACATATCAACAGCTTTTTGCCACCAATAAAATTATCCCACACTAAAAAGCATTCTTCACACCTATGTCCCCAGTAGGTCATTGCAATCCACTGACCAAAAATTCCTGACTGTCTACAAACCTATCCAATCTGCTGAACATTGTCTGTACTCGTACAAGGTTGCTAAGGCCTGTATCCATCAGGCCAGTACCCTCCCTACTATCTTTCAGACCCATTCTGAAAGACTTCCTGTGTAAAATCTGACTCTTGTTTTTGTTCAAAACCTGGATAAACTATATCCCTGAATGTGAGCACATACCTTTTCATTCCTTATACTTTTGTTCTTCTAGAAGTCTGATCACTGGTTATGTTTTCTGCCCTCCAGAGGCCTATATTTTTTCTTGGATAGTATGCCCAGTTGGTGTGAAGCTTCATTTATCTTTTTATGTTGTTGCCACTGCATTTATCAAAAAATGTAGGGCCATAAGTAAAAAGCAGTGTCCGAACTTTGACACTTAACTCTCGAACAGAAAAATACAGTATGTGAGAAATGTAGTTACACATTAACACTGGAGGCAAGACTCTCACATAAAAACACAAAACTCTCACATACAAACACAAAAAGCAACAAACAGGTTGTCAATGACTCGTACACTTTCTTAGCCTCTCTACTAGACAAACCCTTGCAACTACCTTTTTATTACCTTCTCTCCTTTATGGTGCCCCTCTCCTCATTAATATCCAAAATTCTACAGAATCCAAACTTGATATGTGTTGCAACAGAATAGCCAAATTTGCCGCCAAGGCCAAATTCTAGTCCCACCACTGTAAGTCACTGAAACAATTAGGCTGGCTGGAACTCCCACCGTCTCTCATTCACCCAACTAACTACAGCGCACAAAGTAATCTGCAGGCCCACAGACTGTCCTGCTCTCTCAACTCTACTTTCCAAATATCAACCAAGATCTGAAAATCATCTGCTTCTAAAAGTAGAAATGCCCACCTTACCTGCTGGCCAACTCCTCTACTCCTTCATCATCGCCAAACTATGGAACTCACTTCCTCCTTTTATAAGAAACACAGGCAGCAGCACCACCACCTTCAAACAAATACTGAAAAGGCATCTCTGATCTTCCTGGCTATGTACCTGCTCTGTAACCTAACCTGTTCCTTCTCCTTATATAACTAAACTCTTCTGCTGTTTGCTACTAGCAACTGATGATACTTTTCTAAATATTTATTATTTTTCATCACTTGTTGCTACTGGTACAGTAATGCTAATTAATACATCTATGTTTATACCTCTCTGGTTGAATTCATCTGGCAACCAAATAAATTCCTGCTTTTATATGTGTGTGTGTGTGTGTGTATATATATATATATATATATATATATATATATATATACTACTGCGTTTTTTCTGTGTCTATATTCTTGTCGGAGGCTCTCTGAGCTTTTCTCCCTGGGCCTCCACTGAAAATGGGTTCTTTTAGGCTCAGTGGACTTTCCCAGTAAACAAATGCAGTAAAATACATAGTACATATCACTCCCTGTACCCAGAAAGGACCACACACACAGACCCGCATATGTGGAGGTGCTCACATGTAACTTACCTAAACCTCAAAGGCCTGTCAGGTGCAGTCCTCAGAAACTCTGCATGTACACAAACAAGACAATTCCCATCACCACACACAGCCACATCTCATTCTTTTTCAGCTACCAAGCCCATGGTCATAGGAGATTCCTTTATGAGACACACTGATGTCCCTCTTACCACGCTGGATAAGGAAGGTTACAGTTAGTGGCCTGTCAGGGGCCGGGATTCGCCAGATCATACAAGTAGTCAGGTCACTACCCCTAAGTACCAGTATGAATCATTCATAGTCCATATGGGAGTGAATGACCTAAGATGTACTTCCTTGGACAATATGAAGAGAGACATGATTGAGCTCTCAGAATGTGTCACAAGCAGGTATGAGCCTAGCATTGAGCAGCATTCTACAGTCTCCAAGGATGATTCCACAATACCAACAGAAAATGATCAAATGAAACACTTGGTTTACCTGCTGGTGTCATTCCAAAGAGGTCCAGTACTTGTCAACCTAGGAGAACATGGTTGACAGGCCATGCTGCTTTTCCAGAGATCATCTTAACCTGTCACTTCTAGGGTTTATGATTTTGGCCAAAACATTATCCACCCCTTGTAGTGCCTTTTTTAGGCATTGCCAAACAGACCGACCTTCCAACATAACGAAAAGCTACTCAGGTCAAGCTAAAGGTGTTACTGCTCAATGCTAGGAACATCAACAAAAAACTCCATTCCCAGGAAGCACTCCTCACCCTGGAGAATGCTGACAGCTGTGCAGTTATTGAAACATGGTTCAAAGCCATGGAAAGCACTATAGCAGAGCATGGCTATAATGCCTTTCATACATTGCAACAACCCACTGAACATGAAAGAGCAAAAGGCAGAGGTGCATCTATCTACATAAAGGATAAGCTTGTCAAACAATATGACATGCTTAAACTACTCCATGCCCAACTAACCATGGGAAAAATCCATTACCATATTCTTGCTAGCTACAGGTCTCCCACCATGAACCAGGAAACCCATACCTGAATTTACTTGAATCACTCACCATCCAGTCCAGTACCATACTTGTGTGTGATTTTAACTACCCCTCCATTAATTAATTAATTGTTAATACATGACCACTAACATGCAGGCCCAAAGATTTCTTGACTTTTTAAATTCAAATGTCCTGGAGCAGCTAGTCTGTACTCCCACTAGGGGAAACAAGTATCCTAGATGTGGTATTCACAAATATGGGAGAGTGCTACGCACACAGCCCCCCACCCACCATGTGATAATTTCCTTCCATTTCACTGTTGCAGTGTTCATTACATTAGGGATCCCCTGCCAACGGTGGCCTGACGCAAGGCCTTAGGTTGCTTTAAGGTATGCCGTACATCATACGTATGCTCCTTTTAACATAGGGCATACAGGTGACATCCAGACATACCATCCTCAGAACTTCTTTGCCACCAGTTCGAATGCTATCTCTTGATCGTATGTCTGAATGCCCGTTCTGTTGCTGGTTCTCCAAGCCATTGCCTATAAGTGTCTCGTTGGGGTTCTATTTTTCCTTTATCTTTCTTTTATATTGTTGCTTGTGGGGTTTCAGGCCATCCAAGAAGGGTAAATGTCAGTGTGGCAGGCAGATTCCCCATAAAGATCGCAACGAACAGTGTCTGTTATGCCTTGACGATTTGCATGACGATACGTCCTGTTCCATCTGGCAGGCCTTTGTACCCAGAACCCTTCATAGTGGACTCTTCTCTGGCACTTTATCTTGAAAATCAGTGTCTTAAGCTTCTTGTGAAGGACACTATGAAAAGAACTTCCCGCTCCAAGGAAAAGACGCCAGTGAAGAAGGCCATGTAACCTAGGCTGGAATCTCCTGCTGTTCATCCTTCACTGGATGTCTGTCCTGAGGTGAGTGAATGCCCTGAGGTTCACCCAGCTTGATCTTTGGATTCCTCTGCGGTTAACAGGCTGGAGGCCGACGGGGATCCGACTTTAAGCATTTTTGAGGAGGCATTGCATACGTCTGCTTCGGACATTCAAGATGAACCATGGTTGATCATTTGCGAGGGGCCTTGGGGTGTTCCAGAAATATTAGTCAAAGAAGAAGTCCCTGCTAACATAATTGAATGCCATTCTGGGTTGGAACCTTCCAAATTTTATAAGGCGTGCATACCATTAAAGAAAAAGCCAAAGGCTAAATATATAGCAATTGCTCCTAAAGGTCGACAGAGTGACTGGCAGTCCTTCACTTAGGGCTTTAGTGCTCTGATGGCATTGAAACCTCCTCAGGGAGTTTCTGTTCCAGCCCCCTTGGTCCTCTACTCGTCTTAAAAGACCCAGGGAACAGGATTCCACTGAGCAGGAGACTGATTTGAATGAGGAATCCCTTGCTTAACCTTCTCAGATTCTCTCTTTTCTGGATTATGGATCAGAGGAAGAGGAATCTCTATATGTCTTGATACTCCCTTTGAAGAGATTTCTTTTGGGGACACAGTCTCCAGGATGATAGAGTTCTCTAAATTGTGCTCTGGTTTCTGAGGTAAAAAAAAAAGTATTATGAGTTGTTGCAGATGGACTCACCTAGGCCTTCACCTGTTGTTCCTGTTTTGGCTGCCTTGTTGGATGCATTTTCCAGTACGTCTAAGGCTCCGGACTCAGAAACCCTGCTTCTAAAAAACCTGATAGATTCTATAGGGTGCCTGAGGACTGTAAATTTTTGTACAAGTGTCCTCCTGCTGACCCATCGGTGGTGTCTGTAGCTTCTGACAAGCCCTGTCATTTCGGTTCATAGGTAGGTACTAGGCTGTCTGCCCGAGGGCATTTATAAGCCTAGCCAGAGTGTCAGCTTTCGCTGCCCCATTGATTAACTGAGCCTTTGCCAAGAAGAGCCAATTAAGTGATCCCAGGGGTGCATTTTCTGTTACCCATCCACTCGTCAAGGTTTCTCTTGAAGAGTGCTAGTGAGAGGCTCTGCCTAATGTAGTTAGGAATTTTGTTCCAAAGCATGGGGAGTCTTTGTGACAGGAATCTATCCCTCCAGCCTGTTCTATTTATTGTTGTGGTGAGGTTTAGCTCACTAGAGTGAGTGGCTTGCAGTGACTTGGATTTCTGTACGTGGAGCATGTCCATCAATTCTGAGTTGGACATGGCTGTTGCTTCCTTCTCCCAAGTTACTGCCCTCTGAAAAAGATAGCAGGGCCATGGAAAGGCTAGGCAAAAAGGTCTATACCTCTGCTACCTTGACTTTTAGGGCTGTTAATTATCAGACCAATATGTCCAGGTATTTGCTTGCTCTCCTATCCCAGGCCTGTCGGGTTATTTCTGATCTTCCAGACTCTGAGAGGAAGTCCTCTGCCCTTTTCCTGTTAGGGACTTCCTCCCAGGTGGCTCGTCATTCCATCAAGTGTAGTTATGATGCAGCAGGTGATGCTTCTTAAGGCTAATGCTTTTGGGTAAGTGATAAAGGGGGGTGTTCTTGGCTTCGGCTTCAACCTTTGCCTGATGATGTTAAGGCTAATTTGATGGATGCCCCATCTTGATAGTAAACACTTGTTTGGTGAAGCTGCTGCCTATAAGTTTGAGTCCCTTCAGGATAAGGCCAAGGCTTTACAGGAACTTAGAAAACAAAAAATGGACCAGCACCACTGGAGAAGGAACCAGACTTTTATTCAAAAGTCACAAAAACAGCCCTAAGCCTTTATCAATGTACACATAGGCTGTAAAAAAGAATCATTTTATAGGATGATATAGTTAGAATTAACCAATCACCATAGCCTAATTAAAGGCATTCATTCAAACCAGGTAAAAATAAGCCCCCTAGTCTGACTATCCATGTTTTTTCTTTCCTATTCAGAATATTTTTCCAACCAATTTTACAACTTCTATCCCCCAAACCTTATCAATAATAATAAACTTAAATTGGGCAGAGGGGTGTTTTTAAAGTGTGTTTATATAACACGTTATTGGGATTTTTATTTCTAATACTACTAAAATGTTCACACATTCGAAACTTTATAGGTCTGGATGTTTGCCTATGTAAAAGGCAGAGCAAGTACATATTACTACGTAAATTACCCAAGCCGTGTTGCAGTTATCAAAAGTAATGCTGTTTAGTTTGAACCATATGCTTACAAAATGAACAGTGTCTACAAGAAAAACAACCCACCACTTTATCCCCTTCAGTGGTAACCTGTTTGGATATTGAAATTGGTTGACTACGCTTATAATGGTTAAAATAACCACCCATGGTTTTACCTTTCCTAAAAGAAAACTTACATCTATTCTCCAAGAATGTGTTTAGGCGGTCATCCGATAGCAATATACCCCAATGGCTTTGTGTAATATCCATAAAAATGTGTGTTTCTGCCATAACTGGTGATAAATCTAATAGGATGACATTCTTGTTGATCATAACTCTCATATTTCAATAGATCCTTTCTGTCCATATGTTTGACCTGATTACTGGTTCGAAACAAGCGTGATACATTATAACCACGTTGTACAAACCTCCGAGTTAATTCCTCATCTTGCTTAACAAAGTCCTCATTACTGGAACAAATCCTACGAATCCTCATGTACTGAGACTTTGGAATATTATGAATGATGTGAAGTGTGTGACATCTGGTTGCATGCAAAAGATTGCTGGAATGGAAAGGTTTATGATACACTGTGGAAGATAGTGTGCCATCCAATTGCTTATTTACCAACACATCCAAAAAGGAGATGGACTGCATATCAAAATTTAAAGTGAATGGGATGCCCCAATTATTTTCATTAAGATAGTCAACAAATTCATACAAATATTGGGCTTCAGAGTTCCACACTCACCAACAGTCATCTAAAAACCTCCTCCAGATACCAATTTCTTCCAAAAAAACATTGTGACTGTTGTCATAAATAATCATTTGTTCTAAGTATCCCATAAAAAGGTTGGCATAAATGGGTCAAAAGAAGCCCCCATAGCAGTGCCCTTAAGCTGTAATTAACATGTGTCCTTAAAGTAAAACACATTCTTCATGAGCACATGCTCAGTCAAACAGATGAGAAATGTGTTAAATCCAGGACTGTATAATGATGTTTTTTCTAACCAATATTCAAGAGCACTTAAGCATTGGTAGTCAGACTAGGGGGTTTGTTTTTACCTGGTTTGAATGAATGCCTTTAATTAGGCTATGGTGATTGGTTAATTCTAACTGTATCATCGTGTAAAAGGTTTCTTTTTTACGGCCTATGTGTACATTGATAAAGGCTTAGGGCCGAAACCGGTCTGTGGCTGTTTTTGTGACTTTTGAATAAAAGTCTAGTTCCTTCTCCTGTGGTGCTGCTCCATTTTTTGTTTTCATTGTTTGATTTTTGGACCTGTGCACTAGCCGTCAATGCAGAGGTTTTTTTGGTTGTCATTTACAGGAGCCTAAACATGTGTTTGTTTCTCCTGTGCCTAAATTTCAGAGAAACTATCCCGGTAAGCTAGCCTTTGTTCACAGGCAGTCTCACCCTCTTCCTAAAGGCAAAAAGGATGTGAAGCGGGGGGGGGGGTTCCTCTTGCTAAGGCTACTTAGACTTCAATGCCTCAGAAATCTCCTTTTCCTGATGAACCAGGTGCTGTATGACTGTCCTATTCCCAGCCGCATTCCTCTTTTTCCTCGCGCCTCTCTGTCTTCCTGTTTGACTGCAGGTTACTCAGGCTTCATGGGTTCTGTCCATTATTAGCCAGGGGTATTTCATGGTTTAGAAATAACTTCCCCCTTTAATGAGTACTCCTAAGCTCCCTCAGGAACAGCTCCCCTTTTTTTCCAGAGGTGCTTCAGGACCTTTTGACTCTGGGTACTAATCTTGAGTTACCTGTGTCCCAAAGGGGGGGGGGGTTTACTCCAGGATGTTTCTAGTACTCAGAAAAGAGGGTACTTGGAGAGCAGTTCTTGACCTGCCTCATCTGAACAGTTTTGTGAAGGTGCCCTCCTTTCAAATGTCCCCCCTCAGACATTCTTAAAGAGGGTACTTGGAGAGCAGTTCTTGACCTGCCTCATCTGAACAGTTTTGTGAAAGTGCCCTCCTTTCAAATGTCCCCCCTCAGAAATTCTTAAAGAGGGTACTTGGAGAGCAGTTCTTGACCTGCCTCATCTGAACAGTTTTGTGAAGGTGCCCTCCTTTCAAATGTCCCCCCTCAGGCTTTCTTCCCTCTTTTTCTTTCTCAGGCTTTTATTGTGTCTGGATCTCAAAGATGCTTATCTCCATATTCCATGCTATTCCCCCTTTTCAGGAAGTTTTTATGTTTCTCTGTTGCCTCTTGGCATTTTCAGTTCTCTGCTTTGCCATTTGACCTTTCTACTGCCTCAAGAGTATTCACCAAATACATCGCTCCTGTGATTGCTTTTTGCAGGATTCGGGGGATCCAAGTATTTCCTTACTTGGACAACCTCTTGTTTCAGGCATCCTGTCCATAGATCCTGTTGCAAAATCTTCATTTTGCCATTTTCCTTCTGCAAAGCCTGGGGTTCACAGTAAACTTCAAAAAGTCTTTTCTGGCTCCTCCTTAGGATCGTGTTTTTCTTAGGAGCAGGATTCAGACGATGCCTATGCTGGCATCCGTGCCTCCCCCCAAGGCCTGGACACTCATTTCCTTGTTTCAAACTCTTCTTCCTTTGGCCTCTGTTACAGCCAAGGAGTTTCTGAGAGCTCGAGATTAATGGCATCTACCATCCCTATGCTCCCTCTGGCCAAACTCCCCATGAGAAAGTTTCAATTGTTTCTAAAGTCAGTTTGACTTGAATATGCACATCCCCTAGAATTTGTAGTTGCTCTTCTACCTTGTCTCAAGAAGAAATTTCACTGGTGGATCCGGCAGTTGTCTGTAAATCCAGGGCTCCCTTTACATACCCCTCTTCCCTCTCAGGACCTGTTCACACATGCTTCAGATGTGGGATAGGGAGCAGTTTTGGCTCCCTAAAGGTGCAGCGATTATGGTGGCCTCTTCAACAGAGAGCACGTTAGTGTTAAAGAGATGAGAGCTCTTCTGCTGGAGCTTCAGGCTTTTCATCCTCTTTTCTCCCCAGGCCCCCTCAAGGAATTTACAGACAATACCACAGTAATGTGGTATGTAAACAAACGGGAGGAACAAGATCTTCTTTGCTGGTTGGCACTTCTGGTGTGAGATCTTGCCGTCACATATCAAGTGACTCTTCAGGCAGTTTACATCTCGGGTCAAAACATTGCAGCAGACACTCTGAGCAGGTCCTTAACTCAATCCTGTGAATGGTTTCTTCAGAGGGATGTGTTTCTGAACATTGTCCACCAGTGGGGTACTCCTCAGATCGCTTTCCCTCCCCTCCGAACAGACAACGTTCTCTATTTTGTGCCAGATCCTCTGGTTTGGAAGGTGGATGCCGTGTCTTTTTCTTGTGAGGGATGTTTCTTTAAGCTTTCCCTCTCTTACCCCCTCGTTCCAAAAGTCCTGTTCAAAATTCAACAGAATGCTTCCAAAATCCTGTTGGTGACTCCCTTTTAGCCAAGACAGCATTGGTTCCCTCTTCCTCTGCATTTAGCCAAGGGCAGTCATCACAAGTTATCTCACAGGGTAGACCTGCTCACACAAGACAAGGGATTTGTCATCCATCCCCACTTGTCCACTCTTCAACTGACACTGTGGGTGATGGGATCTTGACTCCACACAGACGCCTTTTTTTTTTTTTTTTTTTTTGAGAATGTGCTTAGGTCCCTGCATAAGTCGAAGAAACCCAATACTAGAAAATCCTACTTATCTAAATGGAAGTGTTTTTTTGTTTGGTGTCTTTCTCATAACCTGAATCCACTTTTGGTGGATATTCCTTTGGTTCTCTCTTATCTGTGTAAATTGCTCAATGCTGGGTTGGCTTATTCTTCTGTTAAGGCCCATTTTTCAGCTGTCTGTGCTTGTCTGCCTTTATCTCCTCCTTTAACTTCTAGATTTGAGGCTAAACAATTCCTTAAAGGTGTCTTTCATATAAGGCCTCCCAGGAAGGCTGTTCCTCCTCCCTGGGATCTTAATTTTGTTTGGGGAAAAATTGACTCTGGCTCCTTTTGAGCTTGCAGCTTTAGCTTCCTTGCAACATTGCTCTTGAAAGACTCTTATTTTGTCAGCCCTTACTTATGCCAGATGAGTGTCTGAGTTTCAAGCCCTTATGGCTTGTTCTTCTTTTTTGGTGTTTCATAAGGACAAGGGTGTCCTTGTGTACTAATACTCCTTTTATGCCCAAAGTTTTGAATGAGTTGTCACTTAATCAGTCTATTCAGTTGCCCGCTTTTTTCCCTTCTCCATAATCTGCTATTGAGAAGGTTCTGCACACAATGGATGTTCGTGTTTCACTGTTGCAATCATTACACTTGGGTTATCCTGCTGGCAGGCTACCTGCAGTCAGCCTGAATTCCAAAGTCCTGGTCCGGCGTCGGTTGCTGTCACCTCTTCCCTGACGTCAGTGCGCCAGGGGTATATAAGATGCAGCCGACGCCATTTTCTTCAGTCTTTTTTGCCGCGCGGAGCTCGAAGCATAAGCAGTTCGCAAGTGCCAGTCGCCCGACTCCTGAGATTTTCAAAATTGAATTTCAGATCCGAAGTCTTCAATAAAGCTAAGTACCCCGTTGGGGAAACTTTTTTCTTGCTCCAGACTGATGTCGGAAAAAGTTAACAATTGCATTTCTTGTGGGAAGCAAATACCTCGTAAGGATTTTCATTCTTACTGTATTCCTTGCCTAGGCCCTGACCACGACGTTGCTAGTTATTGGTTTTGTGCTAGATTTAACCAACACACTATTAAGCATCGGTACGATTTTGCATTTCATTACTTTGGCCGAAGGTTTAATTATATAATGCCGTCGGATCAGCTGATCGGAGTTCATAAAAAGCACAAGGAAAAAGGAAAGGACAGGCATCCGAGGTCCAAAACCGATGAAGCCTCCGCTAGGCCAGTCGCCGGTTCGCCGGTTCTCAGGTGCTTTCGCAGCCCCTGACACCCGCTACCTCAGAGCCGCAGTCAGCTGCAGACTCCAACGTGGAGACAACTAGGCCTCTGGATACTCAAGGTGTTGGGCCTTCAGAAACTATTCCCTCAGATGGGTCCGGAGCCGCTGAGCAGACATCGGCTTCTGAGGGTGTTTTCAGACCAACACAGTTATACATTAAACCAACTTCAGCTTCCAAGACAAAGGCCAAAACAGCTTTAAAGACAAAAAACAAGTACAGCATTCTCCTGGACAGACTTCCATGCCTAAGAAACAGATGCTCAAAATGGCCGAAGACCTAATTACTTTGATCAGGGGTTCCCATCCCCCTCCTAAGAGGCCTAGGTAAGACACTGAATATGATTCTTCTGATCAGGTTTCAATTTCTTCTGATTCCTCCTCAGAACAGGAACACTGTCTTCCTCCCTATGAGGATTCTGATGCTGAAGAATCTATCCATTCAGCCTCTCCTCCTGAGGACTATTCTTTTGGGGAGACCCTGCATACCATGAGGGAGCATTTTCACTGGGAGAGCCACGATTATTCAGAATCTAAGAAAAGGCTCAGAGATTTTCTTTTACTTCCTCAGCACAGACCTCTGGCTATTCCACCTGTTCTAGACATTGTAGATGATATATTTTCAAAGTCCGGCCTGTCTCCTGAGTCTTTACCCCCTGCACCCGTTAAGCTAGACAGGTACTACAGGGTTCCAGATTCACATAAATTTCTATATAAAAACCCTTTTGCTGACCCAGAAACTATATCTCAGGGTCCCAAAGGGGTCAAGGCTTCCACTGCAAAAAAACATGTTCCCTCTGATCGGGATTCTAGAGCACTGGACAGATGGGGGAAAAGTTTACACTTCTGCTACCTTGGCTGTAAGGCTGTAAGGGCTTTAAATTGTCAGTTTCATATGCTTAAATATCAGCAATACTTAATGTCACTGTTAAAACAGAAAATGTTGACAAATTCTGAATGTGCTGAAAACAAGGAAATGCAGGATTTATTGCATGCAGCTGAACAAGTGGGAAAGCATACTTTGCAATGTGGCTTTCATTCACTGGAGGCCTCTTGCAGGGCTGCTGTTACAGGCTCTGTCATTCGAAGGCATGCTTGGTTAAAGAAACAGAATCTGCCAGATCATGTTAAAGCAAAATTACTGGATGCTCCATTACAGCATGATATTTTGTTTGGTGTTAAGGCAGAAGAGGTGTTGAAGAAAATGGAGGATAAAGCGAAATCTATGCAGACAGTAAAGGATTTTTTTACAGGTACAGCCACCTAGATTTAGCAGGAACTGGCCTTCTAAAAATTGGTCCTTTCCTGTGTCAGGCAGGCCACACAGAGGCAGATACAGATGCCTAGAGGCAGATCTCAGCCACAAGGCTCATACAGACCTAAACAGTGGGCTGCTCCTACCTCCAAAAGCGGAGAAGACAAGTCACAGACATATAGGAAACCGTCCCAATGACTTTCCACTACCAAGGCCGAGCTCTTATCTTTTGGCAACACCCTTGGGGGGAAAGCTAACACTTTTTCCGCAAAATTGGCACATGATCACCCAGGACAAATGGGTCTTGAATATAGTTTCTCAGGGCTACAGGTTCCACTTTCACACTCTTCCAAAGACAAAAGGTATGCCAGACCTGCCACACAATCAATGGGCAGAGGCACAAAAACAAATCTCATCTCTCTTGGACATGAGGGCTGTTCAGCCAGTACCACAGCAAGAGCAGGGACAAGGATTTTACTCAAGACTTCTTGGTACCCAGAAAGGACAAAGCTTGGAGACCAATTCCGGACCTGTCTACTCTAAGCAATTTTCTGGATGTTCCAAAATTAAAAATGTTGACACTGCAGCAACTTCTGCCCATGCTGGGCAGGAAGGCTTGGCTCGTAACTTTGGAACTCAAAGAGGCATACCTGCATGTCCCAATCAGACAATCATGCAGAAGATACCTCAGATTCATAGCTGGCTCAATGCACTACCAATTCTTTGCACTGCCCTTTGGCTTATCTACTGCGTCCAGGGTCTTCACAAAATGCCTGGCACCAGTAATTGCATTTTGCAGACAAAAAGGAATTCAAATATATCCCTACTTGGACGACTGCCTTATTCAAGCAGAGAGCAAGGACATTCTACTAAAGCATCTGGCGTTTGTAAAAAGATTACTAATTTACCTAGGGTACACAGTAAACGAAAAGAAATCAAAACTAGTACCCTCTCAAGAGATAATATTCCTGGGTGCAAGCTTAAATGCAACTGCCCAGATGGCTTATCTCACGCCAGACAAACAAAGGCAACTGACTTCTTACTTAGAAAAGATGGCAACAAAAACCCAGTTACCTGCAAGAAAAATTCTGCTGGCTTTGGGCTTCTTGGTGTCCTGCATTCTGCTAATTCCATATGCAAGACTGCATATGAGGAAGCTACAATGGTATCTAAAAAGTGTTTGGACTCAACATTGCCACTGCCTGGAAACGTTAATTACCCTCATTCCCTGCCTGCAGCAGGAATTTCGATGGTAGGCACTGGCTTGTCACCACAACAAGGGGCAGCCATTCACTTTACCCACAGCCAGGCAGACACTAACAACAGATGCATCGGATTTTGCCTGGGGGGCACACATGGCAGGAAAATGTATTCAGGGCACATGGCCCGCAAATCAAATGCATCTTCATATCAATCAAAAAGAGATGCTAGCTGTACAGAATGCCCTGATAGCTTTCAAAGATCTACTTCATCCAGGACAACTATTGCTAAGGACGGACAATACTACAGTCATGTGGTACATAAACAAGCAAGGGGGCACACATTCCTACCCCCTCTGCAGGCAAGCCATGACTTTTTGGAACACAGCATTGACTTATGAAGTGCATCTGCAAGCACAATTCCTGCCAGGAAAGACAAATACTCTGGCAGACGAACTAAGCAGAAACCTCATGGACCCTCATGAGTGGAAACTAGATCCACAAGTCTTCAGCATAACAAGGAAATGGGGATGCCCAGACATATATCTGTTTGCCTCCCCTCACAACTGCCAACTACAGAGATTCTGCACAAGGACTTATCACAAACAAGCATGGAAGGTGGATGCTCCATCATTCAGCTGGAAAGCCCTTACAGTATATGCCTTTCCTCCACTGCCTCTTCTCCCCAAGGTACTCCTAAAGGTCAGACAAGAGAAGCCAAAAATGATGCGGATTGCCCCAGACTGGCCACGCCAGCACTGGCACCCAATCCTAAAGAGCTTGTCTCAAAGCCCAGCCTGGACTTTACCTCAAATTCCTCATCTTCTGACCCAACAAAACCATCAGATCCTGTACAGCCAACTCAGAACCTTAAATCTGGCTTCATGGCGAATAATATAATCACTCAAAACTCACCTCTCTCTAAAGCAGTTATGGATGTTATTTTGGAAGCCAGGAGGCCTGGCACCAGAAAATCTTATGCAGAAAAATGGAAGAGATTCTGTGCTTGGAACCAGGCACAAGGAATTGACCTGCTTGTTCCAAGTATTCCTCAGATTTTACAATACCTAACTGAGACGCTGGACAAAGGCCTATCCTTCTCAACAATTAAGATCCATGCCCCTGCCATTTCAGCTCATTACAATACGGAACAACCTATTTTTTCACATCCACTGCTAAGGCAGTACCCCAAGGAGAGCACCGATACCTGCATGGGACCTCAATTTTGTCTTGGAAAAGCTCACATTCCCTCCTTTTGAGCCAGCCAATACAGCCGAGATAAAATCCTTATCATGGAAAACAGCTCTGCTTCTAGCAATAACTTCAGCAAGAAGAGGCTCAGAGTTACAGGCATTAATGGCTGTGGAACCCTTTATCATTTTCCATCCGGACAGGGTTTCTCTAAGGACAAACCCAACATTTATGCCAAAAGTAGTATCCAGTGTGGCTCTTAATCAAACCATTCATTTGCCTACTTTTTATCCAAATCCCCAGAATAAAGGGGAGAGACTTCTGCATTCTTTGGATGTACACAGACAGCTACGCTTCTACTTGGACAAAACTAAAGCTTTCAGAAAGACTGAGCAACTTTTGGTGGCATATGCTGCAGGATTACAAGGAAAGTCTATCTCAAAGCAGACTATTTCAAAATGGATAGGACACTGCATTCGTTTCTGCTATTCACAACATGGCGAATCAGTGCCTAAGGGCATTAGGCCACATTTGACCTGGGCAGCAGCCACCCCAGCAGCCTTCCTCAGAGGAGTACCAACCAAGGATATTTTGGAGGCTGCAACTTGGACTTCAGTGCACACTTTTACCAAGCACTACCACTTGCCTCTTTACTCTAAATCCAGAGCAGGCTTTGCCACTGCAGTACTGCAGGGCCTCATAGCCACTCCTAATCCTGTTTAGACCCAGCTGCCCAACCTCAGCTTTGGGATTCAACCCAAGTGTAATTACTGCAACAGTGAAACACGATGAACATAGTACAGTTGTGTACCTACCATAAATGTCGATGTTCGAGTGTATTCACTGTTGCAGTCCAGGTTACCCACCCACCATCCCCCTTTCTTTGCTAGGACTTATCTGTACTTCTCTATTCTATACAACCTATGTGGTGTATTTGCTTGCAGGTGAAAGTATTGTTTATTTTATTGCATGCTTTTGATAAGCAATGTTTTTAGCCTACCCTTTTGGGGGCACCTGACATCTGGGGCAAGAAAAACTGAAGAAAATGGCATCGGCTGCATCTTGTATACCCCTGGCGCACTGACGTCAGGGAAGAGGCGACAGCAACCAATGCTGGACCAGGACTTTGGAATTCAGGCCGACTGCGGGTAGCCTGCCAGCAGGATAACCCAAGTGTAATGACTGCAACAGTGAATGCACTCGAACATCTACATTTATGGTAGGTACTCAATTGCACTATGTGCATAGACAACTCAGATTTTATTTGGATAAGACTAAGACTATTAGGAAATCTGATCAGGTGTTTGCTTCCTTTCATCACAGGTCCTTGGGATCTGCTGTAGCCAACCAAATTATTTCTTCTTGGATCTCAAAAGCGATTTCTTTTTGTTATTCCTTTCATGGTAAGAGCCTTCCTTATTCTGTTAAGGCTCATTCTACTAGAGCTGTGGCCTCTTCTCGTACTTTTTCAAGGGTTTGGATGCTAACCCTATTCTTGAGGCAGCTACCTGGACTTCTGTGCATACATTTACCAAGCATTACAAGTTGAATGGAATTGCCAGAGCTAGAGCTGGTTTTGCTAGGGCCATCCTTCATGGCTTCCTAGAGGGGCCTGCTAGTCCTTCCTCCTCCCAAGTGTCTTCCCAAGCTTTGGCACTCTCCCTAATATTATGAATACTGCAACAGTGAAATGGAAGGACATAGTACAGTTGTGTAAAATCTTACCATAATGGTAGGTGTCCCTCTGTTCACTGTTGCAGTATTCATTCCCTCCCTTCACCCCCTGGTCCATTTCTGTTCTGGATGTGCTGATTACCTTTTCTTTTCCTTGGACTTGCGTTCCTACTGGGGCTGTCAGTTCTGAGGATGGTATGTCTAGACATCACCTTTATGCCTAATGCTATGCAAGGATCATATGCATGACATACGGCATACCTTAAAGAAATCAAATGGCTTTGGTATACTGGCCATATTTCGGGTTGCCCCTGGCAGGGAATCCCTAATGTAATGAATACTGCAACAGTGAAGTGGAGGACATCTACTGTTACAGTAAGATTTTATACAATTGTACTTTCCCCTAACTAATGCCAAAAACTTTTAAGATCATCTGTAAGGTGAATTACCCCATTAAGGGATGGCATAACTGGTTTCCAAGCTCCTCCAGATCCAGAAAACATAGAAACCTCTGCAGAGATGTACAGGAAAAGCCCTGTACAACATATAAACAAATGCATAGAAACAGTAGTTCCAGACCAAAATAAACCCAGGTCAGACCTCAAAACAAGCCGTCCTGATGGACCCATATAGATTGCACAACAAAAGAAAGCAAATCCTGTTGAGAAGTAAGAGGGAATGTGCACAACAGAGCAAAGAAGTCCTTCATTATGCTAAACAAGTGAGTCCGGGAACTAGTCAAGTCTCTGAAAGCAGACTTTGAGGTAAAAATAGCCTCCAAAGCCAAGGATAACCATAAAGCATTTTTTAGTTATGACACCAGTCTTAACGGCAACTCCTAACAATGTGTGGAATTGGTTTGTAGATAGCATCACCTGTACTCATCCGGAGGATATAGCCCAGGGGTCGGCAACCTTTTAGTAGTAGTGTGCTGAAGTAATGTTGCAGCTCAGTGTGCCACTGAAGAAGGCTGGGTTTGAACCTGGGCCGAAACCGGTATGCTTGGGACCTACTTGGTGTACTGGTAGTTTATTAATGCTTCAATAAACTACTTTTCACAGTCCGATTTTTGTTGCTGGCGTTTACTTTTGTTATTCATTGGAATTGCAGCCGTGCAACTCCTTGCGTGCAGGATATATTTTGTCTAAATCCAGCATTACCCACACCCAGAAGTGGGTTTTTGCTATTATACAATGACATTATTTAAGAAAGAAATACTTACTTTTCTTAAATAATGGCATTGTATAATGTCTCCATGCTGCCCTTCTGCAGCTGTCTGGTATTCTGCGGCAGTTCTGATGTACTGCGCATGTGTATGCTTACGCGGTACATCAGAGCTGTGTGTGGAAGCAACGGAGAAAGCAAGATCTCCGTTGCTTTTTAGAAAGTGTCTCGCTATGTTAAAGGAGTTTAACGTAGCAAGACAGCTTTAAAAAAGCAACGGAGATCTTCCTTTCTCAATTCCTTTTTTTAAAGCTGTCTCGCTATATCCCGTTTAACATAGCGAGACACTTTCTAAAAAGCAACGGAAATCTTGTGTTCTCCGTTGCTGTAACAAAAAAAAAAAAAAAAAAAAAAAAAAAAAAAAAGACTTGTACTAATGGAAAAAGTCCGGGCAACCAGACGTTTTTCCATTAGTATAAGTCTGATTTACAACGTGCATGCTGACCAATTAGCGTGCACATTTTGGAATATTAATGGGGGTCGTTGTATAATTGATTATTATTGATCTGAGTCATTTATCAGTTAATGGGATCCTTGTCTTTGCTTCTTCTTGGTTAATTGTTCAGTATCAGGTGTGTATTTGGTCACTTTTTCTCGCTCAATTCAACTTTTTATGAGATCATAATTACTGTATTTCAATTCACTCAGTGTGCCATTAAAAATTGTTCCACGTGGCAAGCTTGGCACGCATGCCATACATAGCAGGTGCCTAATATAGTAAATCATTTACTGACAAATTCAGCTCATATTTCACCTTCCAGTTCTCCACTAAGAAATACCCTCCACCACTCAACCGCCAATTGTCACCAAAGAACAAGTTACCACTGTGCTGTCTAAAACTAAAAAAAAATAGCTTCGGTGGGGCCTAACAATATATACCAGGTTGCATCTTAAACAGCTTAGATCAGGACTTATCAGGCCATTTAGGATCTCTATTTAACCACAGCCCCCCGACCTGGCTTTGTCCAGAAAAAGTGGAGGACAGCAACATTCATCCCTTTGCATAAAGGGGGACCATGTACAGACACAGAAGTTTGACTAGTCTTACTTGTAAGGGCATTGAAGGAATAATTATGGACTTGATAAATAATGACATAGGAAACCTCCAAACACTGGACCCAACCCAGTTGGGCTTTGTCAATGGCAGGTCATACCTACTACCATGGATGAGGGTAAAACAGTACATAATGCCTACCTCAACCTGGCCAAGGCATTTGACACGACTACCACTTGGGTATTATAAATAAACTCACAAAACTGGGCATTAATCTGTACATCACCAGATAGGTAGCCATTTGATTAAAGTGGATGAATCCAGATCCAGCAAGAGGCCAGTTACTAGTGGTGTGCCTCAGGGCTCGGTACTGGGACCATTCCAGTTACTAGTGGTGTGCCACAGGGCTCAATATTGGGACCACTCCTATTCAGATTATTTATTTATTTATTTATTTATTTTATTTTACATTTGTTAACCGGGCTAGTCTAGCTGGATATATTTCCATTTTCAGTAGAGGCCCGGGGAGAAAAGCTCCACATATAGAGATTACAGATTACAGACTGGTAGGACTTAGACAAGGAATATTGTTATCCAAACAAGAGTAGGAGTTAAAAATTTCTAGACAATCTAAATGCAATCATAATGAATATTATTACATAGTTTAAAAACAAGGAAACAAAAAATTGAAAGACCAAGGACAGAGAAATGTACATTATACTTGTCTGAAGTCCAAGTCTATGTGAAAGGTCTCTGAATGACAAAGTGTGATGGTGACTGAAAGCTGGGGGCAATCATTGAAACTCTCAGTGATGGAGATATGCTTCTGGGGGTCTAGACCAGACAAATGACTGGTGCCAGAACCCTCACCTAAAACTAAATGAGAATACATTTTCATCTCCTTTGGGAAGTCAAACACCCATGGAAGTTGCAACATCAATAGCACACCCTGAGGTGAGAGATCTAGGTACACAAATAGTACTCTGAACTTTGACTACCATGTGCCCACAGTGGTGAGGAGGTCCTTTTATGTGGCACAACTTGTAAGTAAAAGTATGGCATCCAGATCCAACGAAATTATAGTCCCACTGTACTGCCCTCATTTGACCAATAATCAAGTACAACAATGCAGCATTTGCCATGTACTTGAGTAGGCACTTACAACAGCTGGAGCGACCTCAGAGGTTCCTCACAAAGAAAATTCAGGGTGTAAATAACATGAACTATGCAGAGAGACTGAAAGCCCTATCCCTTTACTCTGTCTCCTACTAACTTAAGCAGTGACCTATGCCTGACCTACAAGGCACTCACAAATCAAGGTTTGATGGAGCTGCTACACATCCACAAGTGAAGTAGCTTGAGGGTCACTCTATCTAGGAATCTAAACTTAGCCACTCAAACAAAGTATGCTGGAAATACAGATGTGTGTCTCGGAGAAAACAGGCTTCCTAGTCGCATTAAGCAGAACCCCCTTCCCTGGTCCTGTTCAAACACAGTTTGGATTAAAGGATATGGAATTACAAATTCATACCTGGGGTAGTATCTATGGCTATTGTGGACAGGGGAAATCTGTAAGATACTGAATCCACAAGTCCATGCTATACTCTTGCCCCTAGGGGCCATATATTTGGTAAAATCAGTTTGTATTGGCTAGGCTTGTAAGGGCCCTTAAGCCATTAGCCAAGTAATCTCCTGTGAAGCTGTGATTGCAAAAACATGCCCATACCACACATATCGTCAGTGCTGTGTTTCAGATTGTATCTTAACAGTTGCTGACCATGACTTTTGTAAAGTCTACTGCCCTGTGTTCCACTGGACATTACATTTACAAGAAATCATTTCTTGTTCCCATGTTAACAATACATTATATTTTTATTTGTTTATTGTTTTATTTGTTTACCATTTTGTTGACTGGTGTACATCAGTGATCCAAGGGACCATTTTCAGCCTTGGCTCAAGAAAAGCAAAAGCAAAGTAATAGTACAGAGGGCAGTAGTTTGCAGTACAGCTGAAGAGCACAAATACAATGTAATGCGTGGAGCTCCATTACTACACTCAAAGAGCAGCTAAATGACATCCTGGTTCAGTGCTGCTGTAGAGCGAGACACGGCCGTAACAACAGAATGGAGCTGAAGTGCTAACATTGTGTCTGGTGTGGTAGTAGTGCTCAACTAGGGCTGTGTTTTACTCATGAGCGTAAATAACACTAGCAGAACAAGAAACGGGTTGATTTCAACTCCGGTTCTGTCTGCTATCTGCATTACACTCACTAAAATGTATTTGGGAACCAGCTCTTTCCCTTACACGAAGAGTACTTAAAAGATGCAAAGAGGTTCCCAACTACATTACTGGCTTTCAAAGCCAACACAACACTTTCCTTTTAATTTAATTGTTTTCATTGGCTACAAGTTACTATGCACTACAAAGAATTATGAGTGGATCTCCAGTTGTACCTTATAATTGTGTTCTTGGCATGGATGCCAAGATTCATTGCCAAGGTCGATTTCATGGCATCCATGTCTGAAACATGTAAGTACGTTACAACTGGCAAACAGTCATAATCCTCTACATTAAACATGCAGTTTTCTTATCCTTTGTTGACTGGGCTGGTCCCATTAAGCTAGTGGCCTGTTTTCAGGGAAGACCTAACATCATAATTCAACAACTTTGGGAAATTTGACCAAGATATCAGAGAACTGTTTCTGTTCTTTTCATTGGGTGCACTGGGATCTTTTTCATGCATCTATATTACATAATCGAATTTTTAAAAGTTTGAACATCATATGGTTGACACCATACGATCGAACTTTTAAAAGTTTGAAAGTGTAATAAAAAAAAATAAACCAAAGAAAAAAACTACCTGAACACCCCCGCTCTTTAAATATACCAACGCCAAGATCGCACTACAGTGCAGAAAAGGAAAATCATCCCATTCCGCACTGTATGGAGATCTCCATTGAAACATTTGAACTTTTAAAAGTTCGATCATATGGTGTTGACCATATGATGTTCAAACTTTTAAGAGTTCAACAACGTGATATAGACCCCTTTTTCATTCACCTGAGCAACCACCAACTGATGCAGATGAGGCCTTGGTTTAATGTTTTACCTGAAGGCTAACACACTCAGGAATGTAGCACCACTCTACTGCTGCAGTGCAGTGTCAGCAATCCAGCCACCTAGAGTGGGATTAGAACTCACGGCCTATTGTTTTTTCAGCACCAAAGTTGCATGCTCTATCTGTTGCACCACTGACAAAATATGAAAATATTGTATCAGTCTAATAGAATGTTCAGCTTGTAAAACAGTATAACATAAATTCCTACTTTTAGACTTTTACAGTTCTCTACAGAGTTTTTGATGGTTAATTTAGGCTGCAGTGACAAATAGGCTGATAAGGTAGATGGTGGAGGACAGGTAGAACAGCGAGTAAAGTACAACAGAGAGAAGTTGTCGAGACTGGAGTGTGTGTGTGTGTGTGTGTGTGTGTGTGTGTGTGTGTGTGTGTGTGTGTAGCAGGAGACTAGGAAGAGAGTGGAGAGACATCAGGGTTAATCTTGCAGGTATGTCTTATGTGCTAAGTTATAAGGTGAATGTAGGGAGGAAGATCTGTTTCATTACTGAAGCAGGATAAACCCAATGGTTTAGCAAATCCAAAGACACTGGGCAAGACTGAGAATATCCAAAATTAAATGACAGTAGGCAATTCCTTTGAAGCTCTACCTCAGGAGTTTAGTCATAAAGAGAAATGTCCTTACAATTCTTACGCCTCACATCGAGCCTCTGTCTGCGCTTGCCATCATCATACTGATGGACCTTCTGCTGTGCACTAGCAACTGTTAGTCCGTAGCAGCTTCTGTTTGTAGAGTCAGCACTACTTACCACATTTTCCATTTGTTTAGGAGCGATAAAAATGTTGGAGAGTAACATTTTATTCTGGGGAAATTCCTTGAACCGGAGATGTTTCTTTGGTGACAGAAAGTTTTGTTATGCTTGCTGACCAGCAGTAGGTTTCTCTGTTCATATTTAGCTTTCTAAATTGTCAGTCTTTCTGAAAATGAAAAAGGTATCTTAAGAGGTGATGGATGTAGCCTGTACCCAACTGTTACTGCCCCTGCACAGGGCATTCAGGAAAGCTGGTTCCTACCTTCAAATCTTGCATGGGATGTAGGGCAGGTACTGATATCTACAGCCAATAGGGAGCTCAGGTAGCATTCTGTAGAAGTACAGAGCTACAGTATACCATAGATTATCCTCACTTTGTATTTAATGTTACCTGAGCATTTTGTACGTTGCATATGTACTACTGTTCTAATTTTTTCTAGAGCTTTTCTCCCATGGGCTCGACTGAAAAGGGTATTGCTTTCCCAGTCAGACTTATCTGATAAATAAGTAAAGAAGCTTTTCATTTTACTTGAAGAGTTCCATGGCTTGTGCTGCTCAGTATCTCGAGGCCTTATTCAGTGTAGTCTTGGCATTGAAAGGTGAGCTTCTTGTCAAGACAGTAGCAGAGTTGGTATGGATAACCGAGGGAAAAAAATAATAAAAATAAAATAAGTTCCAAAAAACAAACTACGAGAGTCGCCCTAAGATTTAGTGCTTTTGTTCTTTAATATTGTCACCTTAGAACTTTGTCAGAATCTTTTTATAAAATGTTTCCATGCTATTTAAATACTCTCCAGGTTTTCCGCCAAAAATAAAAAAAAAACGGTCAAATACCATTTAAAGCACATGCACCCAGTGAAGTGCAATATTTAAATTAGTTTCAAAAATCTCAAAAAATAAACATTTCCTGGTATTCAGGACCAATCATTATATACTTAAAACAAGCCAATCATAGATCTTAATGGCTTTTTTTTTTTAACCAATCGTAAATCTTTGGTGGAAAAAGGCAAATCAGAAAAATCGGTGTTAAAATCTATTGTCAAAAAGTGATGTTCCCAAATGGTGACCCATCCAAATGCTGTCCAGGCTCGATCCTGCCTGGCTTCTAAAGTCAGATAATATTGGGCACATTTATTCTAACTAATGATTTGTTCCCAGAACAAAACATTTTATGGTAATCATATAATTTAATCCAGGGGGTAGATCTGCCATACATGCTGTTTGCCATCCGGATTCGCAAGATTCCAGGAAAACCTTATACTTACGTTCTAAAGGCTGGGTTGCTAAAACTTTCACAAATCAAAGCGTGTTTAGCCAATGCATTATTTGCATCATGTTTTCTGATGGCTAAATTATGTTCATAGATACTACATTTTAAACATCTCAGTGTTTTACCTGTGTAAAAACTTGAACATGAGCCACATAAAGCCAAATAAACTACCCCAATGGAAGTGCAGTCAAACCTTTTCTTAGCAGTAAAAACCATGTTGTGAGCATTGAATGTAATACTTGAACTGCTTGCTTTATCACGGCACTGTTTGCAACATCCACACATGAATGTGCCCGTTCTTCTCCCTACTATTGTATTGCCTGTCTGTGTAGACTTTTCTAAAATGGTTTTTATATTGTATCTCTTTTTGTAAGTAAACAATGACTTTGAACCTAGTATCTGAGCCATATCTGTGTTGCCCAGAATACATTTCCAATTAACTGTCAAGATGTTTTTTTTATAATGTTCATGTGTATAGATGTAGGAAGGGGAAAGACATTCCTGAATCCAGTCTTGTTGTTCTGGATTATAGGCATAGCTGAAGGATCTGTTGACAGTTGAAGCTCTACTTTATTTAGGATAGGTCTTGCCCTGTCCATTCTGAGTAATAACACTTCTTGCTCAGTTTTATTTAACTAAGCACTGATATAACCTCGTTCAGGAAAGTAATAACATCTTAGAGTAACAAGTTCACTATTGAAGCATTCATTGCCACTAATCAATCTACTAAGTTTGATATATTGACCTTTTACAACACTTTTTTTCCATGTGCTGAGGGTGCAAACTGTGTTTATGTAAATATTGGTTGACAAAATTGCCTTTACGGTAAATATGGCTTTGAATGCACCCCTTCTCTTGTACAAAAGTCAGGGTCACATCAAGATGATTAATTTACTTGTCAGAACCACCTTTAGTTGTTTGTCTTTCGGCTTGAATTTCAAAAAACTTGTACTCATGTTCGAGTCATTGAGAAGCAAATTAAATTAATCCTCTTTTCCATTCCATATGAAAATCAAATCATCAATGTATCTTCGATAAAAAACGACTTTGTGGAATAGCAGATGTTGTTTTAACTTCTCTTGTTCTCAAAGTGCCATTACTAAATTTGTAACTTTGGCCACTCATTGCAACTCCACTTTTCTGTTCATAAAGGTTTCCATCAGACCAGAAAAAAATTGTTCTCCGGTACCAGAGATAATAACAAACATATGGTGTTTGTAGTGTTCACATTCAAATTTGAGAACTATAACAAATATTCCCTTATGGCGTCTCTTCCATCTTGTTGATCTATACACGTGTAGAGAGAGAACATTCAAAGATGCAAAATGCCAATCTGCAAAACGTGCCTGATGTTTCTATAATAATTCCAACAAATGTCATGAGTCTCAAAGATAGAACTCCAAGAACTGAACTACTGGGTTCAAAATATAATATAGATACCCTGAAATCTGTTCGGTCTTGTATTTCTGTGCCGATACCACTGGTCTAAAAGGTGGATTCATGGCATCTTTGTGTACTTTGGGAATTCCAAATAGTTTCGCCATTTGAGGTAACTCAACCATCGTATATTCATAAAGTTCACTGTCCAAATCCCCACAATGGAGAAGTTCATCCAAAGTACTGTCTGTCATGGAAAAGGACACTTGAATTTTATTAGTTTTTTTCATAACAGTGAGTGTCAGGAAACAGCTGCTCTATTGTTTCGTTATATTTACTGCTGTCCATGATCACTAAAGTCCCACCTTTATACACTCTCATATTACGAATGCATCTGTAAGATGACAATTCAATTAGGGCTTTTTTCTCAGAACTACTCAAATTTTATATCCTGCATTTTTTTGCCCTAGTTTTTCCTTAAATCAGACTCCACTTACTCTTGAAAAACTTAATGTAAAACTGGATTGTAAGTACTACTTTCATGTGGTTTCCTCAACTCTTCTTGATACTGTGGAATATCATGCAAGATGTAACTTAAATTTAGTTTTCTCAAATACAATCTAAAATCAGCAATGGTATCGGTCAAACATGCAGATTGTGTGGGAATAAAAGACTGTCCTTTCTCTAGACTTTAAAATGCTCGGGACACAATGTTGCAGAACTAAGATTCAAGACCACTGGACCAAAATCTGAATTAGATATTTCAATGTTTGAATTTAATGATGTTCTTCGTGTTTCACTGTTGCAGTCATTACATTTGGGTAATCCTGCTGGCAGGTTGCCCTCAGTCGGCCTGAATTCCAAAGTCTTGGGTCCTGCGTCGGTTGCTGTCACCCCTTCCCTGACGTCGGGGGTATAAAAGATGCAGCCAACGACATTTTCTTCAGTCTTTCTTGCCACGCGGTGCCCTAAGCAGAAACAGTTTGCAAGTGCCAGTCGGCCAACTCCTGAGATTTTCGTGTTTGAGTTTCAGATCCGAAGTCTTCATTAAAAGCTAAGTACCCCGTTGGGGAAACTTTTTTCTTGCTCCAGACCGATGTCAGAAAAAGTTAATAATTGAATTTCTTGTGGGAAGCAAATACCTCATAAGGACTTTCATTCTTACTGTATTCCTTGCCTAGGCCCTGACCACGACGTTTCAACTTGTCGGTTTTCTGCTAGATTTAACCAACGCACTATTAAGCGTTGGTACGATTTTGCACTAAGGTATTTTGGGCGCAGATTTAATTATACAATGTCATCGGATAGCCATCCGACTACCGGAGTTCACAAAAAGCGCAAAGAAAAAGACAGGCAACCGAGGTCCAAAACTGACAATGAAGCTTCTCCTAAGCCAGTCGCCGGTTCTCAGTGAGGCGCTTTCACAGCCCCTGATGCTTGCTACTTTAGAGTTGCAGGACGCTACCGGCTCCCACGTGGAGTCTGCCAGACCACTGGAAACTCAAGGTATTGGAGCCTCGGAGACTATTCCCTCAGATGAGTCCGGAGCCGCTGAGCAGGCATCTGCTTCTGAGGGTGTATTCAGACCCAAACAATTCTACATTAAACCGACTTCAGCTTCAAAGGCAAAGACTAAAGCACCTTTAAAAGCAAAGAAACAAGTTCACCAGCCACATGGACAGGCCTCCATGCCCAAAAAACAGATGCTCAAAATGGCCAAAGACTTAATTACCTTGATCAGGGGTTCCCATCCCCCTCCTGATAAGAGACCTAGCAAGAGACAGACTATGAATCTTCAGATCAGGTTTCCATTTCCTCTGATCTGGAATATTCTCTTCCCCCCCTATGAGGATTCTGATGCTGAAGAATCTATTCCTTCAGCTTCTCCTCCTGAGGACTATTCCTTTGGGGAAACCTTGCATACCATGAGGGAGCATTTCCATTGTGAGAGCCAAGATTTTTCAGAATCTAAGAAGAGGCTCAGGGACTTCCTTCTACTACCTCAACACAGGCCTCTAGCTATCCCACCTGTGTTAGACATTGTAGATGATGTGTTTTCAGAGTCTAGTCTGACCCCTGACTCCTTACCTCCAGCTCCTGTTAAGCCTGACAGATACTACAGGGTTCCTGACTCTCATAAATTCCTTTTCAAAAACCATGCTGCAGACCCAGAAACTATTTCTCAGGGTCCCAAAGGGGTTAAGGCTTCCACTGCAAAAAACCCTACCCCCTCTGACAGAGATTCTAGGGCACTGGATAGATGGGGAAAAAAGATTAACACATATGCTACCTTGGCTATAAGGGCCTTAAACTGCCAGATGTTCATCGTGCATACAGCTGCAGTCATAACAGATGGGTTATCCTGCCGTCAGGCGGGTCCTCGGTCGGCCGAATTTCAAAGTCTAGGTCCGGCGTCGGTTGTTGTCGCTTCCTCCCTGACATCAGTGCGGCAGGGGTATAAAAGAGGCAGCCGACGCCATTTTCTTCAGTCTTTCTTGCCGCGCGGTGCCCGAAGCAGAAGCAGTTCGCAAGTGCTGGTCGGACAGCTCCTGAGATTTACGGAAGTATTTCAGCCGAAGTCTTCTTGAAAGCTAAGTACCCCGTTGGGGAAACTTTTCTTGCCTCAGACCGATGTCAGACAAAGTTAATAATTGTATTTCATGTGGGAAGCAAATACCGCATAAGGATTTCCACTCTTACTGTATACCTTGCTTAGGCCCAGACCACGACGTCTCGGCCTGCCGTTTTTGTGCTAGATTCAACAAACGCACTATTAAGCGTCAGGCGGAGTTCGCCCTTCACTTTTTTGGCAAAAAATTGAATTATATTATGTCGTCGGATACTCCGACTCCAGTTTTGAGCAAAAACCGCAAAGATAAGGACCGGCATACGAGGTCCGCACCACCTACCGATACCACGCTAAGGCCGACTACCGGTTCTCCGGTACTCGGCGAGGCACCTACGCAGCCCCTGAGCACCGATGACAATGCATTACCGGTGTCTTCAGTACCTGAGGTCGCAGGCTCCTCGGCCCCCATTCCTACTACAGATACCGACGCCACTCCTGGCGGGGAAACTCAGAATTTAGACAGGCCTGCCCTTTCTCAAGGGGTCTTCAGGCCTTCCTCCTTCTCTATTAAAGCCTTCACTAAATCTAAAACAGCCATGAAAACCAAAAAACAGGTTCCTCAGACACCCGCTCAAGGCACCATGCCTAAAAAACAGATGCTTAAAATGGCTGAGGATTTGATTACTCTTATCAGGGGTTCTCAACCCCCCTCTGACAAAAGGCCCAGATTAGAGGAAGACTACCCTTCCTCAGATCAAGCTTCTATTACCTCAGAACTATCTGAGGACCAGGATTGTGCCTATTCTCCATTCAAGACTCTGATGCAGAGGAGTCTATTCCCTCGGTCTCCCCCACTGAGGACTTCTCTTTTGGGGAAACCCTGCATACATTGAGTGAACACTTTCACTGGGAAGGCCAAGATTACTCAGATTCCAAGAAAAGGCTCAGGGAATTTCTTCTGCTCCCCCAGCATAGGCCTCTGGCTATCCCTCCTGTTTTAGATGTATTGGATGATGTGTACACAGAAGCCAGCCTTAATCCTGATTCTTTGCCTCCAGCTCCTGTTAAACCAGACAGGTATTATCGGGTTCCTGATTCTCACCAGTTCCTATATAAAAGCCGTACTGCTGACCCAGAAACTATTTCACAGGGTCCCAAGGGAATAAAGGCCTCTACTGCTAAAAACCGATTACCTTCAGAGAGAGATTCCAGATCTTTAGAAAGGTGGGGGAAAAAGGTGTACACCTCGGCCACTTTAACCATGAGGGCATTAAACTGTTAGTTCCATATGTTAAAAGTATCAACAGTTTTTGATATCTCAGCTGAAAAGCAAAATGACACAACCAGAACAACCAGATTTAAAAGAGTTGCAGTATTTGTTGCATGGTGCAGAGCAAGTGGGTAAACATACCTTGCAGTGTGGATTTGATGCTTTAGAGGCCTCATGTAGAGCTGCTGTTACGGGGTCTGTTATACGTAGGCATGCTTGGCTCAAAAGAGCAAACCTTACCAGATCATGTCAAAGCTAAATTATTAGATGCACCTCTTCAAAAAGATGTATTGTTTGGTGTTAAAGCAGAGGAGGTGCTAAAGAAAATGGAGGAAAAAGCAAAATCAATGCAAACAGTGAAAGATTTCCTGCAGGTACAGCCTCCACGTTTCAGCAGAAACTGGCCTTCAAAAAATTGGTCCTTTCCAGCCACGGACAGACCTCAAAGGGTAGATACAGGCATCCAAGGGGTAGAGGGCAACCTCAAGGATCTTTCAGAGCCAGACAGTGGCAAGCACCAACCCCAAGAGATGGAGAAGATAGATCACAGTCTTTTAGAAAACAGACACAATGACTTCCCCCTACACCTGCCAAGCAAAGCTTTAATGGCAGCACCTTTGGGCGGAAAACTGACATTATTCTCAAAAAATTGGCATATTGTTACAAAAGAAAAATGGATTCTGGACATTATAGACAGAGGCTACAGGTTCCACTTTCACACCCTTCCAAAAATGAGAGGCATGCCAAACCTGCCACAAAATCAAAGGAGAGAGGCACAAAAACAAATTTCAGCTCTCATGGACATGAAAGCAATTCAAGAGGTACTTGCAAAAGAACAAGGTCAAGGGTTTTATTCCAGACTATTCCTGGTACCAAGGAAAGACAAAGATTGGAGACCTATCTTAGACCTATCCATCCTAAACACATACCTACAGGTGCCAAAATTCAAGATGCTCACATTACAGCAGCTTCTTCCCATGCTGGGCAAGGAGTCTTGGCTGGTAACATTGGACCTCAAGGAGGCATACCTGCATGTCCCTATCAGACAAGATTGCAGAAGATACCTCAGATTTCTTACAGGTTCAACCCATTACCAATTCTCTGCATTGCCCTTTGGCTTATCTACTGCACGCAGAGTGTTTACGAAATGCTTGGCATCAGTAATCGCCTTCTGCAGACTACAAGGAATACAAATCTACCCATATCTGGACGACTGCCTGATCCAAGCGGACAGCAAGGACATACTACTGCAGCACCTGGCGTTTGTAATAAAACTATTGAACTTCCTGGGATACACAGTCAACAAAAAGAAATCAAAACTAATACCCTCTCAACAAATAATTTTCCTGGGTGCCAACTTGAATACAACCACCCAGATGGCCTACCTCATGCCAGACAAGCAAGGGCAACTGTCTCAATACTTCAGAAAAATGGCAGCTTACACCAAGCTAACTGCAAGGAAAGTCCTGCAGGCTCTGGGATTCATGGCATCTTGCATCCTACTTATCCCATGTGCAAAGCTGCATATGAGGAAACTTCAATGGTACCTAAAAAACGTATGGTCTCAACACAGCCACAGCTTGGAAGCAATTATACCACTCATTCCATGCCTTCAAAAGGAATTTATGTGGTGGGCGCAAGCTTGCCAAAGAAACACAGGTCTTCCTTTCTGTGTACCTCAAGCAACTCAAATCATCACAACAGACGCCTCAGACTACGCATGGGGAGCACACATGACAGATCAGTGCATTCAGGGAAAATGGGTGCAAAAAGAGAAGCTCCTTCACATCAACCAAAAGGAAATGCTAGCCGTGCAAAAGGCTATTATGACCTTCAAAGACCTACTGCATCCAGGCCAGCTATTGATAAGGACAGACAACACCACAGTGATGTGGTACATAAACAAACAGGGGGGAACTCATTCATACCCCCTGTGCAGGCAAGCCATGACCCTATGGAACACAGCACTGGAATTGAAAATTCAACTACAGGCACAATTCCTGCCAGGGAAGGAAAACACACTGGCAGACAACCTAAGCAGAAATATGACAGAGCCACACGAATGGAAGTTGCATCCTCAAATTTTCACAGAGATAACTCAGGCATGGGGACAGCCAGACATAGATCTCTTTGCTACCCACAGAAATTGTCAGTTGAAAAAATTTTGTTCAAGGACCTATCATCCACAGGCCTGGAAAGTGGACGCACATTCCTTCAATTGGGCAACATTGGCAGCCTATGCCTTCCCGCCTCTTCCTCTGCTGCCCAAAGTTCTATTAAAAGCCGGACCAGAGAGGCCGAAAATGATTCTCATTGCTCCAGACTGGCCAAGGCAACACTGGTATCCGCTCCTGAAGAGCCTGACACATTCTCCACCATGGATCCTACCTCTAGTCCCTCTTCTGTTGTCCCAGCACAACTACAAAACTCTTCACAGCCATCTCAAAACTCTAAATCTAGCTGCATGGAGAATTCCTTGATTTCCCAACAGTTTCTCCTCTCCAAGGAGGTGCAGGATGTCATCTTGGAGGCCAGAAGACCTTCAACTAGAAAGGCCTACTCTGCCAAATGGAAACGATTTTGTGCCTGGAATCAAAAAAAGGGACAGAATCCTTGGGTAATAAATATACCTCAAATTTTACAATACCTAGCTGAGATGTTAAACAATGGACTTTCCTTCTCCTCCATAAAGATCCACGCTTCAGCCATTTCTGCACAATACAACACAGATCCTCCTTTATTCTCTCATCCTCTCTTAAGGCAGTTCCTCAAAGGGGCAAAGAATATAAACCCCCCAAGGAAACTACCAGTCCCTGCTTGGGACCTCAACTTCATATTGGAAAAGCTGACCCTTCCTCCCTTCGAACCAGCTTCTTCATCAGAGTTACAGTACTTGTCATGGAAAACAGCCTTTCTTCTGGCTATCACCTCAGCTCGCAGGGTTTTGGAGCTACAGGCCCTCATGGCTATGCAACCATTCATCATTTTCCATCAGGACAGAGTTTCCTTACGAACCAACCCTACCTTTATGCCAAAGGTAGTATCCAGTGTAGCTTTGAATCAGACTATCCACTTACCTACCTTTTATCCTAATCCACAAAACAAAGGGGAAAGACTACTACATTCCCTTGGACATTCACAGACAACTTCGTTATTATTTGGACAGGACAAAGCCATTCAGGAAATCTGAGCAACTCTTTGTGTCCTATGCTGCAGGTGCTCAAGGAAAGGCTATTTCCAAACAGACAATTTCAAAATGGATAGCCCACTGCATACGCTTTTGTTACTCATTTCATGGAAAAACTGTGCCTGCATGCATCAGATCCCACACCACCAGAGCCATGGCTACCTCTACAGCCTTCCTCAGGGGGGTCCCTACCAAGGATATTTTGGAAGCAGCCACCTGGAGTTCAGTGCACACTTTCTCCAAGCACTATCACCTCCCACTATACTCTAAGTCTAGAGCGGGCTTTGCCACAGCAGTCCTGCAGGGCATCCTAGCCCTGCCTAGTTCCACTTAGTGCCTACCACCCCTTACTTAGCTTTGGTATTCTACCCATCTGTTATGACTGCAGCTGTATGCACGATGAACATAGTACAGTTTTGTACCTACCATAAATGTAGATGTTCAAGTGCTCATACAGCTGCAGTCCAGGTTTCCCTCCCTCCAACCCCTCTAAGGACAGGCCTTATGACAAACCCCTTTCATATAACCTATTGGGGTACTCTCTTATGGTGTATTTGCTTGCAACTACTGTTTTTGATTTATCAACATTGCATTTTTGCATAATATTATGTTTGCCTTCCTTTTGGGGGCACCTGACATCTGGGGCAAGAAAAACTGAAGAAAATGGCGTCGGCTGCCTCTTTTATACCTCTGCCACACTGACGTCAGTGAGGAAGTGACGACAACCGACGCCGGACCTAGACTTTGGAATTCGGCCGACCGAGGACCCGCCTGACGGCAGGATAACCCATCTGTTATGACTGCAGCTGTATGAGCACTCGAACATCTACATTTATGGTAGGTACAAAACTGTACTTTTCATATGCTCAAATATCAGCAGTATGACATGACACTGCTTAAACAGAAAATTTTGGTAAATTCTGAATGTGCAGATAACAAAGAAATGCAGGCTTTGTTGCATGCAGCTGAACAAGTTGGAAAGCATACTTTGCAATGTGGTTTTGATTCTCTGGAGGCCGCCTGCAGGGCCGCTGTTATGGGCTCTGTAATTAGGAGGCATGCTTGGTTAAAGGAACAAAATCTGCCTGATCATGTCAAAGCTAAATTATTAGATGCACCATTACAGCATGATACCTTGTTTGTGTTAAGGCAGAAGAGGTGTTAAAGAAAATGGAGGACAAAACTAAATGTATGCAAACGTTCAAAGCTTTTTTACAAGTACAGCCACCTAGGTGTAGCAGACATTGGCCTACAAAGAACTGGTCCTTTCCAGTGTCAGACAGACCTCAAAGGGGCAGATCCAGATGCCCTAGAGGCAGATCCCAGCCACAAGGTTCGTACAGGTCTAAACAATGGGGTGCTTCTACCTCCAAAAGTGGAGGACAAATCACAACCTTACAGGAAACAGTCCCAATGACTCCCCCTGCCTGCACCAAGCACTTATTTCCTGGCAGCACCCTTAGGGGGAAAATTAGCACTTTTTTCTCAAAATTGGCACATTATAACCCAGGACAAATGGGTTCTAGACATAGTGTCACAAGGCTACAAGTTTCACTTCCATACCCTGCCAAGGGCAAACGGTTGGCCAAACCTGCCAAAAAAAACAATGGACAGAGGCTCAAAAACAAGTCTCATCCCTCATGGACATGGGGGCTATTCAACAAGTGCCACAGCAAGAGCAGCGACAAGGATTTTACTCAAGACTGTTCTTGGTACCCAGAAAGAACAAAGCATGGAGACCAATACTGGACCTATCTATTCTAAACACTTTCCTGGATATACCAAAATTCAAGATGCTGACCTTTCAGCAGCTTCTGCCCATGTTGGGCAGAAAGGCTTGGCTCGTCACTTTAGACCTAAAAGAGGCATACCTACATGTCCCAATCAGACAATCATGCAGAAGATACCTCAGATTCAAGGCTGATTCAAAGCATTACCAATTCTCTGCACCGCTCTTTGGCTTATCTACTGCGCCCAGGGTCTTCACAAAGTGCCTGGCACCAGTAATTGCTTTCTGCAGACAAAGAGGAATACAAATATATCCTTACCTGGACGACTGCCTCATTCAAGCAGAGAACAAGGACATTCTACTACAGCATCTGGCGTTTGTGAAAAGACTTTTAACATGCCTAGGGTACACAGTCAACGAAAAGAAATCAAAACTAGTACCCTCTCAAGAGATAATATTCCTGGGTGCAAGCTTAAATACAACTGCCCAGATGGCTTATCTCATGCCAGACAAACAAAGGCAACTGACTACCTATTTCAAGGAAATGGCAACAAAGGCCCAGTTATCTGCAAGAAAAATTCTGCAGGCGTTGGGCTTCATGGCATCCTGCATCCTACTAATTCCATATGCAAGACTGCATATGAGGAAACTTCAATGTTACCTAAAAAGTGTCTGGACACAACATTGCCACAGCCTGGAAACAATGATTACTCTCATTCCCTGCCTGCAACAGGAGTTTCGATGGTGGGCAAAGGCTTGTCACCAAAACAAGGGACAGCCATTCTCACTACCCCCAGCCAGGCAGAACCTAACAATGGATGCATCAGATTTTGTGTGGGGGGCCCACATGGCAGGAAGAGGCATTCAGGGCACCTGGTCCACAAATCAAATGCATCTACATATCAATCAAAAAGAGATGCTAGCTGTTCAAGATGCCCTGACAGCCTTCAAGGACCTAATTCATCCGGAACAACTACTGATAGACGGACAATACCACGGTCATGTGGCACATAAGCAGAGGGGCACGCATTTTTACCCCCTTTGCAGACTAAACATGGCGTTATGGGACACATCATTGACTTACCAAGTTCATCTGCAGGCACAATTCCTGCCAGGAAAGGACAATACTCTGGTAGACGACCTAAGCAGAAACCTCATGGATCCCCACGAGTGACAGCTGGATCCGCAAGTCTTCAGCATGATAACAAAGAAATGGGGACGGCCGGACATAGATCTGTTTGCCTCCCCACACAACTGTCAACTAAAAAGATTCTGCACAAGGACTTATCACAGACAAGCATGGAAAATGGACGCCTTATCTTTCAACTGGAAAAACCTATCTGTATATGCCTTTCCTCCACTGCCTCTCCTCCCCCAAGGTACTCCTAAAGGTGAGACAGGAGAAACCAAAAATTATTCTGATTGCCTCAGACTGGCCCCGCCAGTTCTGGTATCCAATCTTAAGGGACTTGTCTCAATGCCCAGCCTGGACCTTACCTCAGATACCTCACCTACTGTCCCAACAAAACAATCAGATTCTGCACAGCCAACTCAGGACTCTAAACCTGGCAGCATGACGGATAATGTAGCCATACAAAGCACAACTCTCAGTAAAGCTGTGATTTATGTCATTTTGGAAGCCAGAAGGCCTAGTACTAGAAAATCCCATGCTGGAAAATGGAAGAGATTTTGTGCTTGGAACCAAGCTCAAGGAACCGACACAGCCGTACCAAATATTCTTCAGATTTTGCAATACTTAACTGAGATGCTGGACAAAGGCCTATCTTTTTCATCAATTAAAATCCATGCCTCTGCCATTTCGGCTCATTACAATACAGAGCCACCACTCTTTTCTCATCCTTTATAAAGGCAGTACCTCAGAGGAGCCAAAAATTTAAGGCCTCCAAGGAGATCGCCAATGCCTGCATGGGACCTCAATTATGTCTTGGAAAAACTCACCGTACCTCCTTTTGAGCCAGCTGCTACTGCGGATATAAAGTTTTTATCTTGGAAAACAGCTCTGCTCCTAGCAATAACTTCTGCAAGATGAGTGTCAGAGTTACAGGCTCTCATGGCTGTGGAACCTTTTATCATTTTTTATCCAGACAGGGTCTCTCTGAGGACAAACCCTACATTTATGCCTAAGGTGTGGTGTCCAGTGTAGCCCTTAACCAAACTATTCATTTGCCAACTTTTTATCCAAATCCACAGAACAAGGGGGAGAAAATTCTGCATTCTTTGGACGTACACAGACAACTTAGATTCTATTTGGACAATTAAAGTTTTCAGAAAGACAGAACAATTACTAGTGGCATATGCTGCAGGATCACAAGGAAAGGCTATCTCCAAGCAGACTATTTCAAAGTGGATAGATCACTGCATTCCTTTCTGCTACTCTCAGCATGGCAAGCCAGTGCCTAAGGGCATTAGGCCACATTCAACCAGAGCTGCAGCCACTTCGGCAGCCTTTCTCAGGGGAGTACCAACCAAAGATGTTTTAGGGGCTGCTACCTGGAGTTCAGTGCACACCTTTTCAAAGCATTACAATCTGCCTCTTTACTCTAAAGCCAGAGCAGGCTTTGCCACTGCAGTTCTGCAGGGCCTCATAGCCGCTCCTAATGCTGTTTAGCTCCAGCCCCCCCCAACCATAGCTTTGGGACTCTACCCAAATGTAATGACTGCAACAGTGAAACACAAAGAACATAGTACAGTTGTGTACACTTACCATAAATGTAGATGTTCGAGTGTATTCACTGTTGCAGTCCAGGTTACCCACCCGCCATCCCCCTTATTTCTGCTGGAACTTATCTTTACTTCTCTGATCTATACAACCTATGTGGTGTATTTGCTTGCAGATGAAGGTAAAGTTCATTTTGGTGCATGTATGTTTTATATTGGGTTGGGAGGGTGGCTTAATGGTTAAGGTTTTTGCCTTACAAACACTAAGGTGCAGGGTTTGAGTGTCACAAGGCATAATTGGCTAGGCTTAAAATGGCTCGCAAGGGCATTTAGCTTTGTACTAATCTATGAACCTATATATATATGTGTGTGTATATATATATATATATATATATATATATATATATATATATATATATATATATATATATATAGCTTACCCTTTTGGGGGCACCTGACATCTGGGGCAAGAAAAACTGAAGAAAATGGCATCGGTTGCATCATACCCCTGATGACCTGACATCAGGGAAGGGGCAACAGCAACCGACGCAGGACCCAAGACTTTGGAATTCAGGCCGACTGAGGGCAACCTGCCAGCAGGATTACCCAAATGTAATGACTGCAACAGTGAATACACTTGAACATCTACATTTATGGTAAGTGTACACAACTGTACTTTTCCAACCATGTCTCCCTTTGCCTTTGAATTTACCTCTTTGGCACCACTTTGGGGTTCGATAATTGCCCTAAGAATTTGTCCAGTGTGGGGGGCCAGAGACAAAACAGCAGAAAATCCGTAGATGTACTGGGGGTTTCTTGTCTTCCAGGTGACTGATTTTCATTCAAAGTGATGTTAGTATTGTTGTTGTTGACCCCCACATAAATTTTGTCCAAAATTGGTTGCGTTGTCTTCACCAACTGGTTGATGGCATAAGCAGAACCATTTTGATATGCCTTTAAATCCCATTCAAACTTACCCCTTTTCCTGTTGACAATAGCAGCTACATGTCATTCCTCTTTACCAGTTCTATTATATATATATATATATATATATATATATATATATATATATATATATATGTATGTTCTTTATAACTTCACTCAACTTATTACCGCAACAACCAGACCTTCTAAAGACTGCCTCTTTGGGAGCACTTTAGACTGGATTCTAGTTTCACATCCCCACTATATCACTAATAGTGGTACCCTTCCTGACCGAGTAGGTGACCACCTTCCCACTTTTGCCCATCGGCTTCCATCAACCCTACAACTAGCCTATACCTTTACCTCTACTTGGTACCAAAAAAACTTCAATCCTGATGAATTCTCAGATGTACTAAAAAGAACACATTGGAATCCGCTAAAAACTGTATCCCTAGATAATGCTCTTACCTTCTTTAATACAACCTTCCTAAATGTGCTTGACTCCTTTGCCCCGTGGAGAACAAAGCGCACAAAAAGCAACTCCATGCTATGGCTAACTAAGAACACTTTACTCTTCATGCGGCTCAGGGATAAAGCCTAGAAACACTGCCATGAAACTAAAACTAGCATTGCCCTGAATGAATACAAAACACTTCATAACAAAGTAAAATAAAATGTATTACCTCTGATCACAAAGCCTATTTTCCACACTCCAAACCAACCATATCATCAACCCCAAAAAATTCTGGGATGGAATTTCCTCTCTCCTTAACCCAGGTAAAAAAAGAGAACCCCTGCCCAGACCCAGATGCCTCCAATTTAGAATCAGCTTCTCAATTCAACTCATTCTTCATTGATTCTGTAGCTAAATTAACATCAGCCTTCACTAATAATTCTGCTCCCCCACAAACAACCACACGCATCCCTTTCTCTTTTACTAACTCCAGCTCCCAAACTCCCCCCTTCTCCATGAACCCTATCCCTATCATAAAAAAATTACTTCAGAAAATGAAACAGTTGAATACGAAAACAGTACCAACGAACCAGGAACCACTGAGGAAATTAACGTTCTTTATTGAGGATTAATGTTTTCACCTCCACTATGCAGAAGCTTCTTCAGAAAAACAACAAGAAGCACAGAAAAAGCGCCAACATTTAAAACAGTGTTACAATGATGTCACTTCCTTAGATACTTTGTAACTAAGTTACTAAACAAGTTCGTATCCCCATACATCATGGAAAGATGGAACAATTATATGACACATTTTTAATAAAAATATAGTTAAAAATATGTTTTAAAAAAATTTTTAAAAAATTATTTCCTATGTATCTATAACAATTATACATCTACATCATTATTAATGAAACTAACTAAAAAACTTTAAAACTTTAACCATGAGCCATAGATTAAGCGTGCCATGTCCATATTGACAGTGATTTTAACGCTGTCTTATCTCAAATAACTTTTATATCTTAGAACAGAGGAAATATTACAACACTCGTTTAAACCAGGGTAGGAGAAGGCATCCAAACCAATTTGCCACTCAAGCTCCTTTATTTCCAAAACTAGGGTCTGAGGGCCACCTCTGATTCCCGTAGCAACATGTTCAATCCCCATAAAGTGAAAACTATGCCCCACATTATTTAGGATATGTTTAGATAGGGCATTATCAGATGTTCTTCATCTCACATTGCTGCAGTCCTTACATATGGGTAGTCCGCTGTCCTCGGTCGGCCCGAATACCAAAGTATTAGGCTGACGTCGGTCAAGGCGCTTAAAACTGACATCAGGACATCAGGGTACAAAAGCGCATGACCGACGTCATATCCTCAGTCTTTTTTGCCGCATGGTCCGATGCAGAAGCAGCATTGCAAGTGCCGTTCGGCGTTTTGAAATTTTTCGAATTCGGAGTTTCAGACCGAATCCAAGTTGGCTAAGTACCCGTTAGAATATTTTGTTTTTCTTGCCTCAGTGTATTACCGGATGTCAGAAAAAGTGAATAATTGTATTTCTTGTGGGAAACAGATACCGCATAGGGATTATCATTCTTTGTGCATTCCTTGTTTGGGGCCTGAGCACGACGTAGTTGGGTGTCGCTTTTGTGCTAGGTTTAATAAGCGCACTATTAAGCGAAGGTTAGATTGTGCTAGGCTGGTCTTCGTAAGCGGTGCAATTATAATATGCCGCCGGATACTCCGGCCGCTTCCGAAGAAGCGCAAAGACAAAGCGGTTAAACCCAGGCAGGATGAGTCGTCCGTTCCGGACGCCGGTTCTTTAGAGGCTTCAGTGGAACCGGTGGTTCCGATAGAGGCTTCTCTGGAGTCTCAGGGGGAGTCTTTGATTTTGCAGGATGTGGCCTCTCACGAGGCAGATCAGGCTGAAGGGGCTTCTCAGGTTTCTGTACTCCCCTCCCTTCCCAGGGTGGTTAGACCCTCTCCTTCTGTTTCCAAGGCTTCTTCCAAGGGCAGGCCAGGTTTAGCTTCTGTTGGTGTCAGTCCTAGTTCTGCAGGGTCTGTGCCTAAGAAGCACATGCTTAAAATGGCAGAAGATTTGATTACTCTGATTAGAGGTTCTTTGCCCCCTCCTGATAAGAGGCCTAGGGTGGAGCCAGAGTTGGAAAGTTTTGAACAGGCTTCGGATGTTTCAGAGTCTTCGGCTGAAGACTTGCAGGAGTACACTCCTTATTCTGATTCTGATGCAGAAGATTCCACTCCTTCTGCTTCTCCTCCAGAGGATTTTTCTTTTTCAGAGACTCTTCATTCTATGAGGGAACATTTTAAGTGGGAAGGTCAGGACTTCTCTGATTCACGGAAAAGGCTTAGAGAGTTTTTGTTTTTACCTCAACATAGGCCCTTAGCTATACCTCCTGTTCTGGATGTTGTGCAAGATGTATTTTCAGAGGCTTCTCTTAATCCTGATTCTCTGCCTCCTGCGCCTGTTAAACCGGATAGGTATTATAGGGTGCCTGAGGCTCATAAATATCTCTATAAGAGTCCTAGGGCAGACCCAGAAACTGTGAGTCAGGGACCTAAGGGGGTCAAGGCCTCTGTTGTAAAGAATCCGGTCCCTCTAGATAAAGAGGCCAGAGCTTTGGATAGATGGGGAAAGAAGGTTTATACATCTTCTATCTGAGCTATGAGGGCTTTGAATTGCCAGTTTCATATGTTGAAATATCAAAATTTTCTTCTTTCACAATTGAAATCTAAGGTGGATGCTCTGGCAGAAGGCATTGACTGTAAAGAATTACAAGATTTGGTGCATGTCTCTGAACAGGTGGGTAAGCATTCTTTACAGTGTGGTTTTGATGCTTTGCAGGCCTCTTCTAGGGTGGCTGCCACTGGTTCAGTTCTTCGCAGGCACGCCTGGCTTAAGGATCAGAATTTATCTGACCATGTTAAGACAAGGATTTTGGATGCTCCTTTGCAGTCTGAAGTGTTGTTTGGTCCACCTGTGGAGTCAGTCTTGAAGAAATTGAAGACAAGGCTAAGTCTATGCACACTGTTAAAGATTTTTTGCAAGTTCAGCCTCCAAAGTTTAGTAGAAGTTGGCCTGCTAAGGGGTGGACGTATCCTTCTTCTGATTATCAGTCTAGGGGTAGATCTAGACGTGGTAGGGGCAGAGCTCAGAGTTCCTTCAGACCTAGAACATGGAGTTCACCTGCACAGTCTTCGAGTGAGGGCAGGGGCCAGTCCTTTCGTAAACAGGCCCAATGACCTACTTTTTCAGCTGCCAGATCCTTCTTGCCTGGCAGCACCTTTGGGAGGACGGTTGGCACTATTCAAGGAAAATTGGATTTTAATTACCCAAGACAAATGGGTATTGGATATCATACACCAAGGTTACAAGTTTTATTTCCATACCTTACCTCCTTTCAAAGGCATGCCAGACGTTCCTCCTCAGCAAAGACTAGAGGCTCACAAACAAATTTCTCTACTACTTCAAATAGGAGCTATACAACCGGTCCCTCTGCCAGAAGTGGGCCTAGGATTTTACTCTCGCCTGTTTCTAGTACCAAAGAAAGGGAACACGTGGAGACCAATTTTGGATTTATCTATCCTCAACACATATCTGGACATTCCCAAGTTCAAAATGTTGACGTTACAACAGCTTTTACCTCTGCTGGGCAAAGATCACTGGATGGTGACTCTGGATCTCAAGGAGGCTTACCTTCATGTTCCTATCAGGCCCTGTTGCAGGAAGTATCTGCGTTTTCGGGCTGGGACTTTTCATTATCAGTTCTCTGCCTTGCCCTTTGGCTTATCTACTGCCCAGAGTGTTCACAAAGGTTCTGGCTCCAGTGGTAGCTTTCTTCAGGCTAAGAGGAATACAAATCTATCCTTATTTGGACGATTGCCAGATTCTGGCTCAAGGAAAAGACGAACTTCTTCATCATTTACAGTATGTGATGGCAGTGTTAAGATGCCTAGGGTATTCTGTGAACGAAATAAAGTCCAGTCTAGTACCCTCTCAGGACATGTGCTTTCTGGGTGTGAGACTGAATACAGCATCCCAGATGGCCTTTTTGACCCCGGACAAACAAAAGAATCTTTCTCTTTACTTCCACCAATTGTCTCGTCAGTCCAGGCTGACTGCAAGGACAGTCCTTCAAGCCTTGGGGTTCATGGCATCTTGTATTCTGGTACTTCCCAATGCCAAACTGCATATGAGGAAGCTACAATGGTATCTCAAAAATGTATGGACGCAGCACTGCCAAGATATGGACACTGTCATTCAGGTAATACCTTGCATTCAAAAGGAATTTTTGTGGTGGGCTCAGGAATGTCACCTAAACAAGGGACTCTCTGTGACCCGACCAGAGGCGAGTCAGATTCTAACGACAGATGCCTCAGTCAAAGCTTGGGGAGCTCATCTAAATGGAAAATGGGTACAAGACACGTGGCCTGCCAGACTTCAACATTTACATATCAACTTGAAGGAGATGTTAGCAGTCCAATTTGCATTGATAGCTTTCAAGGATTTACTTCTTCCAGGGCAGGTGTTGATTCAAACAGACAACACAACTGTCATGTGGTACATCAACAAGCAAGGAGGGACACATTCATATCCTCTATGCAGACAAGCAATGATTCTGTGGGAAACTGCTCTCAGTCTACAGCTAAATCTTCAGGCAAGGTTTCTGCCAGGAGCACAGAACTCCTTAGCAGATGTGTTGAGCAGACAAATTATGGATCCCCACGAGTGGAAATTGGATCCTCATGTATTTCAAAAATTGACAGTGTTATGGGGAACTCCAGACATAGATATGTTCGCTTCTCCACTAAATTACCAGCTGCCAAAGTTTTGCACAAAAAGGTTTCATCCCACAGCTTGGAAAGTGGATGCTCTCTCATTCAATTGGAGCAATCTTCACGTGTATGCCTTTCCACCACTGCCTCTCCTCCCAAAGGTACTCCTGAAGGTCAGACAGGACAAGCCAACCATGATTTTAATAGCTCCGGATTGGCCTCGACAGCACTGGTACCCATTACTGAGGAGTCTGGTACGGGAGCCTCCATGGCCTTTACCTTAGATTCCACACCTGCTGTCTCAGGAGAACAGTCATTTACTCAATGTCAAACTTCACTCTCTACATCTAACAGCCTGGCATATTCTGTTTTAAACCCTGGAGGGTCTCAGCTTCCACAACAAGTTTTGAATGTTATTTTGGAGGCCAGAAGGCCTAGTACAAGGAAAGTTTACGCAGATAAATGGAGGAGATTTTTAATTTGGAGTACAGCAAAGGACTTTGATGTTTCTAAACCTAATTTAAGTGTTGCTCTTCAATACCTTACTGAGTTATTGGACAAAGGTTTGTCCTTCTCCTCTATAAAGGTTCATGCTGCGGCAATTTCTGCTCACTATGACTGTGACCCACCATTATTTTCTCATCCTTTGTTTAAGCAATTCCTTAGAGGGGCAAAGAATATAAGGCCCCCACGTAGAGCTCCTACTCCTGCTTGGGATCTCAATTTTGTGTTGGAGAAACTCACTCTACAACCTTTTGAGCCTGCAGCGACTGCCGAGTTGAAATATTTATCATGGAAGACCGCTTTTTTGTTGGCCATTACCTCTGCGAGAAGGGTTTCTGAATTACAGGCCCTTATGGCGATTGAGCCTTTCTTAATTTTCCACAAGGATAAGGTGTCTTTGCGTACTAACCCTTCCTTTATGCCTAAAGTGGTTTCTAGTGTGGCTTTAAACCAAACTATTCATTTGCCTACTTTTTATGCAAACCCCCAAAATAAAGGGGAGAAGATTTTGCACACTTTGGATATACACAGACAGTTGCGATATTATTTGAGTAGAACTAAAGGGTTCAGGCAGTCTCAGCAGTTGTTTGTTTCATTTGCTTTGGGTTCTCAGGGCAAACCTGTTTCAAAACAAACTATTTCTAAGTGGATTGGTTTTGTATTGCTTTCTGTTATTCCCATCATGGTAAGGAGATTCCAGCTGGGATTAGGCCTCATTCCACTAGGGCTACTGCCACTTCTACAGCTTTTTTAAGGGGGGTAGCTACTAAAGATATTTTGGAGGCAGCTACTTGGAGTTCAGTGCATACTTTCTCTAAGCATTACCACCTTCCACTTTACTCTAAATCTAGGGCTGGATTTGCCACTGCAATTTTACAGGGCATTTTGGCAGCTCCTAATGCTTTATAGTTTTGCCATCCTCCCTTACCTCTGCTTTGGGATTCTACCCATATGTAAGGACTGCAGCAATGTGCGATGAAGAACATAGTACAGTTTTGTACCTACCATAAATGTAGATGTTCGAAGATCCACATTGCTGCAGTCCAATTTACCCTCCCTTCTTCCCCTCTGTAGTTAGTGGTGGTTGTGTGGTTTGGGTTGTAAATATTGTAAATATGGTTAGTGCAGGGGTGATTGGTTGTTTTTTGCTGTTTTTTGGCTTTGGCCTTTCTTTTTAGGGCCTTCTGACATCTGGGGCAAGAAAAGACTGAGGATATGACGTCGGTCATGTGCTTTTGTACCCTGACGTCCTGATGTCAGTTTTAAGCGCCTTGACCGACGTCAGCCTAATACTTTGGTATTCGGGCCGACCGAGGACAGCGGACTACCCATATGTAAGGACTGCAGCAATGTGGATCTTCGAACATCTACATTTATGGTAGGTACAAAACTGTACTTTTTCTTATTCTTTATGGCATAACAGTGTTGGTAGATTCGATCACTTAGCCTACGGTCCGTTTTCCCTATATAAAAACTAGGGCAACAGTCACAGAAAGCAGCATACACAACAGATTTTGTGTTTCAATTTATTTTAGAATTGATGGTATATTTCCTGTCCCTAATAATGAAGGAACTACCCGGTTTCAAAAATTTACACCTATTGCAAGATCCACAAATTACTGTGCCACTTTGCCTTGTGAACGGAGAAACTGCCTTACATCTTTGCAAAAGTTCTTTTAAGTTACTCCCTCTTCTGTACACGATAGAGGGGTATGTGCCTAATTTTTGAAATAATGTGGGATTATTATGGATAAAATACCAATTCTTTTTGATAATAGCCCATAGGTCACCTGCATGCTTGAAGTACGTTGTGACAAAGCTAACCTTAAAATCAACTTCTGTTAAAGTACCATTTGATCAATACTGCCACTCAAAACTCCATTTGTTGTAAATGCAACTGGTTCATCCCTTATTTGAGTGAGTCCATGTTCGTTGTCAAAAAGTAATGGTTGATAAAAACCATTTTCCCTTTTCAAAGAAACCTCCTCAATCAAATCATCTAACAAAAGAACTGGGTATCCTCTATTTATAAACATTGCTTTAAGGGTGGCACATTCTAAATTGAATGCTTCCACGGTACTGCACATACGCACAGCTCTGACCAGTTGTCCTTTGACAATTGATCTTTTTTGTTTTGGTGGATGATTGTTGGAATAATGTAAGAAGGCGTTACAATAAGTTGGTTTCCTATGAATGCATGACAGGAATCGATTATTATATAAATCCTTTGTCAGCTTCACATCCAAATAATCAATTTCTTTTGCTGAAAAGTGATAAGTAAATTTTAGAAAGGAAGTGGTCCCGTTCATATACTCTATCAAATCTACATCACTTTCGCCCCCTTGTACTAGAATAAACACATCATCCAAAAAGCGCATGTAGTATTTTATGATGTTTTTAAACCTTAAATTATCCATGAGGAATGTTTTCTCCCAGTAAGCGACAAATAGGTTCGCTACACTACCCCCACAAGGAGAGCCCATGGCAATTCCTTGTTTCTGGAGGTAGTAATGATCATCAAAGAGAAAAAAGTTTGAAGACAAAACAATATCCAATAATTGAGTCACAATCGCTATTTCATCCTTAGTAGCATTGAGGCTCAACAGCATCAACTCGACCCATTCTACCGCTTCCTGATGCGGTATAGACGTGTACAAATCGACTACATCGATAGTCAAAAAGTTAAAGGATGGGTCGAATTTGATGTTGTTGATAGTTTTCAAAAAAAGACCAGGAGTCCTTACATATTTCAGGGATTTGTCTCAAGTATTTAGAAATTATACCATCAATCAATCTAGAACATGGGTGTGTGATAGCACATCTTCCATCAACCAAGGCCCGCATTGGTGGATTTACCAGATCCTTATGCATTTTAGGGATCCCAAACATCACGGGCACTTTAGGAAAGGAAATGTTAATGAAATTATATGTATCGATATCAATCTTTCCCTCAATGAACAAGTCCCTGAAATATCCTTTAATTCTGTTGTAAGTCCCTATCATCTCATTTAAGGAAGAACGTTCATAAGCTGCAGAGTTTAATATAAGATACATTCTCCTATTGTAATCTGTTTTATCAAAGATGACCAGGCCCCCTCCTTTATTGGGTTTCATTACCCTTACTGACAACCCACACAAATTATTCAAAGCCATCATTTGGTCGTACGAGATATTACTCTGATGGTCAAACTATTTTTTACTACCAAAAAAATGTCTGAAGTCTAATTCACAGACATTCTCAAAGATGTTTAAGTTAGGGTGTAGTGGGGGGTTAAATGTGCTGGACAGTCTAAAATTCGATCGCTCACCTTGTGTATCATTATTAAACAATACTTTCAAATTCAATTTACGCACATAACATTTCAAGTTGATTAGTGTTTTGGCTAAACTAAGCTTTTGGTCCGGAACAAAGGAAAACCCTTTAGCCAACAGTTCAACCAATTCTTTGTCAATAGAAATGTTAGAAAAGTTATATACTTTAAAGTCACCTTTGTTATTAAGTAGGATGGTAGGTTTATTCAAGTCTGCTGGAGGACTTCCGTCTTGCCCATAGGATATTGTTATTTGTTCCAATTCTGTCGGTTCTGATACCGTTTGTTCTTCCCCCCCCTAAAAAAGCCCTCTGTTGGGACTTATTATTGGGGTTACCTTTATTAGTAGGATTAGTAGGATCGAGTAGTAGGATTAAAGCCAGTCATCAGAATAATAAAGGTAACCCCAATAATAAGTCCCAACAGAGGGCTTTTTTAGGGGGGAAGAACAAACGGTATCAGAACCGACAGAATTGGAACAAATAACAATATCCTATGGGCAAGACGGAAGTCCTCCAGCAGACTTGAATAAACCTACCATCCTACTTAATAACAAAGGTGACTTTAAAGTATATAACTTTTCTAACATTTCTATTGACAAAGACTTGGTTGAACTGTTGGCTAAAGGGTTTTCCTTTGTTCCGGACCAAAAGCTTAGTTTAGCCAAAACACTAATCGACTTGAAATGTTATGTGCGTAAATTGAATTTGAAAGTATTGTTTAATGATACACAAGGTGAGCGATCGAATTTTAGACTGTCCAGCACATTTAACCCCCCACTACACCCTAACTTAAACATCTTTGAGAATGTCTGTGAATTAGACTTCAGACATTTTTTTGGTAGTAAAAAATGGTTTGACCATCAGAGTAATATCTCGTACGACCAAATGATGGCTTTGAATAATTTGTGTGGGTTGTCAGTAAGGGTAATGAAACCCGATAAAGGAGGGGGCCTGGTCATCTTTGATAAAATAGATTACAATAGGAGAATGTATCTTGTATTAAACTGTGCAGCTTATGAACGTTCTTCCTTAAATGAGATGATAGGGACTTACAACAGAATTAAAGGATATTTCAGGGACTTGTTCATTGAGGGAAAGATTGATATCGATACATATAATTTCATTAACATTTCCTTTCCTAAAGTGCCCGTGATGTTTGGGATCCCTAAAATGCATAAGGATCTGGTAAATCCACCAATGCGGGCCTTGGTTGATGGAAGATGTGCTATCACACACCCATGTTCTAGATTAATTGATGGTATAATTTCTAAATACTTGAGACAAATCCCTGAAATATGTAAGGACTCCTGGTCTTTTTTGAAAACTATCAACAACATCAAATTTGACCCATCCTTTAACTTTTTGACTATCGATGTAGTCGATTTGTACACGTCTATACCGCATCAGGAAGCGGTAGAATGGGTCGAGTTGATGCTGTTGAGCCTCAATGCTACTAAGGATGAAATAGCGATTGTGACTCAATTATTGGATATTGTTTTGTCTTCAAACTTTTTTCTCTTTGATGATCATTACTACCTCCAGAAACAAGGAATTGCCATGGGCTCTCCTTGTGGGGGGTAGTGTAGCGAACCTATTTGTCGCTTACTGGGAGAAAACATTCCTCATGGATAATTTAAGGTTTAAAAACATCATAAAATACTACATGCGCTTTTTGGATGATGTGTTTATTCTAGTACAAGGGGGCGAAAGTGATGTAGTAGATTTGATAGAGTATATGAACGGGACCACTTCCTTTCTAAAATTTACTTATCACTTTTCAACAAAAGAAATTGATTATTTGGATGTGAAGCTGACAAAGGATTTATATAATAATCGATTCCTGTCATGCATTCATAGGAAACCAACTTATTGTAACGCCTTCTTACATTATTCCAGCAATCATCCACCAAAACAAAAAAGATCAATTGTCAAAGGACAACTGGTCAGAGCTGTGCGTATGTGCAGTACCGTGGAAGAATTCAATTTAGAATGTGCCACCCTTAAAGCAATGTTTATAAATAGAGGATACCCAGTTCTTTTGTTAGATGATTTGATTGAGGAGGTTTCTTTGAAAAGGGAAAATGGTTTTTATCAACCATTACTTTTTGACAACGAACATGGACTCACTCAAATAAGGGATGAACCAGTTACATTTACAACAAATGGAGTTTTGAGTGGCAGTATTGATACAAATGGTACTTTAACAGAAGTTGATTTTAAGGTTAGCTTTGTCACAACGTACTTCAAGCATGCATGTGACCTATGGGCTATTATCAAAAAGAATTGGTATTTTATCCATAATAATCCCACATTATTTCAAAAATTAGGCACATACCCCTCTATCGTGTACAGAAGAGGGAGTAACTTAAAAGAACTTTTGCAAAGATGTAAGACAGTTTCTCCGTTCACAAGGCAAAGTGGCACAGTAATTTGTGGATCTTGCAATAGGTGTAAATTTTTGAAACCGGGTAGTTCCTTCATTATTAGGGACAGGAAATATACCATCAATTCTAAAATAAATTGTAACACAAAATCTGTTGTGTATGCTGCTTTCTGTGACTGTTGCCCTAGTTTTTATATAGGGAAAACGGACCGTAGGCTAAGTGATCGAATCTACCAACACTGTTATGCCATAAAGAATAAGAAAACTGATAATGCCCTATCTAAACATATCCTAAATAATGTGGGGCATAGTTTTCACTTTATGGGGATTGAACATGTTACTACGGGAATCAGAGGTGGCCCTCAGACCCTAGTTTTGGAAATAAAGGAGCTTGAGTGGCAAATTGGTTTGGATGCCTTCTCCTACCCTGGTTTAAACGAGTGTTGTAATATTTCCTCTGTTCTAAGATATAAAAGTTATTTGAGATAAGACAGTGTTAAAATCACTGTCAATATGGACATGGTACGCTTAATCTATGGCTCATGGTTAAAGTTTTAAAGTTTTTTAGTTAGTTTCATTAATAATGATGTAGATGTATAATTGTTATAGATACATAGGAAATAATTTTTAAAAAAATTTTTTAAAACATTTTTAACTATATTTTTATTAAAAATGTGTCATATAATTGTTCCATCTTTCCATGATGTATGGGGATACGAACTTGTTTAGTAACTTAGTTACAAAGTATCTAAGGAAGTGACATCATGGTAACACTGTTTTAAATGTTGGCGCTTTTTCTGTGCTTCTTGTTGTTTTTCTGAAGAAGCTTCTGCATAGCGGAGGTGAAAACATTAATCCTCAATAAAGAACGTTAATTTCCTCAGTGGTTCCTGGTTCGTTGGTACTGTTTTCGTATTCAACTGTTTTCTTGATCGTGTTCTGTCCAGAAAATGAAACCATATAGTAATGCCCCTAATGAGAGACCCTCCTACTTCCTAAAAATAGCAGCAGAAGCTGTTGCCTGCCCTATCTGCATACTAATAAATCAATCAATCTCAGAGTGCCATATACCCCAGCTCTGGAAAAAAGCCTTGGTTATACCACTCCATAAAGGAGGCAATTCCGACCAATTGCTATCTTATCCCCTATTTCTAAACTTCTCGAAAAATGTATCCATCTACAACTATTACCCTACCTCTTAAGTAATAACCTTCTCACTCCCACACAACATGGATTCCGACCCGGCCACAGCACCACCACTGCTCTCCTCTCCTTCCTAGAAACTGTTAATAAGGCCCGTGACACCAGTCTTATTGTGTCCATCCTCCTTTTAGACCTTTCAAAGGCCTTCAACACCATTTCTCACAACCTTCTCCTCGCTAAACTCTCTAAAGCTATCCCACTCTTCTATTAACTGGTTTACCAGTTACCTATCAAACAGGCAACAAGCAGTCAAGTGGAAAAAAAGCTATTTCTTCCTTCCCACATACTCCCAGTACTCCCACAGGCGTGCCACAAGGTTCACTTCTAGGTCCCCTTCTTTTCAGTATCTTCACAAACTACTTTCACCATGCCATCTCTAACACTAACCTCATCCAATATGCTGACGACTCGGCAATAATCTGCTCTGCTGCCTCTACTTCCTCACTAGCAAAATTAACCCAGGAAGCCTTCTCCTGTACTAAACAATGGATGCTAAACAGTCACCTGGCACTCAATGCAACCAAAACTAAGCTAATGATATTTACCCCCTTCTAAAGCCAGCACCCTCGACAAAAGTTCACTCTCTATCACTAGCCAAAATAATACACCTCTCAAAATAGTCCCCACTGCAATTAGGAGTTCTCATTGAAGATCAGCTAAAGTTTGATAGCCATATACAAGTAAATATAAAAAAAAACGCATAAGAAACTCTGCTTACTTTTATCGCCATAACTGCTACATCGCTCCTTCCACCAGGCTCGCTCTTGCTACTACTTACCTTATCCCGTCCCTTTGATATGGTGCATTTATCCTTACTAGTGTACAGTCTTCCCTCAAGTCAAAACTCTCCTCCTGCTACTACAAAATTTGCAACTGGCCAGAGATCCCTCTACCCATCACTGTATTTCCCTTCATCAACTGAACTGGCTTGTGCTACCCAATTATTTCACCTATACTCAACTTATCCAAGCACACAAAATTATTTTTAGCCCCTCTCTCTGCCCCTCCCTTGCCACTACCTTCCAAATCCATCAACCTAACAGATGTCTAAGATCCAACTTCCAAAACCTAATACAAGTGCACAAACCTGCCCGTCCACCAGGCAAACATCTTATTTTCTTCTCTCTAGCGCGCCTCTGGAATTTTCTCCCACCTTTCATCCATACCACGAACGGTCTCCATGCCTTCAAAACCTCACTTCACTCTTACCTAACTTCACAATGGGAATGCTCCTGTTCATACCCTACGTAGCCCCCTTACCTTTTGCACTCCCCACAGGCTACTATATCTGTATATAATTCCTATAGTTTCTATAACTCTTAGCAATAGCAGTAGGAATTATTAGATTGTACAAGTCCTGTATTTGCTTATAATTTTATTTTCCTCTATTTTTCTTCCACCTTACTAATTGCTCCTTCTAATCCCAATACATTGCAACCTATTGCTTTGTACCTTCCAAATTCTCTCATATTTTGTCATTTTCTAATTTGTAATCTTGTAACTTGTATCATTTTATTTGTATCTTGTATTTTGTATTATTCTGGAGCTTTTCTCCCCAGAACTTCATTTTGTCATTTTCTAATTTGTAATCTTGTATAATTGTATTTGTATCTTGTATTTTGTATTATTCTGGAGCTTTTCTCCTCAGAACTTCATTGAAAATAGGCTCCTAGTGGCCCAATGGACCATCCTGGCAAACAAACTGCAAATAAAATAATAAAATAATGATTGAAAGTGGGAAAACTCTGATGGGATTTTATATTACTGTCACACTGTTTATAAGCAAACTCAATACTTTTAACCCAGTCTCATTGAATAAAGTGACCAAATCTTTGAATAAACCACTGTTGTAAACAACATCATTCGGAAACTTTGAAATTTGCAAACCACATGGTACACACTAGAGTTTAACACATTTTTCCAAATAAAAAATTTCATATTCCGAAGATTTATATTTGGTCACAAGATTTTCTGATTTGAAAATGTCTGTTTAACAAATGTCAGAATCGTCCAACTATGTGGCTGACTGGCTAAGAATATTAAATACACCAAAATAAAAATAAAAAAAACACAAATTAAAGCACCAGCACTTCACTTTCTTTATTCAACAACACTGATCTGGCACCTCGGCAGTTCACCTTTAAGGATCAAAGTGTAACAATTTCAGCTGTTTTTTATATTAAAACAAACAACCAATTAACAGGATCCAGTTATATAATCAACCAATTTAAATATTAATTAATGCATACAATTGTTATAAACTTTCCAAAAACACATAAATTATATTATAAACATATATTAAATATTTTATACCAATACAATATTATCAGACTGTCCATGTGTAATTTATATAAATAGAGAGTCCAAGCACCTAACCATTTAATTACCTAGTTCTTGGTTTAAACCTAAAGGTAACAATGTTTGAAATTTCAGAATCATCCTGATTTCTAACTCAAGCAATTTACTAATATAATCACCCCCTCTAGGTAGAAAGGGTTTGGCAAGTACACAAAAAAATAAATCACGATCAGAACCACCATGCATTTCATTTAATTTGTGTTTTTGGCCAAGAATATTGTTGGAAGAAGTATTTTGAAAGGGGTTACTTAAATCTTGGAGATGAAACTGAAAACATTCACTATGTTGGTCATTAAATTGCAGTATTTATTCACTGAATCCACATTGCTCAAAGTGGCAGTTACATATGGATGGACAGGTGCAGATCTTCCAGCAAATTGTTAGAGGATGCTCAAAATCTGACGCCACCAAAGAAAATTTTAGCGTTAAATCCACCAGATCATCTGAAACTGGGTGCTTTGATAAATTGAGAAGAGTGTCCTGTTGGTGCATATACTGCTACCCACAAAATAAATTTGACTCCCAGTCTTTGAGGATATGAAAATTCCCGGTTTAGAGATACAAATTAAGTGAATATGAAAAATGTGGAGAAATATAAAACTGCCTTTTACAGTAACTTGCTTGGAAAAAGTGAGTAAGCTAACTTGGATGAGCAGAGAACAGACTTTACTTACTGCTTTCTGTCCCTGTGCTTCATGTACATTGTTTCCTTAAATGGTAAAAGCAGGAGTATCCCATTGTGTACCTGTTCCATACCCCCAGAAGAATTTCACAGTAGCAGGCCTGTCTGCCTTCTGCAGAATCATATGCTTTGATCTTGTATTTTTGGCATTTTTCTGCCCCCAGTGTGTGCCAATCACCAGCCCTCTCCCGGCCAGTTGGCTGTTTCATTCCCCATCACCAAGGTGAGGGTTAGCCAGAAAGGGGCCATCATTAAGCCAACCACCAGGGCTGGTTTGAATTTCTCTGTTAGCCTTCCATAGCCTGCACATGCCTGTTTTGTGCGAGGTAAGGAAAAGTGCGGTGGGCTCTGTGCGAGGGAAGGAGACATGCATTGGCCTCTGTGCGAGGCAAGGAGACATGCATTGGCCTCTGTGCGAGGCAAGGAGACATGCAGTGGGCTCTGTGTGAGGCAAGGAGACATGCAGTGGGCTCTGTCCGAGGCAAGGAGACATGCAGTGGGCTCTGTGTGAGGCAAGGAGACATGCAGTGGGCTGACCACATTGGTGGTTTGCCACTTCTGTAAGGGGACATTGCCAGTAAGCAGCCCTACTCCTTGAACCTTAAGCATGGGTGATGGTTTTTCCTTTATCCATTTTAGAAATCCCAAACACCCGTTATTGTGTTGCCTAGCACCCACCTTGGAGAGGTGAGCTGGCCATCCTCTTCTTACATGGCTTCTGCAGTTCTTGGGACTGCTAATTGAACCCCAGTCACCTGGGATTTCCATTAGGGCACATCTTCTGCACCATGGAGCTAGGCCACTTTGTAATGCACCTTCATTGTTGATTAACATGGATTCTTTGCTGTTTGTCAAGCAATTTTCTGCCGAAACATGAATCGGTGAATTAATTTCAATTCTCTCATTTATTTGAAAAAAGGCAGCTTAAAAAATCAAGCCTAGGGAACATTTTGAGTAATGAGAAGCAAGTTTTTGTCATTTTGGTATTAGTATTATTTAGAGATGATGTTGGAGTGTACAGGGGGCTGGGCTTGGCGATGTGTGATGTCATCTTTTTTTTTTTCAGTGAAACTAGTTCACTTGAATATTGACTGTGTTTAGCCTCATCTGTTTCACATTACCTAGAGTTCATTAAGTACTGCTGTAGGAGGTTAGGGGATTATCCCTGTTTAAGTGTTCTCTTTATTCACAAACCTGTTTTTGGCACCCTCTGATTAACAAAAGCACAGAAGAATATTGAACCTTTGCTGAGGACATTGTAGTGTCAGTCCTCGTGCTGAATTGTGTAAGGTAGTCGTTATATCCTGTGCGTTCTGATACTGAAGTTAGCAGCAAGATAAGGATGCATTGTAAGTGAAAAGGCTGCCGAAAATGATTTCAAAACGCTAAGCTATGCATGCTACTACTGGTTTCCCTGACTTGGACAGATGTAAACTGCTTAAGTTTCAACTCATTTGTTTTTTTTTTTGTTCTCTGGTTTGGAAATCCCCAATGCATTTACAGTAGGAAGTAACTACCATTGTCGTTTCTATCTGTATATCAACTGATTCATACATATTTTAATTGCTTTTAATGCACAGGTGTGCAAATCGAGTTAGTAAACGTGAGCAGGGTGTTCCCCTGCAAAACACGTTTTTTATTATTTTTTGTCAAATTAAAGCTTTCTTTGATCCGATTGAAATTTCAGCTCACTGAATATTGACAGGATGTAGTGGCAGCTTCATTTCTTGTATCTCTAGACTAAACAGTGTAACTGTCTTCTACTTTTTCCTCTAGCCATGAGCAGATTGTACACTTATTTCAGACCACTGTCCGTCTAAAACTTCATCCTTTGTTGGGATTCTTGCTGGTGCCATTTTTTTGACTATTTTATAATATAATGGAGTATCAAGGTCCATCCCGCACCCCATGAGCACCAGACTGCTGAGTTGTGGCTTCTGCACAAGCACAGGAAGTGGGACTTGCTTTGACCTTAAGAATTTTAAGCCTTCTATATTGCCAGAGACAAGGGATTTCACCAGTACGCAGAGAACGGGACGTTTCTTACACCCGTTGGATAGGTGATGCTGCTTCTGCCTGTGACAGTCTGTGCTGTAAATTCCGGAACCTAGTCGGTTCATTGCTAGTTGTGTGCTAATTTTGTGACAGACATGAGGGTTTAACTTCATTTGAAAAACATTGGAACTAAGTAGAATATTGTTGGCAGGAGAAGTTGTGTCATTAAAATACAGTAGTGGTGGAAAAGGTTGGCCAGTCTGGGGAAACAGGAAGTTCTCTTTCACAGCATGTAATTACCACTGGTGCATCTTCTCTGTTCTAGAGTTTACCTTTCAGGGACCACTTACCAGTTTTGATTAGTTAGTGCTACCCCTGTAGGACACAGAGTTACTGAGTTCACATTAGTTTGATAATATAAAGGTTGGGTTTCAAAGTCTTTGCTAGTGACCCAGGTTTGTGAAGAAACTTAGGTCAGCAAAAGGGCAGCCAGGCTGAGAATGGGGTGAGTGCTGACTGGCAACAGATTTTTTTCTTCTCCAAGGTAGAATAGTTAGTGGGACTATTTAGTATTCTTGTAGACATGGTAGTGGGCAGATAATGACATCGGTGTGAATCATACCCCTTTTCAAATAAAACAGAAATGATATCTGTTGCTTATTTTTGTGCCCTAACCATCCTTGATGGGACTGTCCTCGGGTTCTGCACCGTAGCTATGGAGCAGCATTCAAGACCCGCTCTGGTCAGGTACTTCAATTCTGTAGTGGTGAACAGGATCCAAGTTGAAGGGTTTACACAGAGGCGTAAAAATCCAGTGGAGTCCGTAGCTGAAATGGGGAGGCTAGATGATGAAGCTCACAGCAATGCTTATAGCCGTATTAGTGAACAGTGGTCCCACCTAAGAGAATACTCTGCTTGTGTATGAGACATGGTTTACTGCAGGGTCTTTTAAATTTTGGAATTGAGCCCCAGTTCTGATGTTGACCCTTTCAGTGATCCCAGATGTCAGTCCAAAAAAAAAAAAAACATATTGGCTATTTCCTATAGTGTGACAAATCCCAATTAATATGACTAGCTGTTGGATTCCATGCATTCTGCCCACTATCTGCATATTGTAGCAGAAGAATCCGCATACATAGAGTTGGTGCTTTTACAGTGAATTGCCGCATACGTAGAGTTGGTGGTTTTACAGTGAATTGCCGCATACGTAGAGTTGGTGCTTTTACAGTGAATTGCCGCATACGTAGAGTTGGTGCTTTTACAGTGAATTGCCGCATACGTAGAGTTGGTGGTTTGACAGTGAATTGCCGCATACGTAGAGTTGGTGGTTTGACAGTGAATTGCCGCATACGTAGAGTTGGTGCTTTTACAGTGAATTGCCGCATACGTAGAGTTGGTGCTTTTACAGTGAATTGCCGCATCGTAGAGTTGGTGCTTTTACAGTGAATTGCCGCATACGTAGAGTTGGTGCTTTTACAGTGAATTGCCGCATCGTAGAGTTGGTGCTTTTACAGTGAATTGCCGCATCGTAGAGTTGGTGGTTTTACAGTGAATTGCCGCATACGTAGAGTTGGTGCTTTTACAGTGAATTGCCGCATACGTAGAGTTGGTGCTTTTACAGTGAATTGCCGCATACGTAGAGTTGGTGGTTTTACAGTGAATTGCCGCATACGTAGAGTTGGTGCTTTTACAGTGAATTGCCGCATAGAGTTGGTGCTTTTACAGTGAATTGCCGCATACGTAGAGTTGGTGCTTTTACAGTGAATTGCCGCATACGTAGAGTTGGTGGTTTGACAGTGAATTGCCGCATACGTAGAGTTGGTGGTTTGACAGTGAATTGCCGCATACGTAGAGTTGGTGCTTTTACAGTGAATTGCCGCATACGTAGAGTTGGTGCTTTTACAGTGAATTGCCGCATACGTAGAGTTGGTGCTTTTACAGTGAATTGCCGCATCGTAGAGTTGGTGGTTTTACAGTGAATTGCCGCATCGTAGAGTTGGTGGTTTTACAGTGAATTGCCGCATACGTAGAGTTGGTGCTTTTACAGTGAATTGCCCTGTGAGGGGACATGCTTGCATCGGGTGCGAATTGTCAGCTTTTGCACTTTGTTGTGGTCTTTAGAATTTCAGTGTTGCCCATTTCATTGAGAAACAACTGAAGCTATTCATTCCAACCATTTTTCTTCTCTTGATCGTAGTAATGATGAAAGATCAGATGGCCAGAATGGTTCTTTTTGTGCCAGATTGATGAAAACAATTATAATTTGTTCGCAGTTGCTCAAATGGGCCGATATATTTGTCAACCCTTACAATAAACCAGAGGTATAGCAGAGATAAATATGCTGTTCAGATTCCCAAATCCAGATGCTCCACTCTATAGTTTGAGGAACTGAGGGTTCATTCCTTTAAACCTTTTAGTATGGCTAACAATTGGTTTCACATGTGAGTTGACAGCTCTGTTATATATAGTCATGTATAAGTCAGAAAATATATGACAAAAAATTGGCCACTTGATGGATGGTAACTCTGGTACCCCCCTCCCCCCTATTAAATCTGATTGCACTTAAAAAATATATATGTATGCCTCTGCCTGGGGTTAGTGATTCTGTCACTGCCACTACTTAGACTGCAGGTCACTTATCTTTTGCCCCATGTCCCTCTAGTGTAGCTTTGCCAGCCAATCTGGAACAGGGTTTAGACACATCTGCTGGGGCTGTTCCAGTACTTGGCACAGGTATGGGTGAACCAGACCATTTAGGTGCAAGAGTAGTAAGGGACTCCTTGACAGACATAATACCCTGCCCCCAGATATTTTACCAAGTAATGAAGTTAACCAGAAAAAGAAACAGAAGCTACATCATTCAGGTGATGATCAGATTATAGGGAATTATAAGGCTGATGTGGTTTTTCTTGGCTAAGGGTGTTCTGCAGACAGTTAATTAATTCTGGTGGTTGTATTCCCATACATAACTCTACAGCTGGTTTGGATAGAGACCTTTCTGTTTTGAAGAATAATGAGGAGTCTGGTGGGGACAATGGTGATTTCCTAGCTGACACTGAGTTCAGTCACTCTGATTCTTTGGAGGATTAACCTGAGCTAAAATTCGAACAAATTCAGTCGATTTCTGATTTAGTTATGTTTTTACTTGGGAGCACTCTGGAATTACCCAGAGCTAGGCAAGGTATATGACTTTATAGAGGATGGGAGATGCCCATTTCTGTGTGTATTCACCCCCCCCCCCCCACACACACACACACACCAGTTCTGAAAGAGGTTTGTAAAGCTGCCTGCAGAATACCAGCATCTATTCCAGCAGTCCCTAAAAAAGGCTTGGAGTAGGATCTGCTGTGATTTGGCAAGTCTCTCTTCTCATTTGACTGCTGACTCACCTGCAGTCTCCTCACCGTCAGGCACAAATAAAATGTCAGTGGCTTCATCTAATCCAATACCTTCTGGTAAAGAGGGAAAATTGTTAGATCTTCAGGGCAAAATGATGTCTCTTTCTAGTAATTTAGTCTTTAGAATGTTAAATAATCAAGGCTATATGTGGAAATATGTTTTACAGTTTGTGTAAAGTTTGGATGATTTTGGTGCATTCTTATATGGATGAAATTGTTTCTAATTTGACTCTGGTTTCGAAACGTAATTTGAGAGATGTGCTTGAACTACATTCTGAGTAGTACAGCTCCTTCTGTTTTAAGGAGGCATGCTTGGTATCATAATCAAAAGTCTCTGATGATTTACAAGCTGAAATTTTGAATGTATTGTACCTTTAAGTTCTGAATTGATTTTTGGGCCCTCTGTTGTACCAATTCTCAAACAGTGGGATGATAGAGGCATATTAATGCATGGGGTATCTAGGGTGTTTATGTACCCAAATCCACCCCAGACAAGGTGCCTTCCTTCAAAGGGCAGAACAAAAATTCCAGCAAAACAGAAGTTAGGAATCCAAAAGGAAATGGCGGGAGGATAATTCTTCAAAATCAAACAAGAGGAGTTCCTTTTATGAAAAACAATCCGCCTCTGTGCAAAGGAATGACCATGCTGAGTCACTGAGCATGCCTAGCCCCCCCCCCTTCCTCCTTTTCCAGGAGCTGTCTCAGCCTTCCAGCTTGGCTGCAAGTAGTCTCAGACAAATGGGTTCTGAAAATAATTCAGAGGGTATGCTTGTCAGTGGATAGAAACTCCTTCCCTTTTCTGGGGATTTCCCCCACACCCACCAGACCCAACAGAGCTGTTTCCTCCAGTGCTTCATCACATGACAGAAGCAGGGGTCTTAGAACCAACACCTGCAGTACACAAAGTCAAAGGATTTTACTCCAAAATCATTTAGGTATCAGTCAGAGCAGTCCTGGTGATCTATCTTAGATTTGTCTGTTCCAAACACCTTTTTAAAAGTTCCAAAATGCTCACCTTTTAAGTCTGCCTAGCGTTGCTTCCAGACTACTGTTTCATAGTGACTCTAGAGCTCAAGAATGACTGTCATAGTTCTGTTACTCCTGATTTCAGGAAACGTTTGAGATTTGCTGTGTCTGGATTACATTATCAGTTTTGTGCATTACTCCTTTTAACTATCTATTGCACCTCCCGTTTACAAAGTGTCTGGCCCCAAATGTTGCCTATTGCAGAACCCTACACATATACATATTTCCTTATTTAAACAACTTGCTGATTTGTGCAGATGTGTCCAGGTGCTTGGAGCCCGTAGACAAGGTCATATCCCTTATTTCCCACATGGGAGCCTTCAGAAATCCTCCCTCGTATCTTCTGAACAGATTGTTTTCCTGGAGCATTTGAAAGAGACAGTAAAAGGGATGGGCTTCTTACCAGAATACACATTATTGACTTGGCAGGACTTTCTCTTGTATTTCTCTCTCTTCAAGATGTGGCTTCAGCAAGAGAGGTCTTCAGAACACTAAGCTTTACGGCATCCGTGATCCTCATGATACCAGTAGTCAGACTCTCTTGGACTCGCAGGCACCAGTATTGGGATTTGTGAAACAGGAACTGCAGTGGTGGAGGGATCAACTGTCTCTGAATCTAGGACTTCCTTTCTCTTCCCTGTCCATTCTGTCCAGATGGACTGTTCTGATTTTACTTGTGGAGTAGTGTCCATGGGAGTTCAAGTGCAATACTTGTGGGGTCATCAGGATGTGCCAAAGCACATAATCGTAAATGAGATGCTAGCAGTGATTCATTCCTTAAAAGTTATTAACCATTTATAGACTCCAGGTCATCATCTGGTGGACACAGACAACACTTCCATGGCGGGATACCAGAGCAAGCAAGGGGATGCTAGGTCATACTCTCTTTGCCAGATGGCAGCGATGGCCTGGGAGCTGGCTCTTCTGCATTCCGTGATTATTAAGTCTCGATCATTTTGTCAGAGCAAAACACAGTGGCAGACAGACTAGCAGATCTGGCATAGACCCTCACAAGTGGAAACTCCGTGTAGATGTCTTCTAGGACTTGATCCAGATCTGGAGAACACTTCAAGTACATCTTTTTCCCTAATTTCAAAACAGACCATTGAAAAAGTTCAGTTCAAGACATCCTTGCAGCCATTATTAGAAGACAGATGTATCATTCGCATAGTTGGGAATGTTTCTGTATGCGTTTCCAGTGATTCTCAATATTCCAAAAAAATTCCTGTACATAACCACCTTTTGGCCCAGGCAAAACTGATTATGGAATTGGCCAAGTGCAGTTACCACAAACTTCCTTACAGATTAGATCTGCTGACAGCATTGAGGGCAAATGGTGCACCTCAACCTGGTGCAATTGCAACTGACAGTCTGGATGATTCTGTTTTGATACCTTTTAGGCACTTGTTCCTTGAGGATGTGTGGCAGTTATTTAAGGAGGTGAGAAAACCTGCAACTAGAAAAATCTTACATTTACAATTGTTTTAGATGGTGCATAGCCAATAACAGAGGTAACGAAAAGGTTTCAACCCCCCGGTTTTCATAGATATATACTAGCTTAATGACCACCAGGGCCTTTAGAGCCCTTGCTATGCAATCCAACCCCACTGTGTCCCTTTGCATTGTGGGCAATTGTTAGGAGGGGGATATGTTGGGAAGCTTCTAGAGGTTATGTGGGAGGGATATGTTAGTTTGGGCATAGTTATTGTCTGCCTGTGTCGGAGACAAAGGGGCCAGACCCGGGGTGAATTTCCAATTCTCCCTATCCATTGATCATGCTTACACTTAAATAGGGTTAGGGGTGGACTCTGCTTCACATGGATGGGGAGCCTTTTCCTGAGCATGGGTATCCTCTGCGATGAATGTCTGTCTCACCAGCATACCCTGGTTATGCTGCAAGTAAAATTTAAATTCTTGGATCTAGTGGTTCTGATGTTATTTTATGGATGTGCTGAAGATCCAGCAGAGCTGGAGCCGAGGATTTCTTGTATGCTAGGCATATATCACCTCTCATAACCTGTAGGAGACTAAATATAGAGCTAGAGCTTTAAGGCAGTCCGTATAGGACAACATGTTTGTACCATGGATTTTCCTGGTAAGAAACCTTTGTGAGCATTCTAACTCTTGTATATGTCTGGTCAGGTACATGCTAAAGGGGGCATTATACTCTGTGACAGGTCTGATAAGGACCGAATAAACTGGCACTATGATTTCCTTGAATCTGAATGCCATGCCTTTTTCTTACTACCTTGGCCACATGTTGGTCAAAGGCCAGATTACTGCTTACATGTTTTCCCAGATCCCTGACTACCAGATTAACTCTTAAGGGTATTGTATTGATTGAATAATTAGCTTGGGTGGCTGTATTCCCAAAAGGTACTGTAATGCATTTCTTGGCATTGAGTTTTAATCCTTGACTTTGGATCCAGTCTTTCATCTGTGTTAGACCCTTATGTAAGTTATTTGCATCATGGGAGAATCTGTGATATCTCCCAATATGCAGTCATCTGAGAACCTAGTCAGCCAAAGGCCCTTGACATTAGCCCCTTACCTCTGAGAAGTAGATATCAAATAGGAGCAGTCCTGGCATGGAGTCCTGAGGTACCCTGCTTGTGACTATCCTCTTACTGTGGAGGTGTTACACCAATCCTGACTTTCTGGGTCCTGCCTGTGAGCCAGCTGGCAATCCAGCAAGTTATGTAGGGACTTTTACCCAGCTTGGTGAGTTCTCAACTATCTCTGAAGGGTATTGTATTGACTGCCTTAGCCGGGTCCAAGTAGGTGGCATGCACCATTTTCCCCATACCCTTTGTCTTGCTGACTTTCTGAAAGAAGTCTTCCTGGTTTAGTAGGCATGACTTTCCCTTGACAAAGCCAAACTGGGTTGAGTCCAGTGTCCAAAGATTTCCTATGTCTTAGTTTTTAATTTCCATGATAATTTGTTCCATGGTTTTGTATATTAGACTAGTCAGAGTAATGGCTCCCTTGTTTCTTAGGTTGGTTGATGGTCCACCCTTGTCAAGTGGGATAACCTTTGCAGTCCTCCTTTCTTGTGGTATAAAAGCCTGTTTTGGGGTTATAGTTGAAAAGTGACTCAGATGGTCTTGATAGGTCATGTTTCAAGCTATTTAGGAGGAATCTCGGAATATTGTTTGGGCATATTGAGACTGTGTTTTGTGCTTTGATTTCTGGCAGGACCTGTTCCCTGCTAATAGTTTGAAATATTTGTGTGAGCTACTTAGAAATGGTTTGTCAAATGCTTCTATCAAAGAGCATCTTGCACTCATCTCAGCTTTTCTGTCCGTATATACCCCTGTTTCATTTCTTTTTATGGTCAGTTTATGAAGAGTGCTGCATATGAGACCCCCTCAAAAGTGAATTCCTTCTTACTGGGATCTCAGCTTTGTTTTTGAAAAACTGATATCCTATCCTTTTGAACCTGCCTCTCAGGCTGATTTATGGCTCATTACTTGGAAGACTGTTTCACTCATTGCTTTGACATTTGCAAGTGATTCTCTGAGCTGCAAGATGTCACAGCGGACCAACTCTATCTGATTTTTCACAAGAGCAGTGGTGTATTGCACACTAATCCATCATTCATGCCTAAAGTTGTTTCTGAATTTACCTTGACTCAAGTCACCAATCTCCCAGTCTTCTTTCTTGATCAAAAAAGTAAGAGAGACAAGATTCTACATACCTTGGATGCACACCGGCAGCTCCAGCACTACCTTGACAGAACAAAGCCCTGTAGGATTACTGAGGAGCAGTTTGCCTCCTATATGAGGACTAAAAAGTCAGCCTATCTGTAAGTAAACTATTGCACAATGGTTGTCCTCTGTTTTCTGTTGCTCCCACCATGGTAAATCTCTTCCAGGCACGGATAAGGCTCATTGACTAGGGCCTTATCCTCTCTGATGGGATATTGTAAGGCAGTGGACTCTAGAAGCATTCTAGAGGCAGCAATCTGGCCCTCTGTTCATACCGTCATACGCACTAGAAACTGGATTTCTTTTCAAGGTCCAGAGCAGGCTTTGCTAGGACCATTTTCTGGGGTTGTTGGATCCTTATTCATCAGCTTCCCCTTCCCAGGTAGGGTGGGCAATGGGAATTTACCCAGAATACCACTCAAAATGCCACTGAGGCAGTGGGAATAATGAACATAGTACAGTTGTGCAAGTCTTACTTACCTGTAACAGTAGATGTTGAAATTCCTCACTGCCTCAGTGACAGCACCCACCCACCATCACCCATATTGTATGTAGCTGAGCTGGCTTTTAACCACGGAGTCATTTATTGTTGGGATTTATTTTTTATATGGTATTGTGATTGGCTACGAATTTAATCTTACTAGATGATTCTGGCTTCAGGTACTTGAATCTCTTTCTCTGTGAAAGTGATGAAGCCTTATCACTCATTCCCTGTAACAGCTGAAGGCTTCCTTCTCAGGATATGCTCAGCCAATCAGCTGTCACAGGAAGAGAGGGAGAGTGCGAGGGAGGGAGCCTAAGCTTTTGAAAGCTGTCCAGTACTGGGTTACCTTGGCAAATAACACAAAATGTCAGTGAGTCAGTGAAGAATTAGAACATCTACCATTACAGACAAGTAGGACCTGTGCGACTGTACTTTCAAGAAGGAAGATTGCAAGAAGTGAACTTGGTCGGGCTTTAAAGGGCAAGCAAGTCTGAGAAGAATCTGGGTGGTAGAAGAGCTTTGCGGTCTGAGTTGTGGCTTAGCTGAAGTGTAACTGGGTAAGACAGACAGGGCAGCATGCAGTTTCAGGAATATATTTGTCCGTCTAGAAATCCAGACAGTAAAGTTTGTGAATGGGCTAAGCGCAGCTGGAATTTAATTGCACTTTTGTTTGTTGGTTGATTGCATTATTCTTTGCGATGCACCCCAATGAGATATTCTTGCTTTAGTGCATCTGTTTAGTAGTTGATCCATTCTCACAGCATCCCGCCTTTACACTGCTTGTTACTGATTACCTGGTGGTGGGGTTGTTCTTGCCTCCCACACAAGGAGTGCAGGTCCTGCAAAAAAAAAAAAAAAAATGTCCAAAAATGTTGCACTTGCATATGATGCTAACAAGCTTGGTTTACTCATTATGAATTGGTGAGGTCTTGAAATCGTACAGTATGAGGAGTTGAAAAAAGTGTGCTTTACAAGCTTAGTTGATACAAGGAGGTATAATAGAGGTTGTTTCTTCTAGTACAAACACTGCAGCTGGCCTTCAAAAAAGAGACTACATTTGCCATTCACCCCTCTTGCTTCTTTATGACAGCAAGGATTTAAGTTATGGATGCAGTTAGCCATGTAACTGATAGGCGATACATATTGTTTTTTCAGGGCATTCATATTTTTTGCGTACCAGGACGCACAGGAACAGCTTCAGCCTCCTCATGTTTTCGTATTGACATTGTGCCTAGTGTAAAGATAGATGGCAACACTTCATTAATCACATCACATGCCGTATGCTGTAGTACCAGATACCTTACAGCCAGGCAAATTGCTGTAGTAGTAACCTTAGCTTAATGTCTACGCTTTCCACATTTAACTGTGCTATTAGCATACTAGATGTCACAGGAGGAGGTGTAAATGGTGCTGCCTTAGGCGTACATCTTGTTTCTGCACCTCATTATCTCTAGCCTTTATTAAACTTGATCACACTTCCACAAGGAACATCCAGTGAAAACTGGCACAAATTCAGCATCATTTTTATATCCACAGCTGTACTAGCTTCACAACTTGTCTGCTCTTGCTAGCTGTTATTTTTGAAAGCTAAACTAATTAGTTTTCATCATCTCCCCCCCCTTTTTTTTTAACTTTACATGCTAATGCCTGTAGTTATGCTCACCACAACAGTTCCATTTTACAAGGTTACCCTGGATAAGTGTGACTGGAAAATGTTTCACACTGCAGTCATTTTGACATATGACCATCTCCGTATCTTACCAGAATAAATGTGTATTAGAAGACTATCCACAAAGATGTATCCAGGAAAAAGTACCAGAAAAACCTGAAAGATACAAGTCTCTTGCATAGAGTTTGTTTCCCTGCTCTTTTTTTGTTTCAGTTTCAAAAGATGCTAGGTAAGGGAGCTATTTATGGCTTACTTGCCACCATGACTCTTTTTGCCAGCTGTGCCTGCTGACTGTTGTGCCTTTTTTTTCCACTGTATTGCTTACTTGTTCCCCATAAGTACCACACTGTTGCACCTAATGCTTTTGTATTTAGGGGTGCAGTGCACTCCTCTTTTTAATGGAAGCTATCTTTGCAGTGCATATTCTTATAGGCAGCCATTGCTGGTGTAAGACCAGAGAGGAGGAGGAGGAAGGGACATCTTCCAGGCAGCCATGGAGGGTGGATGTCTGTTATTGATTTAAGTGTATGCATGATACCCTAAACGTGACTGACCCACAGTGCAACTCCTGTAAGCCACATACGATTGCATGCATATGCAGCTTGCTAGGAGCGCACACCCCATTTACAGTAGCTGCAGGCTAATTCACTTGCCTCCACTGTGCATCATCCATACTGTTTGGGTTGCATCATCCCCCCAGCATTTGTGAGACAGGGAGTTGTCTGCAGCTCTCTGCTGTCTTTCATAATGGGGTTGGTATCACTTTGGTTGTCTGTGTTACAGTCAAAGCTTCATCTCTTTGCAAGAGAGAGAGCCAGATGTCATTGACAGTGTTTGTAATCTGCACTAAAACAGACAGTTTGAAATGGTCTTACATGAACCAGAGTGACTCTGGTCTCTTCCTCTTGTAATGAAAAAGACGACGAGTATTGTTTACGTAGCTCAAGACTTTTACTAAGAAATCAAGTCCTGCATCAGTCAGGTCTCCAATGACTCCACCTGGAGCCAGGTACACTGTTGCGAATGAGGGTGGCAGGTAATGAGGTGGCTGTGTTGGAGAAGGCTAAATCTTTCTCTCTCATACTTTATTCCTCTGCATTTGTATAAATCCGAGTGTTCTTAAATTTATTTTAGGGTAGTGTTTGGGGGGTCAGGCAGAATTGATGCTGTATTAGTCATTAGTGCTAGCAAGCTGTATGTAGAAACCCCAGTAAAGCTGGAGGTGCTCTTGTTCTTAAGCCAAAGACCTTCCTTGATATAAGTGTGTGTGTGTGTGTGTGTGTGTGTGTGTGTGTGTGTGCGTGCATCTTCAACACCAGTCAGAATTCACCACTTATTTCCACAGAACCTCATATCTCTGAATGTTGGGTCAGATGGAACCAGTACATGCTGTGACATAATGTGCCATTTACATAAATCCCCAGAGTCTGACAGTTGTTTTCTCCCCACTTGAATAGATGGGATTGGTGTCCTTGCTGTAAAGTCCTGTGTTCAGTTGCCTACGCAATATACTTGATGTCCATTTGTCTATCAAATTGCCAGCCAGTGCCAGAACTAGCATTGAACTGTTTTGGTGAAGAGTATGACACTGGCAACTTCTGCAAGAGTTAGTTTCATTCTATGTCTTTTGAAAGAGAGGAAAGTTGTTGACCTTCATTGTGACTAAGAAAATGGAAGTAGTAGTCAGATGTTTACAAGGGTGCAAGTTGGAGGGTCCCCATTTTATCCCTTGATATAAGGCAAATCATTAACACTAGATAGGGCTGCCGCGGTGGTGCAGCAGTAGCGTTGTTGCCTCACAGCAAGAGGTTCTCCCATTTGATTTTCGGCTGGAGTGTGGGGAGTGCCTTCTGTGTGAAGTCTGCATGTCCTCCCCGCGGTTTGGTGGCGTTCGAAAGACATGCGTAAGGGCGTGCCTTCACTGAAGGTTGGACGTCAAGCTGGCACCTCGGCGTTTGTGAAAATCTACTGCCAATCATTAGCGGACCGGAGTTCCACTGTGGCGACCCCTAACTGGGAAAAGCCGAAAGACCAACAACAACATTAACGCAAAGATAGGCACTTAGAGCAAGTCCAGGAATGAGCCTCATACTCTGGCAAAGTCTTGTGCTCAGCTGGCTTCTTGAGTCCTACAGGTTGTGAGGTTGTCCTTATTTGGGAAGGCCTTGAGCCTAACCCAGTCATCACATTTAGTTGAGAATTAAGGACTGAGGGAGGAATATCTTGACTTCCATACTAACAAGCATGTCCCAAGGTTTTTGTGCCACTTCTCCCAGGTGACGAGATATAACCCATGACTGGTAAATCTGATTCTAGAGAGTGCTGTTTTTGAGTCATTGAATTAAAGTTTGGTGGTACTCTGGACTAAGCCTTCTCATCCTGGGACTGACTACCAGAGCAAGTGCGTTGCTGGAACCCACTTAAGAATGGTCATCTTGTGCCAGAGCTTTCCTCTTCAAGGCTGACATAAGTTTGATCTCCAGTGAGAGCTTGAATCATGGGTGTAGGCATGTATCATCAGGGAATTTAGTTTGAAGGTCAGGGTAGGCTAGTTCAGGTGTCTCCCTATATAGCATGCTTTCTTTGGCTGTCATGTGACTTTGTGCTGGTTCTTGGTCCCCAAACACCCACGGCCCGTCTTTCCCATGCTTGTCCCCTTGTAATTATGCATGAGTAGTTGAGCTGTGACACTTGTGCAGGCCATGTCTTACGTTGATCTGGAGGCATTCACTGTTCATTCTCTGCCTGGGTACTGCATAATGTTGCATCATTGCCATACAACTAATTATCCGTGTTTCTTTCTCTATCTAGAAAAGAAACTTGTGTGCCAACTATTGTTGTTGCCTTTTGTTGAAATATATTTTGAAGCAGCTTGCTTATTTATGTTTATCAAATTATCACATATGATCTAGGCAGTTTTACATTTATATAAATGAAAAACAAAATGACACCACTTTAGTTGCAAACATTATATATCACAGACACCATTGAAATCTGATTGTATCCACTTTATGGATGCTTGTGCAGAAACCTTTTAAGCAGCTCAAAAACCTCTGTGTTGTTTGAGTTCTTTACTAGTTAGTCTGTTTGCTACATTGTATGCTTTTTCTAACAAAACTAATTTTCTATTTTATATTTTTTCTGACAAAACTGTACTCTTATGAATTACCTGTTTATTGCTTTGGGGGGCTTTGCTGCCTGGGACTTAAGTGAAACAATGCCTTGCGTAACCCAGTCAAAATATCCCAGTTAATAAAAACAATAAATGAATGCATAATTAAGTCATCCCTCTTGCATGCTTCTTTAAAATGGCATCCGTTTTGGATATGTGGCTAGGCTTATAAGAAGCATGGACTAGACTTGACCTCTGTCCCTTACCTCTAGAAACATCTGGTGGAGTTTTTGGGGAGGAAGTCTGAGGATCCTTGAATGACTAGCTCTAGTTAGGGATAACCCAAGATACCATCAAGGCCTTGTGTAAACCGATTTTTGAGTGGGTGGAGAAATTTACCAAATATCCCATTGCTGACCACTTCATAATTATTTAGTCCAGCGTTAAGTCCTAAAGACCATAACATTTTGAAACGTTTCCTTCAGAGCGAGTATCTCAGGCTTTGGGCAGGTGTTGCTAGAGTGAGACTGCTTTACTGTTGTGTTAGGGCTAAGGGCCCTCACCTATTCACGTCCAAGCTAGATAAGGCATAGACAAGGTCATGAGTCTGGGCACAAGGAAGCCTTTTCTATTGTATCTGTATGGTGTTAACAGTGGGATACCACGTGTCACACAGTACCTTAAATTGAACTGATGGTTGGCTAAGGCCACAGGCTGAGTTCTAAACTTGTGCTAGATGGTATTACTGATGATGTTGTCCTTCAAGATGGAGTTCAGGACCAGGAACCACTGTGTCCATTTCTTGGAAAAGTGCCATTTAGCCAGACTTCTCATGACTTGGTCGACAGTTTCTTGCGAGGAAGTGAGCCCTTGCCTATGAGGGCTTCTTATGGTGATACCTCCTATTCTACTCCCACTCTTTCTTCTTCTTGACTTGGTCTGTCTCAAAAGGGGAAGAAGCCATTTTCCCTGTGTTCTAAGGGCACTTTGTCTGACCCCTTCAGATGACCTTGCTGGTTGCACTTCAGCAGTTTAGGGGTACCCACTGGAATGGTGGTCTCTGAAGTCATCCTTGCATAGCGAAACATCACAAAGGGGGTTGGTGGGTTCACCAGTGTAATCCATCTAAGCCACTTCCCTTGCTTATGCAGAAGAAATGTGTGCTGGAATATAGTCCCTCTCCACTGTACCTTTGGGACATGCCCAGACTCTTGCTTTAGAGGATGCCCTAGCTTCAAAGGAGTGGAAGGGATATTGCTCCTTTGTGGCCTTGAAGGGGACAGAATGTTTCCATCCAGTTGTTGATGTGAGCAGTTTTATCTAGCGCTGCCAGCATGTTTGATTTTTGGATATTTACCCTGCAAGAGTTGCACTGTTCCACAGAGCAGGTGAATGCACTGCCGGACAGATTGTATGGCATTAGGGTCTGATCAGGGGATTCCATGAGCTTAATCTGTGTTGTGTGGGTGTCACATGTGCTGCAAGAAGTTACATTTGAGTTTTTAATATCTAGATTCTTCAGTAGGCTGGTGTTTATGGCAGCTGAAGACTTATAAGGCAGGTGGTTTTCTTGTATGTAGATAAGTAGATGTTTTTCGTGTTTCACTGTTGCAGTCATCACATTTGGGTTATCTGCTTGCAGTAGCCCTCAGTCGGCCTGATTATCAAAGTCTTGGGTCCTGCGTTGGTTGCTGTCTCATCTTCCATGACGTCAGGTAGTCAGGGGGTATAAAGCATGCAGCCGACGCCATTACATCAGTCTTTCTTGTCGTGCGGTGCCCGAAGCAGAAGCAGTTCACAAGTGCCGGTCGGCCGACTCCTGAAATTTTTGTTTTCGAGTTTCAGAACCGAAGTCTTCAACTAAGCTAAGTACCCCGTTGGGGAAACTTATTTTTTGCTCTAAACTGATGTCAGTAAAAGTCAATAATTGTATTTCTTGTGGAAAGCAAATACCTCATAAACATTTTAATTCGTACTGTATTCCTTGCCTAGGCCCTGACCACGACGTACCTCGCTGTCAGTTTTGTGCCTTATTTAAACAACGAACTATTCATCGTCGGTATATTTACGCTTCTAAATATTTTGGTACTCCGTTCAATTACCCAGATATGCCTTCGGTAAGCCACCAGACTACCGACATTCCGAAAAAACGCAAAGATAAAGACAAAGACAGGCCGCTGAGGTCCAAAGCTGCCAACGACGCTTCTCCTAAGCTACTCACCAGTTTGCTGGTACTCAGTGAGGCTTTTTCGCAGCCCCTGATACCCGCTACTTCAAATTCGCAGGCCTCTACTGAGACCCATTCGAAGTCCGGTATGCCACGAGATGCTTCAACTGTGGCACCTGCGGATGTCTATACCTTGGATGGGTCCGGAGCTGCTGTGCAGGTAGCGGCTTCTCAGGGTGTATTCAGGCCTACTGACTTGCATATTAAACTGATGCCATCTTCTTTTCAAGGCCTAAAACGCGATCCATGCCTAGAAAACTGACGCCCAGACCGCATGGTCAGGCCTCTATGCCTAAAAGACAAATGATAAGAATGGCTGAAGACCTTATTATTTTAATCAGGGGAAGCCAACCTTCCCCCTCTAAGAGACCTAGGACTGAGTTTGCTTACGATACTTCTGACCAGGATTCTGAAATTTCTGTCTCTTCTGATGACCAGGATTTACCCTTATCTACCTATGAGGATACTGATGCAGAGGACTCTATTCCCTCTTCTTCTCCCCCAGAGGATTTCTCTTTTGGTGAAACCTTGCATACTCTTAGGGAGCATTTTCACTGGGAAAGCCAGGATTACTCTGATTCTAAAATGAGACTTGGGGATTTCGTACTCCTGCCCCAACACATATCTTCAGCAACCCCCTCCCCCTGTACTGGACATTGTTGATGATGCCTTTTCGGAATCTAGCTTGGCCCCTGACTCCTTACCTCCTGCTCCCAGAAAACCAGATAGATATTACAGGGTTCCTGACTGTCACAAGTTCCTCTTTAAAAATCCTACTGCGGATCCTGAGACCATTTCACAGTGACCCAAGGGCATTAAGGCTACTACTGCCAAAAATCCTACCCCTCTGATAGAGATTCCAAGGCGCTAGATAGATGGGGTAAGAAGGTATACACTTCTGCAACCTTGGCCATTAGGGTCTTAAACTGCCAGTTTCATATGTAAAAGTATCAGCAGCATATTATTGGATTGCATAAACAGAAACTGATGTTGATTCCTGACTCTGCTGAAAATAAAGATTTACAGGATTTAATGCATTCTACTGAACAAGTTGGAAAACATACTTTGCAATGTGGTTTTGATTCACTAGAGGCATCTTGCAGGGCTGCTGTCACTGGGTCTGTATTTAGAAGGCATGCTTGGCTTAAGGAAAAGTCTTTGCCAGATCATGTTAAAGCTAAATTGCTGGATGCTCCCTTAAACCAGGACCGCCTGTTTGGCAACAAAGCAGTAGTAGTACTTAAAAAGATGGAGGAAAAAGCTAAATCTATGCAAACTGTTAAAGGTTTCCTGCAAGTACAGCCTCCAAGATTTAGTAGGCATTGGCCCTCTAAGAATTGGTCCTTTCCTGCCTCTTCCAGGCCTTCTCAGTCCAAACCCAGAACCAGCAGAACACCCAGACTTCAGTCCCAAGGTATGCACAGGACTAAGCACTGTGGGGCTCCCACTTCCAAAGCAGGGAGTAGTAAGACTCACCCCATGGTAAACTGTCTCAGTGACTTAACTTTAAAACTTCCAAGCCCTTCTTAACTGACTGCTCCTTTAGGGGAGAAAGATTGCTCTGCAGGCAAAAAACTTTGAATTCATTACCAAAGGCAAATGGGTTTTAAATATAGATGGAATGCGATCCTATCTCGCCTACATTCATGACTGATGGGCTCGGAGCCAAGAATCGGCTCCGACTCGGCCGATACACTAGCATGAAGTCTCTCATTGGCTGGGCCAACTCCCTTATCCTAGGATGCACCACGCCCAAACCCCCAGATCTCGTTTGCCCCTCCTAGAGTAACGACATGGTCTCGACTTGGCTGTGGCTAAGTACCCTTCTTTTCTGGCCTTTTGGTCTCTTTTTTGACAGCTTAGAATTTATATTCAAACAGCTATTTTAATAGCTATCTGGTTGTTAGTTCATCTGTGGTTGATTGTGTTGGTACCTTTGAATTGTTGTGGTAATCCCTTCTGTTTGGCGGGCTAGGCCCATTTTAGTTAGAGGGCCTTTGCCCTATCTCTTAGAGCGTTTAAGTTAGAGCTCTTCCCCCCCCTTCCTTCCTTGTGTGTTTTGAGTGTGTCGACAGTAGGTATGTCTGGCAAAGAAAAGGAGCATAAGCCATCGGGCTTTAAAAAATGTTCGAAATGTTGTTATAAGATGTCGTTGACAGATGGCCACGCCATCTGTGTTTATTGTTTAGGGGCTAAACACTTGCAAGAGTCTTGCAGTGTTTGCCATGCCTTCTCCTTTCGTGTCCTACATGAGAGGAAAAATAAGCTCATCCTGAAGGGTCTCATAAAACCAGCCTTCGAGGAAGCTTTGGCTTCTTCTCCCTCGTCGAAATAGAGGCTAAAGAAGTCTTCGGCTCCAAGTCAGTCGGAGCCATCTGCTAAAAGGTCTAAATCTGTGTCTCCTTCCTCGGCTCCACTGATTTCGGAGCCGCAGGATAGAGGGTCTAAATCGAGGTCTCCTTCGTTGGCTCCATTGGTCTCGGAGCCGCTGGAGTGTTTCTGCTCTGGGGTCGGTTTCGTCGGCTCCTGAACAGTCAGCTCCGAAAGGATTCTCGGTTCTGGTAGAGTCTGCTTCGGCCCCGATACTTTTGGAGCCGATTCGGAGCCCACTTCCTAGCCTGGTTTTGGAGCCGATAGAAAAAGTCTCTCGGCCCCCTTCTGTTTCCTTCATGTCCTCCAGGCTTTCAGACTCAGATGTAGATAGGGTGGTCCAGAGGCTCCTCCAGTTACCTGTCTTAACCAAATTATTTTCGGCTCCGGCCCAGTCGGCCCTGGAGCCAGCCCCTTTGATACCGTTTCTTCCTCCTCCAACAACCTTGATGTCATTGAGTCGGAGTTCATAGAGTCAGTTGAAGTCCTTGAGGCGGTCCCGAGACCCACTGCTAGTCTATCGGCACCATCTTCAGCTCCAACCCTGCCTGTACCTTTCAGAGGTTTCTGTTCTCAGGTGTCCTCAGCCGGGCCCGAGGGGGACTCGTCGGGGCTTCTGGTTTCGGCCCGGAGTCTCCCTCTTGGCGCCTCGGCCAGGGGAACCCCGACACCAGTCATGGTCTTGGGGATGGGCCCCTCCTCAGATTCTGGTGGGCCCGCCTTTGAGGCTATGAGGAGCGCGCTTGCCAAGTCTCTAGTGAGTTCACCCGAATCTGCGACTCCTTCCCTAGACACGGCGGCTAGAGCTTCCGGTGCCCCCCTGTCTTCGGACAGCGCGGCACCTAGGCCTGAGGATTCCTCCTTGTGTGGTTCCCTTTTTTCCGAGGAGCCTTCAGAGGTTGTGCCTGAGGAGCCCCCCAGGAAAATAACTGTGCAAGAGGAAGAACATAGACTCCCCAGATGAGTCTGTCACCTCGGACACCAACCTCGATGATGCAGAGGGGTCCCCCAAGTCATCCTCTGACGATGTCTTGTTCTCCGATATCCTGGGAGATCTTGAGACAGAGGGGCGACTGGCCATCCAAAACCCCTTCCGCGGAGGAGTCTGTCTTCCTCAAGGCCTTTGGAGCCCAACTCTCCGCCTCCTGGGTGTCTCCACCCTTCGATGAGTTACTGGACCTTATTTGTCGAAGGGTGTGGGAACACCCTGATTCTTTGGAGCCAGTTCCTTCTCGCCCCAACAAGTTTTTATCCGCACCCCCTGGCAAGGAGTTTCTAACCAAGGGAGTTCCGGTTGATGCTATGGTGGTGGCGTCTGCCACCCGGCAAGATATGGCAGAGGCATCTACTTCTATCCATCCTCCTAACAAGGAGTCCAGGAGCATGGATAGGTACGGGAAGCATACCCTGACGTCAGCGACCTTTACCCTGCAGTCGCTGAATTATTTGTCATTTTACGAGGCTCCAAAGGGATCTCATAAAGGAGTTGGGAGATACCCTGTCAGGTAACGTGCCTGAGGCGTTGACGCAGTCTGTCAACGCCCAGCTGTCTACCCTTTCGTCCATTGTTAACTCGTCCATGAGGCTCATATCGTATGCAACCGAAGGGGCGGGTAGGGCAGCGAGTTCGGGCATAGCCCTTAGGAGGCAAGCCTGGATGCGCTTGTGTCACTTTACAGAGGCGTTCAAGTCTTCCTTCACCGACGCTCCATTCGATGGGTCCTCTCTCTTTGGACCCAAGGTGAAAGACACACTCACTAGATGTGAGCAGGAGGGTAAGACCTTATCTGCCGTTGGGGCCCGTTTTTCGCTTCCCTCGAGACCTTACCCCAAGGCTCAGAAGGGAGGAAAGATGTGGTTCAGAAAGTCCCAAAAGTCTTTCCCTGCCCATCAGAGTGACCCCCCCCCCCCGAGGCAGGGGGGGGATTATTCTGGAAGACGTCGCCCCAGAGTCGGCGGAGGCCCCCGCAACTCAGGAGACCGCAAATCCTTTTGTGGTTCCTCCGTCCAGTGTCCCTGAGGGATTGCCTGACTGTGCGTCTCGGGAGCCAGTCGGGGGTTGATTCTTGATGCATCCAAGGGCCTGGGGTTCCATCACTCAGGATCAGTGGGTGCTTCGTATCATCACCGGAGGTTACACCATTCCCTTTTTCCGTCCCCCTCCACCCTCAAGGAAAATCCCGGACGTGCCACCCAGTCAACTGGATCAAGCAGCCATAGAGGTCGCAAAGCTGCTCGGAAAGGGAGTCATCCAGCCAGTCCCTGCAGACCAGACTGGATTAGGAACTTAAAGTTATTTTTGGTGCCGAAAAGAACAGGGGACTTGAGACCCATTCTGGACCTCACCCACCTAAACCACTTCGTAAAGAAGTCCAAGTTCCGGATGGTCACGTTGCAATCCATTTTCCCATTACTGGAAAAAGGAGTATGGATGTGCTCCATCGATCTCAAGGATGCCTATTATCACATCAAGATAAACAGGGCGTCCAGGATACATTTAGGCTTCCGCCTAGGAGCCAGTCACTTCCAGTTCCGAGCCCTACCCTTTGGTCTCACCACAGCCCCCAGGGTGTTTACTAAATGTCTGGCAGTGGTGACGGCTCCCCTGAGACATCTGGGATTCCAGGTGTTTCTGTATCTAGACGACTGGCTCCTCACCGCCCCCACCAGGCATCTTCTTATTCAAGCCGTGAGTGCTACCATCGAATTGGGACATCTATTAGGAATTACATTCAACTGGGCAAAGTCTGTATTTCTGCCATCACAGCATGTTGCCTTTATAGGCGCAGAGCTAGACTCTGTCGAGATACGAGCATTCCTTCCTTCAGGATAAAGATACTACAGGACCAAGTCCTAGCCTTACTACCCCAAAGCAAAGCCCCTGCCAGGATGGTCCTTCAGCTTTTGGGGTCGATGGCAGCCGCCATTCTTCTGGTCCCTCTGACAAGATTGCACATGCAAATTCTTCAGTGGCTCCTGTCGACCCAGTGGTCGTACCAAGATCTGCCCTTGTCTTACCCGATTCTCATTACGGAAACCTGCCGGCGAGATCTTCATTGGTGGCTCCTCTCCCCCAACCTGAACCAGGGGCGACTCTTCTGCCCCCCCCTCCCCCATTGCCACAGTGACCACAGACGCCTCCCGGATAGGGTAGGGGGGGCATTATCTGGACAGGACGGTTCAAGGCACGTGGCAAGATCATGAAACCCACTTACATATCAATGTCCTGGAAATGAGGGCAGTGCTTGTAGCATTGCAGACACTTCACAGCTCTCTTCCCAAGGGTACCATCGCAATCTTCTCAGACAATATGGCGGTAGTATGGTACCTGAACAAGCAGGGAGGAACAAGGTCTTATCCTCTTTGCAGAGAAGCCATGAGAGTTTGGAACTGGGCGATCGCTTCCCAGAGATTTCTAGTGGCAACGCACATTCCGGGGAAGTCCAATGTGATAGCAAACAGGCTGAGCAGAGTTATTCTGATGCCTCACGAGTGGTCCTTGAACAACCGAGTAGTGGCTCGGATCTTCTCTAAGTGGGGGCTTCCCTGTTGCAACCTCTTTGCCAGCCCCTGGAACGCGAAGTGCAGCAATTTCTTCTCCCTGATTCCCCCCCAGCGGGAGTCGCCCAGGGATGCTCTAGTCCACAACTGACCCCCCCAGTCTGCTCTACGCCTTCCCTGCGGTCCCACTACTACCAAAGGTGATTCAGAAGGCGATCTGCTTGGGAAGCAACATGATTTTGATCGCACCACACTGGCCCCGCCAAGTTTGGTTTCCCTTCCTTCGGAAGTATGCAATGAAGGATCCTTGGATTCTGGACCCAGTTCCAGACCTCCTGACTCTTCAGTCATGTCAGGTTCATCCATCACTGCGAACTCTTAAGCTAATGTTTTGGCTGCTCCACTTCCAACCTTAGTCAGACAGCATATCCTTTCGCCTGAGGTGGTCCGGATTCTGTCTTCTTCTCACAGAGCTTCCACTAAGGAGATATATTCTAATAAATGGAAAAGGTTTGCCATTTGGGCCCAGCGGCACAACCTTGACCCTCTGACTGCCCCGGTGTCTGCAGTATTAGATTTTTTGGCAACTCTTTTTAAACAGGGTTCTGCTGTCTCCACTCTTAAAATCCAATTGGCAGCGATTTCTAATTATAATGTTGCCTTTGAGCCTTCACTCATGAGTCATAAGTTGTGTAAGGCCTTTCTTAAGGGAGCTTGTTTGCTTCGCCCACCGGTGTCGCAACCTGTTTTGCCTTGGGATTTGAATATAGTTTTAGGAGCTTTGACGTCTTCCCTTCGAGCCGGCGGCCACTTGTGAGCAAAAGTTCTTATCTTGGAAGACTGCCTTCTTGGTAGCTATTACTTCAGACAGAAGAGTTTCAAGCCCTCTGTGTTAAGCCCCCTTATTTGATCTTTCACAAGGATAGAGTGTCTCTAAGACTAAATCTGTCATTTCTTCCGAAGGTTTCTTCTACTCTTTGTCTGCATCAATCTATAGAGCTACCAGTTTTCTTTCCAAAATTTTCCAACAAGGCAGAATACAGACTTCATCAGTTGGATGTGCAGACAACTGAAGTTTTACTTGGATAGGACACAGCAGCAGAGGAAATCAGACCAGTTGTTTGTAGCCTTTGCAGACAACAGGATTGGCAAACCAGTAGCTAAGTCCACTATTGCTAGGTGGATTAGGGATTGTGTTTCTTTTATTTATGCATCAACAGGAAGGGACCTTTCATTTCCAGTTAGAGCGCATTCTACTAGGGCTATGGCAACTTCAGTAGCCTTTCACGCCATACTGTCGGTGGATGAGATATGTGTAGCGGCCACTTGGGCTTCTCAACATACTTTTATTTCTCATTACAAACTGGACGTGGCCTCTAGAGGTCGGGCGTCCTTTGGTTCCACAGTGCTCAGGAGTGTTTTCCAGTGAGCCTCCCAGGATCTAGGTGCTAGGGACGCTGTCCCATCAGTCATGAATGTAGGCGAGATAGGATCGTATTACATCTTTTAGTTATGTACTTACCATAACGATAGATGTATGCGATCCATCTCGCCTACATTCTCTATACGCCCTCCTTCCCCCTACCTGTTGGATCTGGAGGAAACACTATTGTACAGTTGGAGTGCTCCACGTGAGTGAGTGGTGGTGGGGCAAACAAGATCTGGGGGTTTGGGCGTGGTGCATCCTGGGATAAGGGAGTTGGCCCAGCCAATGAGAGACTTCATGCTAGTGTATCGTCCGAGCCTATCAGTCATGAATGTAGGCGAGATGGATCGCATACATCTATCGTTATGGTAAGTACATAACTAAATGTTTCCCAAGGATACAGATTCCACTTCCACACTGTACCAACCCCAAACGGTTGGCCAGATCTACCCCCAAATCAGTAGGCAGAGGCTCAAAAAAGCAAGTTCTCTCTCTTAAGTATAAGGGCTATTCAGACTGTCCCAGAAGCGGAAAGGGGAAAAGGTTTCTACTCAAGACTTTTCCTGGTGCCCAGAAAAGATAAAAACTGGCATCCTATCCTGAACCTCTCTATCCTAAACACCTTTTTGGTGATCGCAAAATTCAAGATGCTAACTCTTCACCAGTTGTTTCCTATGCTAGACAAGGATGCCTGGTTGGCAACACTGGATTTAAAGGAAGCCTACCTGCACATCCCAATCAGGGAATCTTGCAGAAGATACCTACATTTCAAAGCAGGCTTCATGCTTCACGTTCTCTGCACTACCCTTTGGCTTATCTACTGCACCCTGGGTATTCACAAAGTGCCTAGCTCCAGTTGTTGCATTTGCAGGCAAAGAAATATTCAGATATACCCATACCTGGACGATTGTCTAATTCAGGCAGAAAGCTAGGACAATACTATTGAATCATCTGGTTTGTACAAAAAGTGCTAACTTCTCTGGGGGTACACCATAAACGAAACAAAATCACAACTTGTACCCTGCCAACAAATTGTATTCCTGGAAGCAAGCTTGAACACAACTTCCCAGATGGCTTTTCTTATGCCAGAGAAGCAAGTTAATTTGACAGCCTACTTCAAACAAATGTCCACAAAGACCCTGCTATCTGCAAGACAAATACTGCAAGCCTTTGGGTTCATGGCCTCCTGCATTCTCCTAATTCCATGTGCAAGACGGCATATGAGGAAACTACAATGGTATCTAAAAGGCCTATGGTGTTAACATTCTCAGGATCTAGAAGCAATGATTCTATTCATACCTTGCCTACAGATAGAGTTCCTTTAGTGGGCAGAGGCCTGCCAGCAAAACAAGGGACTGCCATTCACTCTACCCCCTGCCACACAAACCCTATCAGACGCATCAGACTATGCATGGGGGGAGCTTACTTGGCAGGTAAGTGCATTCAGGGCAAATGAAACCCAAGTCAAATGCACCTGCATATCAATCAAAAAGAAATGTTAGCTGTACAGAATGCTCTGACAGCCTTCAAGGACCACATTCTTCCAGGACAATTAATGGTAAAGATGGACGACAACACTGTTATGTGGTACATAAGCAGGGGGGTACACACTCATACCCTATCTGCAGACTAACCATGGCTCTGTTGAATGCAGCCTTGAGCTACCAAGTGCACCTACAGGCTCAATTTCTGCCAGGAAAGCTAAATACACTGGCAGACGAACTAAGCAGAAATCTCATGGACCCACACGAGTGGAAACTGGAACCAAAGACATTCAACATGTTGAGAAACAAATGGGGGAGCCCAGAGATGGACCTGTTTGCCTCCCCCAGAACTACCAATTCAACAAATTCTGCACAAGGACTCCCCACAAACAAGCTTAGAAAGTGGATGCCCTGTCCTTCACCTGGAAAAATCTATCAGTTTATGCCTGTCCTCCTCTGTCTCTCCTCTCCAAGGTACTACTAAAGATCAAACAGGACAAATCAAGGGTGATACTGATTGCACCAGACTGGCCACACCAACACTGGTACCCCCTCTTGTGCAGTGTGTCACTGCTGGCACCATGGCACCTGCCTCAGACCCCCCCTACCCTGCTGTCCCAGCAGGAGGGCCATATTTTGCACCCTCAGCTTCAAACCCTGAACCTGGCATCCTGGCTAATTACCTGATATCTCCGTTGCCATCCCTCAGTAAACAAGTGTTGGATGTCATTCTAGGGAAGTACTAGAAAATCTTATGCTGAAAAATGGAAAAAATTCTGTTCCTGGAACTAAACTCAGGGGATGGGCACAGCAGCGCCCAGTTTACCTCAGATTCTTCAATACTTAACTGAGATGCTTCACAAGGGCCTTTACTTTTCCTCCATGAAAGTTCATGCCTCAGCCATTTCAGCTCATTACTACACAGAACCCACCCCTCTTCTCTTATCCACTACTCAAGCAGTTCCTCAGAGGGGCCAAAAACTTAAGTCCGCCTAGGAGAGCCCCAACACCAGCCTGGGACCTTAACTTTGTATTGGAAAAACGCACTCTACCTCCTTTTGAGCCAGCTGTAAATGCAGAGATGAAATTCCTTTCTTGGAAAACCGCCTTTCTTTTAGCCATCACTTCAGCAAGAAGGGTGTCTGAATATGGCAGTGGAGCCTTTCATCATCTTTCATGCGAACAGGATGTCCCCCAGGACCAATCCCTCCTTCATGCCGAAGGTAGTATCCAGTGTGGCTCTTAATCAGTCCATTCATTTGCCAACCTTCTTTTCTAATCCACAGAACAAAGGGAAACGTGTACTGCACTCCTTAGATGTGCACAGACAACTTTGGATTTTACTTGGACAGGACTAAACCTCTCAGGAAAACTGAGCAGCTGCTGGTGGCATTTGCTGCAGGGGCAGAGGGGAAGGCCATTTCAAAGCAAACCATTTCTAAATAGATAGACCGTTGCATTCATTTCTGCTATAAGTACCATGGAAAACCTATCCCACAGGGGATAAGACCACATTCAACCAGGGCTGCATCTACCTCTGCAGCCTTTCTCAAAGGTGTCCCTACTAGGGGCATCCTAGAAGCTGCTACCTGGAGTTCTGTACATACCTTCACCAAACGTTACCATTTGCCAATTTTCTTTAAATCCAGAGCTGGCTTTGCCATTGCAGTCTTGCTATCGAATTTCCTCCTCCCATCCTGAGCTTTATGAATCTACCCAAATGTGATGACTGCAGCAGTGAAACACGAAGAACATAGTACAGTTGTGTACACTTACCATAAATGTAGATGTTCGAGTGTATTCACTGTTGCGGTCCTGGTTACCCTCCCTCCAGCCCCATGACTTCTTTTGACTATACCTCTATTCTTGTTTACTGTTTGTAAAGCTTTTTTGTGTATTTGCTTTTTTGTTGGAGGTGTAACCTTGTGTGTGTGTGTGTGTGTGTGTGTGTGTATATATATATATATATATATATATATATATATATATATATATGTAATTGCTTCCCATTAGGGGGGCATCTGACATCTGGGGCAAGAAAAACTGATGTAATGGCATCGGCTGCATGCTTTATACCCCTGACTACCTGACGCCATGGAAGATGAGATAGCAGCTGACACAGGACCCAAGACTTGGATAATCAGGCCGACTGAGGGCTACTGCAAGCAGATAACCCAAATGTGATGACTGCAACAGTGAATACACTCGAACATCTGCTTTTATGGCAAGTGTACACAACTGTGCTTTCCTGAGAGCCTCCTTCAGGGAGTCTATGAAAGCTAAACTTTTGTGGTTACTCCCTTGAATGCAATCCCTAAGCTGGCTGTAAACTGCAAGTCCTGTCAGTTCCCTGCTCACCAGTAGTTCATTCTTGGGATGGAGATGTTCTTCATTCCACATTGCTGCAGTCCTAACTATTGGGTAGTCCGCTGTCCAGTCGGCCCGAATACCAAAGTATATGGCTGACGTCGGTCAAGGCGCATTAGACTGACGTCAGTACGTCAGGGTACTAATGCGCATGACCGACGTCATATCCTCAGTCTTTTTTGCCGCATGGTCCGATGCAGAAGCAGTTTTGCGAGTGCAGGTTGGCGTTCTGAAAGTTTCTGAAGTCAGAGTTTCAGACCGAATCAAAGTTGGCTAAGTACCCGTTGGGAATATTTTGGTTTTTCTTGCCTCAGTATTTAACCGGATGTCAGAAAAAGTGAATAACTGTATCTCTTGTGGGAAACAGATACCTCATAGGGATTACCATACTTTGTGTATACCTTGTTTAGGGCCTGAGCACGGCGTTGTTGGATGCCGCTCTTGTGCTAGATTTAACAAACGCACTATTAAGAGAAGGTTAGACTGTGCCAGGTTAGTTTTGGGAAGCGTTGTAATTATAAAATGCCGTCGGATGCTCCGGCCCGCTTCGCCAAAAAGCGCAAGGACAAAGCAGCAAAGCCTAGAGTGGAGGAACCGCCAGTCCCGGACGTCGGTTCTTTAGAAACTCAGTGGAGCCGGAGGTTTTGCCAGGAGTTTCTTTGGAGTCTCAGGGAGAGACTTTACTGTTACAGGATGTGTCCTCTCAGGAAGTAGGCCAGGCTGAAGGGGCTTCTCAGGTGGCTGTTCTTCCCTCTCTTCCTAAGGTGGTTAGGGCCTCCCCTTCTGTTTCCAAGGCTTCTTTAAGAGGCAGGCCTAGTTTAGCTTCAGTGGGGTTCTCCGAGTGTTTCAGGGTCTTTGCCTAAGAAGCATATGCTAAAAATGGCAGAGGATTTGATTACTATGATTAGAGGTTATATGCCCTCTCCTGATAAGAGGCCTAGGGTGGAACCTGAGTTTGAGAGTTTTGAGCAATGTTCGGAGGCTTCTGAGTCTTCGGCTGAAGACTTGCAGGAGTATCCTCCTTATTCTGATTCTGATGTGGATGATTCTACTCCTTCAGCTTCGCCTCCTGAGGATTTTTCATTTTCAGAGACTCTGCATTCCATGAGGGAGCATTTTAAATGGGAAGGTCAAGATTTCTCTGATTCCAGGAAGAGGCTTAGGGAATTCTTGTTTTTACCCCAGCATAGGCCTTTAGCTATACCTCCTGTTCTGAATGTGGTAGAAGATGTTTTTGCAGAGGCTTCCCTGAATCCTGATTCTTTGCCTCCTGCCCCAGTTAAACCGGATAGGTACTATAGGGTGCCTGAGGCTCATAAGTATCTTTTAAGAGTCCTAGGGCAGATCCAGAAACTGTCTCTCAGGGGCCTAAAGGTGTGAAGGCTTCTGTTGTTAAAAATCCTTTTTCTTGAAAGGGTAGTTTGGGGGAAAATTCTCTTCCCTTTAGCCTGGGCTTAAATTGTTACTTTAAAAAATTATTCTTTTTAAGCTGGGTGATTCTGCTAAGGGTATTGAGTGTAAGAAGGTTTGTTGGTGGCGGGTAAAATTTTTCATTGGTTTGAGTTTAAACCCCTTTTTACTGTTTTTTGACCCTGGTTAATGTTTAGCTTGGGTTTAAACTTTTGGATCTCCTTTACTCATGTTTGGTTGCCTGGGAAGCAGTTTAGGGGAACTAAAAAAACCTTGTTGGTTTGGCAGGGGCCCGTTTGTGAAATTGGCCACGGATAAACCTGTTTGATCCAGAAGGGTGGTTTGGAAGGTAAAATTCCTTTGGTTAGAACAGATCACTTCAATCTGACCATACCTTTCCAAAAACCAATACCGCCTTTTATCCTTAATCCGGCACCCTTTTTCCCATTTTCCCCTTAAAAATTATTAACCCCAAAAAACCCAAAAAACTTGTTACAATCCCCTTCAGTCTTTTTCAAAAAAATTTATTTAAAGGCAATTCCAAGCTTCCCCTCAAGAACCAAAGCCAAAAATTTCTGTCCTGTGCCCAAAACCACCAAGGGCCTTTTTAAATTCTGATAAGATCACTTTTAAAAATGTTTCCTGACCGAGCTGGAGAAAAATTTGGATTTCTTTTCCCCCAAACTTTTTCTGCAAACCCAAGCAGGCCTTTGCCCTTTTTGCGGAAAGTTCAGGTGTGGAATACTTTATCAAAAAAGGAATACCCTTGCCTTTTCAGCATTGCAGAAGTAACAAATACCTGGAAAAATTAAATTTATTTTTCCCTAGCGGTAGCAGGTCGGTATTCCCCTTTCGGTTTCAAAATTTCTGTTTACAAATGTTGTCAAATAAAAATAAAAGCTTTTGAGGACCAAAGAAAAGGAGTTACCAAAAGTTTTAATAAAATTTTTACCCCCCCCAAAAAAATTTATGGGAAAAAATTTTTGGGTTTTTAAAATTTAAAGCTAAGCTGATTTTCGGGACACGGTTCTCCCCCCTGGGGTTTCCCCTTTCTTTGGGGGGCCATTTTTCCCCAAACCCAAAACCCCCGGGTTTTCCCCCCCAAAATTTTTTTAAAAAAGGTTTTTTTCCCCAGCAGGGGGGGGTTTAAAAATGGTTCTTTATTTTGACCCCCTCCCAGAAAGGGCCCATACCAAATTTTTTCTATGTTCCCAGTTCCCCAACCAGGTTTTTTTCCGACCCCGCATGCCTAATGGATTACTTTCCCCTTTAGGGAATTCAGGTTTTAACTAAAACCCTTTTCTTCCTTTTCTTGGGGGGAACTTAATTGGCCGCTCCTTATTTTTCAATAGTTAAAAAGGTCCTTTTTAAAAAATTTTAAGGGCCCTTGCAAAAATTTTAAGTCCAACAAAATTTTCCCCTTTATTCTTCTTAAAATTAAAATTTCCCAATTGGAGCCCGTTTTAGAAAAGTTTAAAAGCATTTTTAAAGGGAACCGGTATTGAACTGGAAACTAAAATAACTCTAGAAAGGGTTTGGAGGAAAAAAAAAGGGGAAAGGGTTTTAAGAAAAAAGAAGTTCCATTATAAACAAAAAATATGAAAAAGTTTTAAATTTAATTTTTAAAACCTGTACGGGTGTTCCTTCCCAAAGTTGTTAACTGCAAGGGTTTAAAGGGGAAGTTTTAAATGCTTAAAAAAACCATTTCAAAAATTTTAAGGATTGTAAAAATTGGTTTTCTTAGGCATCAAGAAAGGCTTCCCGAAAGCTGGGAGCCATGCTTCAGGGCTGGGAAATGGCAAGAAACCCATTTCCCCATAAAGAAAGGGGCCTTACTTATTTTCAAAAAAATTTTTAGGAATGTATTTCAAACCATAACAATGGTTTTTAAATAAAAAGATCCTTCCCTTTCCGCAAACTTTTTAAATTTGAATACAAACAATTTATGTTAAAAGATTTTTAAGCTCCAGACAAAAACAAGGAAAAGGTCTTCAACTTTCATTAACAAGGAATTTTGGCCATTTTCCTTTCCACTTAAAACCTTTTCAAAATTAAAGCTACTACTTTTTAAAAGGGAAATTTCATGTTTTTAGCTCCCTTCAAATCCCTTTGGAAAAAAAGTATTGGATCTAAATTCCGACCGGGTTCCCTTAAAGGTTCTGAAGGGCTCCAGAAACCCCTTGCGCCCTGGAAAAGAATAGGAATTTTTGTATTTAAACAAAAGGTAACCCTTTGCAAAATTTTCCCGCCCGGGAATAAAAAAGGCAATTTCAATTTAATTTCTTCATTCCCCCCAAGTTTAAAAAGGGCAAAGGTTTCCACTAAAATTTCAAAGGCAGGAAGGGTTCGAGGCAAAAACCTCAAAATGTTGGGGACAATGGCAAGGTAAAAGAGGGCCAAACCCACTCTACATCCAAAAAAAATTCACCGGGGCAAATGCTTTCCCGAAGTTAAATTTAAAACTGGAAACATAAAAAGAAATGATTTTACAAAATAGAAAATTTCATTCCCTTTACAGCAAAGAGGGTCAAATTACCTCAACAAAAACAGGTTCCAGAAGTTTTAAGGGTTGGAAAACAAAAAAAAGGGAAAATTTTCATTTTCCCATTAAGAAAAAAGTTAAGATTTTCTCCTTCCCTTAAATCATCATCATTGCCCCAAATTCAAAAGCCCCTAAACTTTTTATGCTGGGCAAGGATTTGGGGAAATCAGTTTCTTACCTTCATTCTCAAATGAAATTTTGCAATCAAAGATTAATTCTCAGTTTCCCCTTTGGTTATCTAAAAGGCCCAAAAACCTGGCATAACCTTGGGCCTGTTCAAATTACCTACCTGGCAATTTCAAAAACAAAGTTTCAAATTTAAATTACTTACTTAAAGGCGGGTCAATAATTAAAAGCAGGGTCCCACCAAACAAGGATTCTTAATTGGAAAAGAAACAGGCATTCCTGACTAAAAAAGTTTTTCTTTTGCATATTTAAATTCAAAGAACAAAATTTTGGGCTTCCCAAATTTTTTTCCCTTTTTTCCCTTTTAAAAAAAGGGGAAAAGTTTTTGGGCCCCAAACCCAAAAAATTTTCCAAATTTTTTAAAAAATTTCCCTTTTGGTGGGCTCGGCTTTTTAAAAAAAAGGGAAATTTTTTTTTTTTGGGGGCCCCCTTTTTAAAACGGGGAAAAAAAAAGTTTTTTGGGGGAAAAAACCCAAAAAAAAAAAAAGGGGGAAATTTTTTTTTGGGGGGGTTTTTGGGGTTTTTAGAAAAAATTTTTTTAAAAATTTCCGGTTAGGGGGGGGTTTTTTTTTTTTTTCCCCCGGCCCGCTTTTCCAAAAAAAAAAAATTTTTTTTTTTGGGGCCCCCGGGGGGGGAAAAAATTGGGGAAAAGGGGTTTTCCCCCTTTTGGGAAAATTTTTTGGGCCCTTTTCCCCGGGGGCCCCCCCGGGGGGCTTTTTTTTTTTTTTTTTGGGGTTGGAATTTTTTTTTTCCCCCCTTTTTGGGGGGGGCCTTTTTTTTTCCCCAAAAATTTGGGTTTTTCCAAACAATCCTTTTTTAAAATTTTTTTTTGGGGGGAAAAAAACCCCCCTTTTTTTGGGGAAAAAAAATTTGGGGGGAAAAATTTGCCAAAAACCCTTTTTTTTTTTTTAAAAAAAAAATTATTAAAATTTTTCTTTTTTTTTGGGAAATTTTTTTAAAACCCTTTTTGGGGGGGGTTTTTTGGGGGGTTTTTACCCCCTTTTAAAAAAAGGTTTTTTTTCCCCCCCCTTTAAACCCCTTTTAAGGGGTGGTTTTTTTGGGGGGCCCCCCCCTTTTTTTTTCCCCCCTTTTTTCCCCCCCTTTTTTTTCCAAGAAATTTTTTTAAATTTTGGGAAAAAATTTTTGGGGGCCGGGGGTTTTTTTTTTCCCCTTTTTTAAAAAGGGGGGGTTTTGGAAAGGGGGGGAAAAAAAAAATTTTTTTTCCCCCCAGGGGGGGGAAAATTTTTTTTCCACTTTTAAAAAAACCCCCTTTTCCCCTTTTTTAAAGGGGGGTTTTGGGGGGAAAATTTTTTGGGAAAATTTTGGGGTTTTTGGGGTTTTTTTGGGCGGGGGGGTTTTTTTTTGGAAGGGGTTTTTTTTTTTTTAAGGGGGGGGAAAAACGGGGAAAAAGGGGGTTAGGAAAAATTTTTTCCCTGGGGGGAAAAATTTTTGCCCCAGCCAATTTTTTGGGGGGAAGCGGTTTAAAAAATTGGGGGGGGGGAAAAAAAAAAAATTTTTGGAGGTCAAAAATTTGGGTTTTTTGGGGGGGGGTTTTTTTTTTTTAAAAAAAAAGGGGGGGGGGAAAAGGGGGGGGTTTTTTAAGGGGGGTTTTTTTTTTTTAAAAAATTTTTGGGGGGGGGGTTTATTTTTTCCCCAGAAAGGGCCCCCCCCGGGGGGGTTTTTTTTTTTAAAAAAAAATTTTTTTTTTTTAATTCCAAAAGTTTTTTTTTTAAAAAACCAAAACGATTTTTTCCTTCCTTTTTGGTTTTTTTCCCCCCAAAAAAAAGGGGAAAATTTTTTTTCCCAAAAGGGGGTTTTTTTTCCCCCCCCAAAAAGGGGTTTTTTTTTTTTCCCCTTTTTTTTTTAAAAAAAAAGAAATTTTTTTTTTTAAAAATTTTTGGGGGCCCCTTTTTTTTTTTGGGTTTTTTTTTTTTTTAAAAAAAAGTTTAAAGGCAACCTCCCTCCTTCCCCTGTGTTTAGGGGTGGTTGTGTAGGTGAGGTTATATTCTGGTACTTTTGTATATATTGTACATATTTTTGGTGCAGGTATGTTTGGAGTTTTTGGTATTGGCCTTGTCTTTTTAGGGTCTTCTGACATCTGGGGCAAGAAAAGACTGAGGATATGGCGTCGGTCATGCGCATAGTACCCTGACGCGTACTGGCGTCAGTCTAATGCTTTTGACCGGCGTCAGCCATATACTTTGGTATTCGGGCCGACTGGACAGCGGACTACCCAATAGTTAGGACTGCAGCAATGTGGATCCTCGAACATCTACATTTATGGTAGGTACAAAACTGTACTTTAAGACTGTCTGCATTTTCTGTTGTTCCAGTCTTTGGAGATAGCCTAAGAGGTCAAGGCCATAGGTACCTGTATAAAGAACCTGCAGAGCTCATATTTCAACTCTGGTTTTATATTATTTTATTTTATTTAATTGGGTAAGTGGGCTTATTAGTGGACCCATTTCAGCTATAATGTGGGCCGCAAGGGTAAGTATGAAACTGTGTGTTTATAAATTTATTTATACAGAAACAAAAGTGTGTGTGTGTGTGTAATATGGGTTACTGTCATTTGAGCTGTCACTTCATCTAAGCAAAAATCATTAAAAAACTGATCTGGTAACACTTCATGTAATGCTAGCCTGCACTATGTACTAATATCTACAACCGAGAGTAAGGAAAGCGTATTTTGTGTCTCTTGGCATTAGTTTTCTTGTCGATTTACAAGTAATACTGCAGTCTGCTTCACCACAAAGCACTTGATTGTGTGAGATGGAAGCTTGCTCTAAGTAATTTTTCTTCACAACTGTAGTGACAGAGGAGTTAATATGTCTGAGGTGTTTAGTTGAAATGTGTGTTAGATAACTTAAGTTTCAGTTATTTGTGTTTAGCTATTGTGCATTTTGATCAAATAGACTCTGGTGCTCCGGTTTCCTCCCACATCCCAAAGACATGCTGTAGGTGGATTGGACACTCTGAATTGGTCCTAGGGGTGAGTGCGTGCCGGGCTGGCAACTCGACACTGTAAAACTCTTCTGCCAGTCATGAGCAGACAGGTGGTCTGCTGTGGCGACCCCTAACTGGGAAAAGCTGAAAGAAAAAGAACACTGTGTGTGTGTGTATATATATATATATATATATATATATATATATATATATATATATATATATCCTCAGGGGATGTTCTTCGTCTTCCATTGCTGCAGTCCTGACTATTGGGTATAGTCCGCGTCCCAGTCGGCCCGAATACCAGAGTATAAGGCTGACGTCGGTCAGGCGATTAGACTGGCCAGTATCGTCCGGTACTAATCGCACGACCGACGTCATATCCTCTGTCTTTTTCGCCGCATGGCCCGATGCAGAAGCAATTTTGCGAGTGCAGGTTGGCGTTCTGAGATTTCCGAAACCGGAGTTTCAGACCGAAACAGAGTTGGCTAAGTACCCCGTTGGGGAACATTTTGGTTTTTCTTGCCTCAGTATTTAACCGGATGTCAGAAAAAAGTGAATAACTGTATTTCTTGTGGGAAGCAGATACCGCATAGGGATTATCATACATTGTGTATACCTTGTTTAGGGCCTGAGCACGACGTTGTTGGTTCCCGCTCTTGTGCTAGATTTAACAGCGCACTATTAAGAGGAGGCTAGATTGTGCTAGGTTAGTGTTTGGAAAGCGTTGCAATTATAATATGCCGTCGGATGCTCCGCGCCTCGCTTCATCAAGAAGCGCAAGGACAAAACAGTGAAGCCTAGGGAGGAACCGGCAGTCCCAGGCGTCGGTTCTTTAGTAGGCTCAGTGGAGCCAGAGGTTTTGCCAGGAGTCTCCGTGGAGTCTCAGGCGATACTTTTATTGTTACAGGATGTGCCTTCTCAGGAGGTAGGCCAGGCTGAGGGGCTTCTGAGGTAACTGTTCTTCCCTCTCTTCCCAAGGTAGTTAGGGCCTCTCCTTCTGTTGCCAAAGCTTCTTTTAGAGGTAGGCCAAGTTCAGCTTCTGTGGGGCTTCTCCTAGCATTTGGGCTCTGTGCCTAAAGCATATGCTTAAAATGGCTGAAGATTTGATTACTCTACTTAGAGGTTCTATGACCCCGCCTGATAAGAGGCCTAGGCTGGAACAGGAGTTTGATAGTTTTGAACAGTGTTCACAGGCTTCAGAGTCTTCTGTGGAAGACTTACAAGAGTTTCCTACTTATTCTGATTCTGATGTGGATGATTCCACTCCTACAGCTTCTCCTCCTGAGGATTTTTCATTTTCAGAGACTCTTCACTCCATGAGGGAGCACTTTAAATGGGAAGGCCAGGATTACTCTGATTCAGGAAAAGGCTTAGGGAATTCTTGTTTTTACCCCAGCATAGGCCCTTAGCTATTCCTCCTGTGTTGAATGTGGTGGAGGATGTTTTGCAGAGGCTTCCCTGAACCCTGACTCCTTGCCTCCTGCTCCTGTTAAGCCTGATAGGTATTATAGGGTGCCCGAAGCTCAAGTATTTGTTTAAGAGTCCTAGGGCGGACCCAGAAACTATTTCTCAGGGGCCTAAAGGTGTTAAAGCTTCTGTGGTTAAAAATCCTGTACCTTCTGATAAAGAGGCAAGGGCTTTGGATAGGTGGGGTAAGAAAGTGTATACTTCTTCCACTCTAGCCATGAGGGCATTGAATTGTCAGTTTCACATGCTAAAATATCAGAATTATCTCCTTTCACAATTGAAATCTAAGGTGGATGCTTTGGCGGAAGGTATTGAGTGTAAAGAATTGCTGGATTTGGTTCATGTGTCTGAACAAGTGGGTAAGCATTCTTTGCAGTGTGGTTTTGATGCTGTTCAGGCCTCCTCGAGGGTGGCTGCTACTAGTTCTGTTCTTCGTAGACATGCCTGGTTGAGGATCAGACTTTAGCTGAGCATGTTAAGACCAGGATTTTGGATGCTCCTTTACAGTCTGATGTGTTGTTTGGTCCGCCTGTGGAAGCAGTCTTAAAGAAAATGGAAGACAAAGCTAAGTCTATGCAGACTGTTAAAGATTTTTGCAGGTGCAGCCTCCAAGTTTAGTAGAAATTGGCCTGCTAAGGGGTGGACATATCCTGCTTATGGTTCCCAGTCTAGGGGTAGGTCTAGCCGTGGTAGGGGCAGGGCTCAAGGTTCACTTAGGCCTAGACCAGAGAGTTCACCTGCTCAGACTTCTGGTGAGGGCAGGGGTCAGTCCTTCGTAAAGCAGACCCAATGACCTGCCTTTTCAGCTGCCAGTGGATTCTCGTCTGGCAGCTCCTTTGGGAGGAAGATTGTCTCTTTTCAAAGAAAATTGGGATTTAATCACTCAAGACAGATGGGTGCTGGATATCATTCATCACGGTTACAGATTTTATTTCCACACAATGCCCCTTTCAAAGGCATGCCAGATGTTCCTCCTCCACAAAGAAAAGAGGCTCACAAGCAAGTTTCTCAGTTACTCCAGATAGGGGCCATTCAGCCAGTCCCTGTATCAGAAAGGGGCTTGATTTTATTCTCGCCTGTTCCTAGTACCAAAGAAGGGGAACACGTGGAGACCAATTTTGGATTTATCTATCCTCAACACTTATCTGGACATTCCCAAGTTCAAGATGTTGACATTACAGCAACTGTTACCTCTGCTGGGCAAGGATCACTGGATGGTAACTTTGGATCTCAAGGAAGCTTACCTTCATGTGCCTATAAGGCTAAGTTGCAGAAAGTATCTGCGTTTCGAACTGGAGATTTTCATTATCAGTTCTCTGCATTGCCCTTTGGCTTATCTACTGCCCAGAGTATTCACAAAGGTTCTGGCTCAGTGATAGCTTACTTCAGGCTTCAAGGCATTCAAATCTATCCTTACTTGGACGACTGCCTGATTCTGGCTCAAGAAAGGAAGACCTTCTACAGCATCTGAATATGTCATAGCAGTGCTAAGATGCCTAGAGTATTCTGTGAACGAAATAAAGTCCAGTCTAGTACCCTCTCAAGACATGTGCTTTCTGGGTGTGAGACTGAATACAGCAGCCCAGATGGCCTTTTTAAGCCCGGACAAACAAAAGAGTCTGTCACTTTACTTCCATCAACTATCTCATCAGTCCGTGCTGACTGCAAGGACAGTCCTTCAAGCATTAGGGTTCATGGCATCTTGTATTCTGGTGCTTCCCAATGCCAAACTGCATATGAGGAAGCTGCAATGGTATCTCAAAAATGTATGGACACAGCACTGCCAAGATTTGGACACTGTCATTCACATAATACCTTGCCTTCAAAAGGAATTCTTGTGGTGGGCTCAGGAATGTCACCTAAACAAGGGACTCTCTGTGACCCAGAGGCGAGTCAGATTTTAACGACAGATGCCTCGGACACTGCTTGGGAGCTCATCTAAATGGAAAGTGGATACAAGACAAGTGGCCTGCCAGACTACAGCATCTACATATCAACATGAAGGAGATGTTAGCAGTCCAGTTTGCATTGATGGCTTTCAAGGAGTTACTTCTTCCAGGGCAGGTGTTGATTCTAACAGACAACACAACTGTCATGTGGTACATCAACAAGCAAGGGGGAACACATTCTTATCCTCTATGCAGGCAAGCAATGATTTTATGGGAGACTGCGTTAAGCCTGCAACTAACTCTTCAGGCAAGGTTTCTGCCAGGAGCACAGAACTCCCTAGCAGATGTATTAAGCAGACAAATCATGGATCCCCACAGTGGAAACTGGATCTTCATGTATTTCAGAAATTGACAGTGTCATGGGGAACTCCAGACATAGATCTGTTCGCTTCTCCACTAAACCACCAGCTGCCAAAGTATTGCACAAAGGGGTTTCATCACACAGCTTGGAAAGTGGATGCTCTGTCTTTCAGTTGGAAAACCTTCATGTCTATGCCTTTCCACCTCTGCCTCTTCTTCCAAAGGTATTATTAAAGGTCAGACAGGACAGGCCAAGGATGATTTTGATAGCTCCAGATTGGCCTCGCAACACTGGTACCCACTTCTGAGTCTTGTAAAGAAGCCTCATGGCCTTTACCTCTGATTCCTCATCTGTTATCTCAGAAGGACGGTCATCTGCTCAATGTCAAGCTTCAATCTCTTCATCTCACAGCTTGGCATATTCTGTGTTGAAGCACAGCAGGTCTCAGCTTCCTCAACAAGTTTTAAATGTGATTATGGAAGCTAGAAGGCCTAGTACTAGGAGAGTGTCAGAAAAATGGAAGAGATTTTTATTTTGGAGTACAGCAAAGAATTTGGAGATTTCAGAGCCTAATTTGAGTGTGGCTCTTCAATATCTTACTGAATTATTGGACAAAGGTTTGTCCTTCTCTTCCATAAAGATTCATGCTGCAGCAATTTCAGCTCACTATGATTGTGACCCACCTTTGTTTTCGCATCCTTTGTTCAAGCAGTTTCTTAGAGGGGCAAAGAATATAAGACCCCACGTAGAGCTCCTACTCCTGCTTGGGATCTCAATTTTGTGTTGGAAAAACTTACTCTACAACCTTTTGAGCCTGCAGCTACTGCTGAATTGAAATATTTGTCATGGAAGACTGCTTTTCTGTTGGCTATTACTTCTGCAAGAAGGGTGTCTGAGTTGCAGGCCCTTATGGCAGTAGAGCCCTTTGATTTTCCATAAGGACAGGGTATCATTACGCACTAATCCTTCCTTTATGCCTAAGGTGGTTTCTAGTGTGGCTTTAAACCAAACTATTCATTTGCCTACGTTTTTTGCAGATCCTCAAAATAAAGGGGAAAAGATTTTGCACACTTTAGATGTACACAGGCAATTGCGTTATTATTTGAGCAGGACTAAGAATTTTAGGCAGTCTCAGCAGTTACTTGTTTCTTTGCTTTGAGTTCACAGGGCAAGCCTGTGTCAAAACAAACTATTTCTAGGTGGATTGGCTTTTGCATTGCATTTTGTTATTCCCATCATGGCAAAGAGGTTCCAGCTGGGATTAGGCCTCATTCCACTCGGGCTACTGCCACTTCAACAGCATTTCTAAGGGGAGTGGCAACTAAGGATATTCTGGAAGCAGCTACTTGGAGTTCAGTGCATACTTTCTCTAGGCATTATCACCTGCCTATATACTCTAAGACTAGGGCTGGTTTTGCCACAGCTGTTTTACAAGGCATGTTGTCAGCTCCTGCTACTTTATAATTTGCCAGCCTCCCTTACCTCTGCTTTGGGATTCTACCCAATAGTCAGGACTGCAGCAATGGAAGGCGAAGAACATAGTACAGTTTTGTACCTACCATAAATGTAGATGTTCGAGGATTCCATTGCTGCAGTCCAATTTACCCATCCTCCTTCACCTCTGTGTTTCGGGGTGGTTGTGTAGGTGAGTTTACATGCTTATATTTTATATATATATGTATATATTGTTGTATATATTATACATGTTTTTGGTGCAGGTTGTTTTGGGGACTTGTCTTTTGGGTCTTCTGACATCTGGGGCAAGAAAAGACTGAGGATATGACGCCGGTCATGCGCATTAGTACCGGACGCACTGGCGTCAGTCTAATGCGCCCTGACCGACGTCAGCCTTATACTCTGGTATTCGGGCCGACTGGGACGCGGACTATACCCAATAGTCAGGACTGCAGCAATGGAATCCTCGAACATCTACATTTATGGTAGGTACAAAACTGTACTTTACCCTATCGCACACATCACTGTCAAAATCTAAAACTACTAAAATGGCTCGAGTTCCCCAACATAATACTCTACAATCAGCTTACAATGGCCCATAGAATACTTAACAAACCAGACAAATTCTGGGTATACAACCCTTAATTACCCCTTACCACCAGTACCAGACCACTGAGATCTATTGATAAATTAATGGTAAAAACCTCTAAATCCTGCAATCACGCCAGTGACTCAGTACTCTCCAGTTGTATAGCAAAAATTTTGAACCCACTTCCTCCTGATTTAACCCTCGAACCCTCTCTAACAAAATTTAAGATTGCAGCAAAAAAATTATTTCACCAACCACTGAATATGTTCCTGCACTAGCCCAGGTTACTCTCCCTCCTCAAGCTACCTCTCTATTATGCTCATTGCTTTATATTTCTCTGTTCCTGCTGTAGCCCAGGTTAATCTCCCTCCTCAGACTACCTCTCTATTATGCTCATTGCTTTATATTTCTCTGTTCCTGCTGTAGCCCAGGTTACTCTCCCTCCTCAGACTACCTCTCTATTATGCTCATTGCTTTATATTTCTCTGTTCCTGCTGTAGCCCAGGTTACTCTCCCTCCTCAGACTACCTCTCTATTATGCTCGTTGCTTTATATTTCTCTGTTCCTGCACTAGCCCAGGTTACTCTCCCTCCTCAGACTACCTCTCTATTATGCTCGTTGCTTTATATTTCTCTGTTCCTGCTGTAGCCCAGGTTAATCTCCCTCCTCAGACTACCTCTCTATTATGCTTGTTGCTTTATATTTTTCTTTGATCCTGCTCTAGCCTAGGATGTTCTTCGTGTTTCACTGTTGCAGTCATTACATTTGGGTAATCTGCTGGCAGGTTGCTCTCAGTCGGCCTGATTAACAAAGTTTTGGGTCCTGCGTCGGTTGCGGTCTCCTCTTCCATGATGTCTGGTCGTTAGGGGTATAAAACATGCAGCCAATGCCATTTTAATCAGTCTTTCTTGCCGAGCAGTGCCCGAAGCAGTTCGCAAGTGCCGGTCTGCCGACACCTGAAATTTTCGTATTCGAGTTTCAGAACCGAAGTCTTCAAACAAAAGCTAAGTACCCCGTTGGGGAAACTTTCTTGCTCCTTACCGATGTCAGTAAAAGTTAATAATTGCATTACTTGTGGGAAGCAAATGCCTCATAAGGATTTTCATTTGTACTGTATTCCTTGCCTAGACCCTGATTACAACGTGCCTTGCTGTTGGTTTTGTGCTAAATTTAATCAACGCACTATTAAGCGTCAGTATATTTTTGCTTCTAAATATTTTGGTTCAAGATTTAACTACTCTGAAATGTCGTCAGTTAGCAATCCGACTACCGGAGTTCATAAAAAAAATGCAAGGTAAAAGACAGAGACAGACCGTCTAGGTCCAAAACCGATGACGAAGCTTCTCCTAAGCCAGTCGCCGGTACTCAGACGCTTTCACAGCCCCTGATACCTGCTACTTTTGAGTCGCAGGCCTCTACTGAGACCCATTCGGAGCCCGGTATGCCATGAGATTAGCAAAGTATTGAACCTGCGGATGTCTCTCCCTTGGATGGGTCCGGAGCCGTTGAGCAGGCACTGGCTTCTGAGGGTGATGTTCATCTTGCATACAGCTGCAGTAATCACAGCTGGGTTCTCTGCCGTCAGGCGGTCCCTCGGTCGGCTGAATTCCAAAGTCTAGGTCCGGCGTCGGTTGTAGTCGCTTTCTCTCCTGACGTCAGCGAGGCCGGAGTATATAAGACACAGCCGACGCCATGTTCTTCAGTCTTTTTTGCCGCGCGGTGCCCGAAGCAGAAGCAGTTCGCAAGTGCCAGTCGGCCAGCTCCTGAATTACGGAAATATTGGAAACCGAAGTCTTCATTAAAGCTAAGTACCCCATTGGGGAAACTTTTTTCTTGCCTCAGACCGATGTCAGAAAAAGTTAATAATTGTATTTCTTGTGGGAAGCAAATACCGCATAAGGATTTCCATTCCCTCTGCATACCTTGTTTAGGCCCAGACCACGACGTCTCGGGCTGTCGCTTTTGTGTTACCTTCAATAAACGCACTATTAAGCGTCGGGCGGAGTTCGCCCAACACTATTTTGGTAAAGCCTTTGATTATAAAATGTCGTCGGACACTCCGACTACCGTTTTGTCCAAAAAAACGCAAGGACAAGGACCGACACGTGAGGCCCGCGGTCCCCGCCGAGACCACGCCAAAACAGACTACACGTGGTCTGGTTCTCAGCGAGACTCCTTTGCAGTCCCTGACTACCGACGACACTCCTTTGGCGGTGTCCTCTGTACCCGAGACCGCTGGGACCTCGGCCCTTTCCCAGACTACAACCACCAAAGCCTTTGCTAATGTTGAGCCTACTAATGTGGACAGGTCCACTTCCACCCATGGTGTCTTTAGACCCTCATCTTCTTTTTCTATTAAGGCCTTTACTAAATCCAAAGCAGCCAGGCATCCCAAGAGGCTTGTTACACAGGGCCCATCTCCAGGTCCCATGCCTAAAAAACAGATGCTTAAAATGGCTGAGGATTTAATTACTCTTATCAGGGGTTCTCAACCCCCTCCAGACAAGAGACCCAGAGTGGAGGAAGATTCTCCCTCTTCTGATCAGGGATCCATTTTATCAGAACATTCTGATGTAGTGGAACACTCTTACTCCCCTTTTGAGGATTTGGATGCAGAGCAGTCCATTCCTTCTGTATCTCCTCCTGAGGATTTTTCCTTTGGGGAAACCTTGCACACTTTGAGGGAACACTTCCATTGGGAAGGCCAAGACTTTTCAGATTCCAAGAAAAGACTTAGGGAATTTCTTTTGTTACCTCAACACAGACCTCTGGCGATACCCCTTGTTTTGGACATACTTGATGTTTATTCGGAGGCTTGCCTTAACCCGGATTCTCTGCCTCCTGCACCAGTCAAACCTGATAGGTACTACAGAGTACCTAACTCTCACCAATTTCTCTTCAAAAGCCATAATGCTGACCCAGAAACCATTTCACAAGGCCCCAAGGGATTGCAGGCCTCCACTGCCAAGAATCCACTTCCTGCAGAAAGAGAGTCAAGGTCTTTAGAAAGGTGGGGAAAAAAGGTATATACCTCGGCCACCCTAGCCATGAGGGCCTTAAATTGTCAGTTTCATATGCTTAAATATCAACAGTTCCTGTTATCACAATTAAGGAATAAAATGTCTCAACCTGAACAACCAGATTTGAAGGAGTTACAGGATATGATGCATAGTGCAGAGCAAGTGGGTAAACACACCTTACAATGTGGTTATGATGCCCTAGAGGCCTCAAGTAGAGCGGCTGCTACAGGATCAGTCATTCGCAGACATGCCTGGCTTAGGGAACATAATTTGCCTGATCATGTGAAAGCTAAACTTCTAGATGCTCCTTTACAAAAGGATGTGCTGTTTGGTACTAATGCTGAGGAGATACTACGTTAAATGGAAGAAAAAGCCAAATCTATGCAAACTGTCAAAGCTTTTTTTACAGGTCCAACCACCACGTTTTAGCAGAAATTGGCCTTCAAAAAACTGGTCCTTTCCAGCCACTGACAAGCCCCAAAGAGGTAGATACAGACGCACAAGGGGCAGAGGGCAATCACAAGGATCATATAGAGGCCGACAATGGCAAACTCCAGCACCAAGAGGTAGCGAAGACAGTGCACAACAATACAGGACGCAAACCCAATGACTCCCTCATTTCCATGCCAAGCATGTCTCAGCTGGCAGCACCTTTGGGAGGAAAGCTAGCATTATTTGCAAGCAATTGGCATATTGTTACAACAGACAAATGGATCCTGGCCATTATAAACAGAGGCTACAAATTTCAATTTCACACTCTTCCAAAAATGAGAGGCATGCCAAACCTGCCACAAAATCAAAGGGCAGAGGCACAACTGCAAATTTCAAAGCTCATAAGCATGAGAGCTATTCAAGAGGTACCTCCTCACGAACAAGGTCAAGGTTTTTATTCAAGACTTTTTCTGGTACCAAGGAAAGGAACCGACTGGAGACCCATTTTGGACTTCTCCATCCTAAACACATTTCTACTCGTACCAAAATTCAAGATGCTCACATTACAGCAGCTTCTTCCCATGCTGGGCAAGGAGTTTTGGCTGGTAACATTGGACCTCAAGGAGGCATACCTGCATGTCCCAATCAGACAAAGCTGCAGAAGATACCTCAGATTTCTTGCAGGTTCAATCCACTATCAATTCTCTGCATTGCCCTTTGGCTTATCTACTGCGCCCAGAGTATTCACGAAATGCCTGGCATCAGTGATTGCCTACTGCAGACTTCAAGGGATACAAATTTACCCTTATCTGGACGACTGCCTGATCCATGCGGACAGCAAGCACATACTTCTGGAACATCTGGCATATGTGACACGGTTACTGCTTTCTCTGGGTTACACAATCAACAAAGAGAAATCAAGGCTAACACCATGTCAGAAAATAACTTTCCTGGGTGCCAACTTGGACACAAACACCCAGATGGCCTACCTTACGCCAGAAAAACAGGGGCAACTATCTCAGTACTTCAAAATACTAGCAAAAAGTACCAGGCTTACTGCAAGGAAAATCCTGCAGACTCTGGGATTCATGGCATCTTGCATTCTTTTAATCCCATGTGCAAAGCTGCATATGAGGAAACTTCAATGGTACCTAAAAAATCTATGGTCTCAACACAGTCACAGTTTGGAAACAATAATACCAATAATTCCATGTTTGCAAAAGGAATTTCTATGGTGGGCCCAAGCATGTCAAGCAAACACAGGTCTTCCATTCAGCAAGCCTCAAGCAAATCAAGTCATCACAACAGACGCCTCAGATTACGCCTGGGGGGGGTGCACATGACGGACAGGTGCATTCAGGGCAAATGGTCCCAAAGGGAAAAGCACCTTCACATCAATCAAAAAGAAATGCTAGCAGTAATAAATGCAATTACAGCTTTCAAGGACTTCCTGCACCTAGGACAATTACTGATAAGAACAGACGACACCACAGTAATGTGGTACATAAACAAGGAGGAACACATTCATACCCCTTGTGCAGACTAGCCATGACTCTTTGGAACTTGGCTCTGGAATGGCAAATCTAACTTCAAGCACAGTACTTGCCAGGATTGGAAAACACACTAGCAGACAATCTAAGCAGAAATATGACAGATCCACACGAATGGAAGTTACATCCTCAGGTGTTTACAGAAATAATCCAAGTGTGGGGGAGGCCAGACATGGATCTTTTTGCCTCCCACAGGAATCATCAATTGGAAAAGTTTTGTTCGAGGACCTTTCATCCAAAGGCCTGGAGAGTGGACGCCCTTTCATTCAGTTGGACAGCATGGACAGTTTATGCATTCCCACCTCTGCCTCTTCTGCCCAAGGTGCTTTTGAAAGCAAGAGCAGACAGACCGAAGATGATACTGATTGCTCCAGATTGGCCAAGGCAACACTGGTACCCACTCCTGAGGAGCCTAACACATACTCCTCCCTGGTCCCTGCCTCTAATGCCTCTTCTGCTGACTCAGCACAGCTACAAAACTCTTAAGTCAGCTGAAAACACTCAATCTCGCTGCATGGAAAATTCCTTAACACCACAACAGACCCTACCCTCCAAGGAGGTGCAGGATGTCATTTTGGAGGCCAGAAGGCAATCTACTAGAAAAACTTACTCCGCAAAATGGAAGTGGTTTTGCTCTTGGAATGAGAAAAGAGGCCAGGACCCTAGAAAACTGAACTTGCCTCAGATATTACAGTATCTAGCTGAGCTGCTGAACAGTGGACTTTCATTTTCTTCCATAAAAATCCATGCCTCAGCTATTTCTGCAGAATTCAACACGGATCCTCCTTTATTTTCTCACCCACTCTTACGACAGTTCCTCAGAGGGGCTAAGAATATAAGACCACCAAGGAAGCAACCAATACCAGCCTGGGATCTTAATTACATACTAGAAAAATTAACATTGCCTCCTTTTGAACCAGCTGCCTCAACAGATTTGCAATATTTGTCCTGGAAAACAGCCTTCCTTCTGGCTATCACTTCAGCTCGTAGAGTTTCGGAACTACAGGCCCTCAGGGCGGTGCAGCCCTTTCTCATCTTCCATCAGGACAGGGTTTCCCTTCGTACCAACCCATCATTTATGCCTAAAGTGGTATCCAGGGTAGCTTTATATCAAGCCATACACCTTCCTACCTTTTACCCCAATCCTCAAAACAAAGGGGAAAGGCTGCTACATTCTTTCGACATCCATAGGCAGCTACGTTACTATTTGGACAGAACAAAGTCCTTCAGGAAATCAGAAAAACTCTTTGTGTCCTATGCTGTAGGGGCTCAAGGGAAGGCAGTCTCCAAGCAGACTATTTCAAAGTGGATAGGCCACTGCATACGGTTTTGTTATTCCTATCATGGGAAATCTGTTCCTACAGGTATCAGATCACACTCCACCAGGGCCACAGCTACCTCTATAGCCTTCCTCAGAGGAGTTCCTACCAAAGATATTTTGGAGGCAGCCACTTGGAGTTCTGTACATACCTTCACAAAACACTACCACCTGCCTTTATATTCCAGAACTAGAGCAGGCTTTGCCACTGCTGTGTTGCAGAGCATTCTGGCTCAACCCAGTTCCTCCTAGTACCAACCACCCTGTGCGTAGCTTTGGGACTCTACCCATCTGTGATTACTGCAGCTGTATGCACGATGAACATAGTACAGTTTTGTACCTACCATAAATGTAGATGTTCGAGTGCTAATACAGCTGCAGTACAGGTTTCCCTCCCTCCTTCCCCACTTGGTAAAGGCATGGGGCCTAACAACCTCTTCATACAACCTGACTGGGTTATCCTTCTATGGTTTATTTGCTTGCACCTACTGATTTTGGATTATATTGCATTGCTTGTATATATTTATATACATAATTTATGTATTGCCTTCCTTCTGGGGGCACCTGACATCTGGGGCAAGAAAGACTGAAGAACATGGCGTCGGCTGTGTCTTATATACTCCGGCCTCGCTAACGTCAGGGGAGAAAGCGACTACAACCGACGCCGGACCTAGACTTTGGAATTTGGCCGACTGAGGGACCGCCTAACGGCAGAGAACCCATCTGTGATTACTGCAGCTGTATTAGCACTCGAACATCTACATTTATGGTAGGTACAAAACTGTACTTTTTCAAGCCTCAACATGTTTACATTAAACCAACTCCAACAACAAAAACAAGGTCAAAAACTACTTCTATGTCTAAAAAACCATCGCATGAGCCACACGCTCAGCATAGGCCTTTGGCAATACCACCTGTTTTAGACATTGTTGTTGATGTGTTCTCGGAATCAAGCATGGCTCCTGATTCCCTGCCTCCGGCTCCTAGTAAGCTAGACAAATATTACAGGGTTCCTGACTCTCACAAATTTCTTTTCAAAAATCCTGCTGCTGATCCTGAAACTATTTCTCAGGGTCCCAAGGGAGTTAAGGCTTCTACAGCCAAAAATCCTTCCCCCTTCTAATAGAGATTTCAGGGCGCTGGATAGATGGGGTAAGAAGGTTTGTACGTCTGCAACCTTGGCAATCAGGGCTTTAAACTGCCAGTTTCATATACTTAAATATCAACAGCATGTTATGGACTTACTGAAACAGAAAATGATGTTGATTTCTGATTGTGTGGAAAATAAGGAGTTACAGGATTTATTGCATTCAGCAGAACAGGTTGGAAAGCATACTTTGCAGTGTGGTTTTGATTCCTTGGAGGCCTCTTGTAGGGCCGCCGTTACTGGATCTGTGATTAGAAGGCATGCCTGGCTCAAGGAGCAAAATCTGCCTGATCATGTTAAACCTAAATTGTTGGATGCCCCTTTGCAGCATGATACTCCATTTGGTAATAAGGCAGAAGAGCTTTTAAAGAAAATGGAAGACAAAGCTAAATCTATGCAAACTGTAAAAGATTTCTTGCAAGTGCAGCCACCCAGGTTCAGTAGACACTGGCCTACTAAAAAGTGGTCCTTTCCTGTGTCCAACAGAGCCACTTGGGGCAAACCCAGGCGTTTAAAAGGCTCCAAATATCAATCACAGGCTTCTTATAGGTCAAAGCAATGGGGTGCCTCCACCTCCAAATCTGGAGGAAACAAAGCACAACCCTACAGTAAGCAGTCTCAATGACTGTCCTCTACCATCTCCAAGCACTTATCTTTTGGCAGCCCCCTTGGGGGGGAAACTAGCACTTCATGCTCAAAATTGGCAGTTAATTACCCAGAACAAGTGGGTATTAAACATAGTATCCCAGGGGTACAGATTTCATTTCCATACTTTGCCAATTTGAGACGGATGGCCGGATCTGCCACAAAACCAGTGGGCACAGGCCCTGAAACAAGTCATGTCCCTCATGGATATGGGGGGGGGGGGCTATTCAGCCGGTACCAGAAAAGGAAAAATGACAAGGATTTTATTCAAGACTTTTCCTGGTACCCAGAAAAGACAGTTCATGGTGCCCAATACTGGACTTATCGATTCTAAACCACATTCCTGGACATTCCAAAATTCAAAATGCTGACTTTACAACAGCTACTGCCTATGCTAGGTAGGAATGCTTGGTTAGTAACTCTAGACTTAAAAGAGGCATACCTGCTTATCCCAATAAGGGAATCATGCAGAAGATACCTCCGCTTCAAAGCAGGTTTTTTGCATTACCAATTCTCTGCACTGCCCTTTGGCTTATCTACTGCGCCCAGGGTCTTTACAAAGTGCCTGGCACCAGTAATTGCATTCTGCAGACAAAGAAACATTTAAATGTATCCTTAGCTGGACGATTGTCTCATTCATGCAGTGGACAAGGACACTCTACTTCAACATCTGGCGTTAGTAAAAAGGCTTCTAGCATGCTTAGGGTACACCATAAACGAAAAAAAATCACAACTGGTACCCTCTCAAATAATTATATTCCTGGGTGCAAGCTTGAATACAACTGCCCAGATGGCTTACCTCACACCAGACAAACAAAGGCAATGACAGCTTATTTCAAACAAATGGCAACAAAAACCCGGTTATCTGCAAGACAAATTCTGCTGGCTTTGGGGTTCATGGCATCCTGCATTCTACTAATTCCATATGTGAGACTGCATATGAGGAAACTTCATTGGTACCTAAAAAGTTTATGAAGTCAACATTGTCACAGCCTGGAAACAATGATTCCTCTCATTCCATGCCTACAACAGGAGTTTCTTTGGTGGGCAGAGACATGTCACCAAAACAAGGGACTGTCATTCACTCTACCCCCTGCCACCCAAACACTAACTACAGACACATCAGATTATGCCTGGGGGGCTCACCTGGCAGGGAGATGCATTCAGGACAAATGGTGCCCAAAACAACTGCATCTGCATATCAACCAGAAAGAAATGCTAGCTGTTCAGAATGCTCTGACAGCCTTCAAGGACTTACTTCATTCAGGACAATTGCTGATAAAGACGGACACCACCACAGTTATGTGGTACATAAGCAGAGGGGTACACATTTCTACCCCTTTTGCAGACTAGCCATGGCCTTGTGGAACACAGCCTTGACTTACCAAGTACATCTTCAAGCTCAATTCCTGCCAGGAAAACAAAATACTCTGGCAGACGACCTAAGCAGAAATCTTATGGACCCGCACGAATGGAAACTGGATCCACAAATCTTCAGCATGTTAACACAGAAATGAGGGAGCACAGACATAGATCTATTTGCCTCTCCCCAAAACTATCAGTTGGACAAATCCTGCACAATAACTCATCACAAAAAAGCATGGAAAGTGGATGCTCTATCCTTCAGCTGGAAAAAAAAACTATCAGTCTATGCCTTTCCCTTCTGCCTCTACTGTCCAAGGTCTTACTAAAAGTCAGACAGGAAAAAGCAAAAATTATCCTAATTGCTCCGGACTGGCCTCGCCAGCACTGGTACCTGCTTCTCATCTACTGTCTCAGCAGAACTATCAAATTCTGCACATTCAGCTCCAAACTCTGAATCTTGCAGCATGGTTAATCAACTAATTATTCAAACCACACCTCTCAGTAAATCTGTTATGGATGTCATTTTGGAAGCCAGAAGGCCTAGTACTAGAAAATCTTATGCTGATAAATTAGAGATTCTGTGCTTGGAACCAAGCACAAGGAATAGACACAGCAAAGCCCAATATTCATCAGATTTTACAATACTTAACTGAGATGCTTGACAAGGGCCTATCTTTTTCTTCAATAAAAATCCATGCCTCTGCCATCTCGGCTCATTACAACACAGAGCCTCCACTCTTTTATCATCCACTGCTGAAATAGTATCTGAGAGGGGCCAAAAACTTAAGACCTCCCAGGAGAGCACCAACTCCTGCATGGGACCTCAATTTTGTGCTGGAAAAACTCACCCTGTCTTCTTTTGAACCAGCAGCTACTGTGGATATAAAATTTCTGTCTTGGAAGACAGCTTTTCTTTTGGCAGTCACTTCAGCAAGAAGGGTTTCAGAACTACAGGCTCTCATGGCAGTGGAGCCTTTCATCATATTTTACCCGGACAGGGTGGCCCTCAGGACCAATCCTTCTTTTATGCCTAAGGTGGTATCCAGTGTGGCTCTTAACCAGACCATTCACCTGCCAACATTTTTCCCAAATCCATAGAACAAGGGGGAGCGGATTCTTCATTCATTGGATATACACAGACAACTAAGAATGTTCATCGTGTTTCACTGTTGCAGTCATTACACTTCGGTTATCCTGCTGGCAGGCTACCTGCAGTCAGCCTGAATTCCAAAGTCCTGGTCCGGCGTCGGTTGCTGTCGCCTCTTCCCTGACGTCAGAGCGCCAGGGGTATAAAAGATGCAGCCAACGCCATTTTCTTCAGTCTTTCTTGCCGTGTGGTGCCCGAAGCAAAAGCAGTTCGCAAGTGCCAGTCAGCCGACTCTTGAGATTTCTGAAATTGAATTTCAGATCCGAAGTCTTCTATAAAGCTAAGTACCCCATTGGGGAAACTTTTTCTTGCTCCAGACCGATGTCAGAAAAAGTTAACAATTGTATTTCTTGTGGGAAGCAAATACCTCATAAGGATTTTCATTCTTACTGTATTCCTTGCCTAGGCCCTGACCACAACATTGCTAGTTGTCGGTTTTATGCTAGATTTAACCAACGCACTATTAAGCGTCGGTACGATTTTGTTTTTCATTACTTTGTCCGAAGGATTAACTATATAATGCCGTCAGAACAACCGATGACTGGAATTCATAAAAAGCGCAAAGAAAAGGACAGGCATCCGAGGTCCAAAACCGATGACAAAGCCTCTTCTAGGCCAGTCGCCGGTTCTCAGTGAGGTGCTTTCGCAGCCCCTGATACCTGCTACCTCAGAGCCACAGGCCGCCTCAGACTCCCACGTGGAGACAACTAGGCCTCTGGATACTCAAGGTATTGGGCCTTTGGAAACTAATCTCTCAGATGGATCCGGAGCTGCTGAGCAGGCATCGGCTTCTGAGGGTGTTTTCAGACCTACACAGCTTTACATCAAGCCAATTTCTGCTTCCAAAACAAAGTCTAAAACAGTTTTAAAGACAAGGAAACAAGTACAGCATTCTCCAGGACAGACTTCCATGCCTAAGAAACAGATGCTCAAAATGGCCGAAGACCTAATTACTTTGATCAGGGGTTCCCATCCACCTCCTGATAAGAGGCCTAGGCAAGACACTGAATATGACTCCTGATCAGATTTCCATATCCTCTGACTCCTGTTCAGAACAGGGATATTCTATTCCTCCCTATGAGGATTCTGATGCTGAAGAATCTATTCCTTCAGCTTCTCCTCCTGAGGATTACTCATTTGGGGAAACCCTGCATACCATGAGGGAGCATTTCCACTGGGAGAGCCAAGATTATTCAGTTTCTAAGAAAAGGCTCAGAGACTTTCTTCTACTATTTAGCACAGACCTCTTGCTATTCCACCTGTAATAGACATTGTAGATGATGTATTCTCCAGACTCTTTACCTCTTGCACCTGTTAAGCCAGACAGATGCTACAGGGTTCCAGATTCTCATAAATTTCTATATAAAAACTCTACTGCTGACCCAGAAACTATTTCTCAGGGTCCCAGATGGATTAAGGCTGCTACTGCAAAAAACCCTGTCCCCTCAGATAGAGATTCTAGGGCACTGGACAGATGGGGGAAAAAGTTTACACTTCTGCTACCTTGACTGTAAGGGCTTTAAATTGTCAGTTTCATATGCCTAAAATGGAGGATAAAGCTAAATCTATGCAGACAGTGAAGGATTTCTTACAGGTACAGCCACCCAGATTTAGCAGGAAATGGCATTCTAAGAATTGGTCCTTTCCCATATCAAACAGGCCACAAAGAGGCAGATACAGATGCCCTAGAGGCAGACAACAGCCCCAGGGCTCATACAGGCCCAAACAATGGGGTGCTTCTACCTCCAAAATCGGAGAAGTCAAATCACAGCCATATAGGAAACAGTCCCAATGACTTCCCTCTGCCAATGCCAAACATTTATCTTTTGTCAGCACCCTTAGGGGGAAAGCTAGCACTTTTTTCACAAAATTGGCACACTATAACCCAGGACAAATGGGTCCTAAGTATAGTCTCTCAGGGCTACAGGTTCCACTTTCACACCCTTCCAAAGGCAAAAGGTATGCCAGACCTGCCACACAATCAATGGACAGAGGCACAAAAACAAGTTTCATCTCTCATGGACATGAGGGCTATTCAGCCAGTGCCACAACAAGAGTAGGGACAAGGATTTTACTCAAGACTTTTCTTAGTACCAAGAAAGGACAAAGCATGGAGACCAATTCTGGACCTGTCTATTCTAAATACTTTTCTGGACGTTCCGAAATTCAAAATGTTGACTCTGCAACAGTTTGAAGATAACTCAGATTCATAGCTGGCTCAATGCACTACCAATTCTCTGCACTGCCCTTTGGCTTATCTACTGCGCCCAGGGTCTTCACAAAATGCCTGGCACCAGTAATTGCATTTTACAGACAAAGAGGAATTCAAATATATCCCTACTTGGACGACTGCCTTATTCAAGCAGAGACCAAGGACATTCTACTAAAGCATCTGGCATTTGTAAAAAGATTACTAATTTGCCTAGGGTACACCGTAAACGAAAAGAAATCAAAACCAGTACCCTCTCGAGATAATATTCCTGGGTGCAAGCTTAAATGCAACTGCCCAGATGGCTTATCTCATGCCAGACAAACAAAGGCAACTGACTTCTTACTTCGAAAGCATGGCAACAAAGACCCAGTTATCTGCAAGAAAAATTCTGCAGGCTCTGGGCTACATAGCCTCCTGCATTCTTCTAATTCCATATGCAAGACTGCATGTGAGGAAACTACAGTGGTATCTAAAAAGTGTTTGGACTCAACATTGCCACAACCTGGAATTATTAATTTCACTCATTCCATGCCTGCAACAGAAGTTTCGATGGTGGACACAGGCCTGTCACCACAACAAGGGACAACCATTCTCTTTACCCACAGCCAGGCAAACACTAACAACAGATGCATCAGATTATGCCTGGGGGGCCCACATATCAGGAAAATGTATTCAGGGCACATGGCCCCCAAGCCAAAGGCATATTTACATAAATCAAAAAGAGATGCTAGATGTACAAAATGCCCTGACAGCTTTCAAGGACCTACTTCATCCAGGACAGCTGCTGATAAAGACGGACAACTCCACAGTTATGTGGTACATAAACAAGCAGGGGGGCACACATGCCTACCCAATCTGCAGACAAGCCTTGATTTTGTGGAACACAGCATTGACCTACCAAGTACACCTGCAAACACAATTCCTGCCTGGAAAAACAAATGCTCTGGCAGACGAGCTAAGCAGAAACCTCATGGATCCTCACAAGTGGAAACTAGATCCACAAATCTTCAGCATAAAAACAAGGAAATGGGGATGCCCAGACATAGATCTTTTTGCCTCCCCTGACAACTGCCGTCAGAGGTTCTGCACAAGGACTTTTCACAAACAAGCATGGAAAGTGGATGCCTTGTCATTCAGCTGAAACAACCTTACAGTATATGCCTTTCCTCCACTGCCTCTCCTCCCCAAGGTACTCCTAAAGGTCAGACAAGAGAAGCCACAAATGATTCTAATTGCCCCAGATTGGCCACACCAACACTGGTACCGAATCCTAAGGAGCTTGTCCCAAGGCCCAGCCTGGACATTGCCTCAAATTTCTCATTTACTGACCCAACAAAACAACCAGATCCTGCACAGCCAACTCAGAACCCTAAATCTAGCTGCGTGGCGGATAGTGTAACCATTCAGAATACACCTCTCTCTAAAGCGGTTATGGATGTTATTTTGGAGGCCAGGAGGCCCAGCACCAGGAAATCTTATGCAGAAAAAATGGAAGAGATTCTGTGCTTGGAACCAGGCACAAGGAATTGACACTCTTGTTCCAAATATCCCTCAGATTTTACTGTATCTAACTGAGATGCTGGACAAAGGCCTATCCTTCTCATCAATTGAGATCCATGCCCTTTGCCATTTCAGCTCATTACAATACAGACCCACCAATTTTTTCACATCCATTGCTTAGGCAGTTCCTCAGTGGGGCCAAAAACATAAGACCTCCAAGGAGAGCACCAATACCTGCATGGGACCTCAATTTTGTCTTGGAAAAACTCACACAGCCTCCTTTCGAGCCAGCCAATACAGCTGAGATAAAATTCTAATCATGGAAAACAGCTCTGCTCCTAGCAATAACTTCAGCAAGAAGAGTCTCAGAGTTACAGGCATTAATGGCGGTGGAGCCTTTTATTATCTTCCATCCGGACAGAGTTTCTCTAAGGACAAACCCAACATGTATGCCTAAGGTAGTGTCCAGTGTGGGTCTTAATCAAACCATTCATTTGCCTACTTTTTTCCCAAACCCACAGAATAAAGGGGAAAGACTTCTGCATTCTTTGGACATACACAGACAACTACGCTTCTACTTTGACAAAACTAAAGCTTTCAGAAAGACTGAGCAACGTTTAGTGGCATATATGCTGCAGGATCACAAGGAAAAGCTATCTCTATTTCAAAATGGATAGGACACTGCATTCGTTTCTGCTATTCACAACATGGCAAGTCAGTGCCTAAGGGCATTAGACCACATTCTACCAGGGCAGCAGCCACCTCAGCAGTCTTCCTCAGAGGAGTACCAACCAAGGATATTTTGGAAGCTGCAACTTGGACTTCAGTGCACACTTTTACTAAGCACTAACACTTACCTCTCTACTCTAAATCCAGAGCAGGCTTTGCCACTGCAGTTCTGCAGGGCCTTATAGCCACTCCTAATTCTATTTAGACACAGCCGCCCAACCTCAGCTTTGGGATTCAACCCAAGTGTAATGACTGCAACAGTGAAACACGATGAACATAGTACAGTTGTGTACCTACCATAAATGTAGATGTTAGACTGTATTCACTGTTGCAGTCCAGGTTACCCTACCACCATCCCCCTTTCTTTGCTGGGACTTATCTGTACTTCTCTATCCTATACAACCTATGTGGTATATTTGCTTTTAGATGAAGGTATTGTTTATTTTAGTGTATGCTTTTATAAGCAATGTTTTTTAGCCTATCCTTTTGGGGGCACCTGACATCTGGGGCAAGAAAAACTGAAGAAAATGGCGTCGGCAGCATCTTTTATACCCTGGCGCACTGACGTCAGGGAAGAGGCGACAGCAACCGATGCCTGACCAGGACTTTGGAATTCAGGCCGACTGCGGGTAGCCTGTCAGCAGGATAACCCAAGTGTAATGACTGCAACAGTGAATACACTTGAACATCTACATTTATGGTAACACAACTGTACTTTCCTGCTCTAGCCCAGGTTAAGCTCCCTCCTCAGGCTACCTCTCTATTTTACTCATTGCTTTATATTTTTCTATGTTCCTGCTGTAGCCCAGGTTACTCTCCCTCCTCAGGCTACCTCTCTGTTATCCTCATTGCTCTATATTTTTCTATGTTCCTGCTCTAGCCCAGGTTAATCTCCCTCCTCAGGCTACCCCTCTGTTATGCTCATTGCTTTATATTTTCTCTTCCTCATTTCGTCTGGCATTTCTGCTCAGTTATTTTATTGCTCCCTACACCTTACTTCCCAACTTACTCCCTAATTTTCTCTCAGCTTATCTCCTGCAGTCTTTCTTTGTATTAATTGTTATCTGAACTGTTGGGATTATATTTTAACTGTGTTTGTTAAATTATTCTTGTATTTCTGGAGATGTCCTTCAAGAATGCAACTGCAGTCATAACATGTGGGTTGTCCTGCCTCAGGCAGCCCTCGGTCGGCCGGATTCCAAAGTCTGGGTCCGACGTCGGCTGATGTCGAAGCAGTTCGCAAGTGCCGGTCGGTCAGCTCCTGTATTCTTCGATTCCGAAGTCATCAAAAAAGCTAAGTACCCCATTGGGGACCTTTTCTTGCCTCAGCCGATGTCAGAAATTACTGAAAAAGTTAACAATTGTCTTTCTTGTGGTAAACAAATACCTCATAAGGATTTCCACTCTTACTGTCTTCCTTGCCTTGGCCCAGACCACGACGTCTCGGCCTGTGTAGCCTGTGCTCGCTTCAACAAGCGCACTCTCAGGCGCCGGGGGAGTTCGCTGAAGATTTTTGCGATAAATTTGCTTACACCATGCCGCCGGAACTTCCGACATCGCAAACTCCCAAGCGAAAAGACCGGGACCGACATCCTCGGCCCGCGTCTACCACTGACTCCACGCCAAAACCTATCGCGAGTGCTCCGGTTCCCTCTGAGACGGTCTCTCCACCGCTCCGAACCGAAGACACCGCATTACCGACTCTGATTCCGGACAACACTCCGGCCAGTTATCGATTTTCCTCCGGATACGAAACCGAGGAAATGCCGAGACCATTGCTGTAGACAAGGTCACTCCTGCACGTGGAGCTGCCAGGCCTCCTATGGCCATGTCTATTAAGGCCTACACTAGGGCTAAGGCAGCCAGCAAAACAAAGCATCTTACTACTAAAACCTTACCTCAGCCTACTCCAGAGACACAAATTATGTCCATGGCTGCTGACTTAATTTCTATGATTAGAGGTTCACAGGCCCATCCTGAGAGAGGATCCCAGCCTCCTTCTGATAAAAGGCTCCGGGTTGAACCCTCTGACCCTATTCCTTCAGATGAAGATTCTGAGGGCTCTGTCCACTCTGATAGCCAGGAAGAGCTCTTCCAGACCTATGAGGACTCGGATGCAGAAGATTCTATCCCCTCGGCCTCCCCTCCTGAGGATATTTCTTTTGGGGAAGTTCTGCATACCATGAGGGAACATTTCAAGTGGCAGGGACAGGATTATTCTGATTCCAGAAAACGCCTTAGGACTTTCCTTAAGAAGCCCCAGCACAGGCCCTTAGCTGTTCCTCCTGTACTTGATGTTTTGGATGATTTATATCTGGACTCTAGTGCTACCCCTGATTCTCTTTCTCCTGCTCCAGCCAAGCCAGACAGGTATTACAGGGTCCCAGAAACTGATTCCCATTTATTCAGGGCCCATACTGCTGATTTGGAAACTATCTCACAGGGGCCTAAAGGAGTTTCCGCTTCCACCTCTAAAAATCCATTGCCCTCCAACAGGGAAGCTAGGTCTTTAGAGAGATGGGGCTAAAAGGTTTACACATCCACTACTTTATCTATGAGAGCTTTGAATTGCCTTTTTCATATGTTACAATATCAGGATCTTCTGTTAGAAGATTTACAAAAAACATTAGCCACTCCTGATCCTTTAGACAGGAAGGCTTTGCAGGAAGCTATACATAACACTCAACAAGTAAGCAATCACTTCCTGCAGTGTGGATATGATGCACTGGAAGCTTCATGTAGGGCAGCTATGACAGGGGCAGTCATTCGTAGACATGCGTGGTTAAAAGATCAACCTCTACCAGATCATGTAAAGGCAAAACTTCTGGATGCACCTTTGGAAAAGAACAAGCTTTTTGGTGCTAATGCTAAGGATGTGTTAAAGACCATCGAAGAAAAAGCAAAATCAGTTCAGACAGTGAAAGATTTCCTCCAGGTTTAGCCCCCCAGATTCAGTAGGAATTGGCCTTCAAAAAAACTGGTCCTTTCCTAATCCAGAAAAGTTTCAAAGGGGTAAAAACAGACGTGGCCGAGGAAGAGGCCAATACAGAGGCCCTTACAGGGGACGACAATGGCAGCCAGGAAACCAAAGAAGTGACGCAGGGGTTTCACCTGCCCCACAGCCACAATCTCAATGACTTTCCTCTACTTCCGCCTACCAGGGAACAAATAGAAGCTCCCTTGGGCGGGAAGTTATCTCTGTTTGCAGAAAATTGGCACAGACTGACAAAGGACAAATGGATTTTGGACATTATAGACCGAGGGTACAGGTTCCACTTTCATACCTTGCCAAGAAAACAAGGCATGCCAAACCTACCACAAAACCAGAGGGCAGAGGCTATCAAGCAAATCACTCTGCTGACTCGGATGAAAGCAATAGAAAGAGTTCCACAACAAGAACAAGACCAGGGGTTTTACTCAAGACTGTTCCTTGTTCCAAGAAAAGAATCTCAATGGAGACCAATACTGGACTTGTCCGCATTAAACACCTTTCTCATAGTACCAAAGTTCAAAATGCTGACTCTACAGCAACTCCTTCCCATGCTGGGCAAGGGGTCTTGGCTGATTACTCTGGACCTCAAGGAGGCATACCTGCATGTCCCTATCAGACACAGCTGCAGAAGATACCTCAGATTTCTTGCAATTCTCAGCATTGCCATTTGGCTTATCTACTGCGCCCAGAGTATTTACAAAATGCCTGGCTTCAGTAATTGCTCATTGCAGGCTCCAGGAGATACAAATTTACCCGTACCTGGACGACTGCCTCATACAAGCGGACGACAAATTAATGTTGACAAGAAATTTGGACTATGTCATACGATTACTTCAAGCTCTGGGATACACAGACAACTTCCAAAAGTCAAGACTGCAGCCATCCCAGCAAATAATCTTCTTAGGAGCCAAACTAGACACAGCCTCTCAAATGGCTTACCTGACAGAAGACAAGCAAGAGAAGTTAACTCAATACTTCAAAGGTTTAGCAAAACTCACCCAGATGACTGCAAGGAGATTCCTACAGGCCCTGGGTTACATGGCATTCTGCATTCTCCTGGTTCCATTAGCAAGACTACACATGAGAAAGCTTCAATGGTACCTAAAAAGCATTTGGTCTCAACAGAGCAACAACTTGGAGACAATCATACCGCTCATTCCATGCCTACAAAAGGAATTCCTATGGTAGGCCTCGGTGAGCCAGGCAAACACAGGTATGTCATTCAAAAAACCACAGATAACACAGACCATGACCACAGACGCCTCAGACCTTGGATGGTGGGCGCACATGGAAGGCAGATGTATACAAGGACAATAGTCTCCAAAGGAAACACATCTGCATATAAACCAAAAGGAAATGCTGGCAGTAATGCATGCCATCGAGGCTTTTCAACACCAACTTCAGCAAGGCCATTTACTGATACGGACAGACAACACCACTGTGATGTGGTACATAAACAAGCAAGGGGGTACCCACTCTTACCCCCTTTGCAGACTGACAATGCATCTTTGGGAAAAATCACTGAGCCTAAACATCCAGTTACAATCCCAGTTTGTTCCAGGCAAAGACAATGTGTTGGCGGACAGCCTCAGCAGGAATTTCACAGATCCACACGAGTGGAGGTTACATCCGAAGGTCTTCACACAACTCACTTCGACATGGGGCAGGCCAGAAGTGGACCTATTTGCCTCTCACCTCAACCATCTTCTACCAAAATTCTGCACAAGGACATACCATCCAAAAGCTTGGAAAATAGATGCTCTCTCATTCAACTGGAACTTCCTAACAATCTATGCATTCCCACCTCTACCACTGATGACCTCAGTATTACTAAAGATCAAAGCAGAGGGACCCAAGGGAATCATAATAGCTCCGGACTGGCCAAGACAACACTGGTACCCACTACTACGGAGCATATGTCACACCAGGAGGTGGGCCCTTCCCCAATGGCCTCTACTTTTGACTCAACACAATTTCGAAACAGTGCTTCCAAACCTTCAGACACTGCAGCTAACAGCATGGGAGATCCCATAAATAACCTCAACCTATCTCTCTCCAAGGAAGTTCAGCGGATACTAACAGAGGCTCGAAGACCATCCACCAGAAAGGTTTACTTAGCAAAGTGGAAAAGATTCAGCAATTGGAATATCAGCAAGGGACACGATGCATCATTGTTGAACATCCCACTCATCTTGGAATATTTGGCAGATATGCTAAAGAACGGCCTCTCATATTCTTCCATAAAGATACATGCAACAGCTATTTCAGCTAGATACAACACTGATCCTCCTGTTTTTTCAGACCCTTTGCTAAGGCAATTCCTCAGGGGAATCAAGAACATTAAGCCACCAAGAAAGGCCCCAGTGCCAGCCTGGGACCTCAATTTTGTCTTAGAAAAACTGACTCTACCTCCATTTGAGCCAGCAGCTTCAGTTGACTTGCAATTTCTCTCATGGAAGACAGCTTTCCTGTTGGCAATTACCTCAACAAGAAGGGTTTGAACTACAGGCCCTAATGGCAATACCACCGTTCATAATTTTTCACAGAGACAGGGTTTCATTAAGGACCAACCCTACTTTTATGCCAAAGGTGGTATCTAGGGTTTCTTTAAATCAAGCCATTCATCTGCCTGCTTTCTTCCCCAATCCTGAGAATAAGGGGGAAAGACTGTTGCATACCTTGGACATTCACAGACAACCGATACTACCTGGACAGAACCAAGGCCAGTAGGAAGTCTGAACAACTTTTGTGGCTTATGCACCTGCAGTCCAAGGAAAAGCAATTTCAAAACAGACTATTTCAAAATGGATTGGACATTGCATCAGATTCTGTTATTCTTTTCATGGAAAGACTGTTCCAGCCAATGTCAGACCACATTCCACCAGAGCTACAGCCACCTCTACAGCATTCTTAAGAGGGGTGCCTACCAAGGACATTCTAGAAGCTGCTACATGGAGCTCCGTGCATACATTCTCCAAACACTACAATCTCCCTCTATACTCCAGATCCAGAGCAGGCTTTGCTTCGGCAGTCCTGCAGGGTTTGATTGCCACACCATCCTTTTCCTAGAGCATGCTTCCTCCCCCAGCTAAGCTATGGTATTCTACCCACATGTTATGACTGCAGTTGCATTCTTGAAGGACATAGTACAGTTTTGTACCTACCATAAATGTAGATGTCCGATAGACATGCAACTGCAGTCGGATTTTCCCTCCCTCCATACCCCTCTATGCCTAGGGTCCACTCCTATCCCTGTTACTCTTAGCTGGGGATATCTGTTACGGCGTATTTGTTTTATTGCTCATTTATTTGTCTGGAATCCTGTTTTTGTCTTCCAATTTGATTACAGCCTTCCTTGGAGGGCACCTGTCATCTGGGGCAAGAAACACTGAAGAAAATGGCATCGGCTGATGCTTATGTACTCCAGCCGCTCTGACGTCGGAGAGAAATGCGACATCAGCCGACGTCGGACCCAGACTTTGGAATCCGGCCGACCGAGGGCTGCCTGAGGCAGGACAACCCACATGTTATGACTGCAGTTGCATGTCTATCGGACATCTACATTTATGGTAGGTACAAAACTGTACTTTTTTCTCCCCAGGTCTCCACTGAAAATGGATATGTATCCAGTTGGACTTTCTTGGTTAACATATGTAAAATAAATAAGTAATATATGTATGTGTAATATATATATATATATATATATATATATATATATATATATATATATAGCATTTATATATATATATAGCATTTATATATAGATGGGTCTGCTTCACTTCACTGAAATTCATTTCACTGAGACCAAATCACCTAAACTTCACAACAGTGAATCTCATTTCACTGACCGCTTACAGTGCTATATTTCACAAGACTAAATGAGAAACCAAAGACGAACTCACAAAAGTAAAGCCTACCACCTTCTACAACTTAAAAACTACTTAATTATCCTCTTAACAGAAACCAGACAATGTAAAACGAAACTAGCACAGCCCCCCCCCCCCCACGCTCTAACTATATATATACTAACTCCAGGCTAACTACAGTGGGGATGAAGGCATATACCTTTTACTTGCCTCACAGTACTCTACACACTTCCACATCAAGTCTATATCTTACAATTCATTGGAATTAATTTTCAGTAATTTGAACTTTAGGTGATTTGGTTTCATTGAAATGGGATTTCAGTGAAGTGAAGTAGACCCATATAGATAAAGTAATAAATATGCGTACATACAAACACATGTTCATTTATAGAGGGTTGCAGTCTTATTTGTGTTCACTAGTGTGCAATTTCATGCTTTTGTATTTAAATATCAATTTTGTGGTTTCATGGAGGTTCCTCCTTTTCCTGAGGCACAGCCATCTTGGAGTTAGTACATTCTGTGGTATGGATGGATGTAGTACAGGATAGTTCACCTGCCAAAAAACAAATATTTCATTGTTTTCTTTTTCATTGTTTTAGATTGGTTAACATGCTTCCATTTTAACCCTTGCTCTCTTGTGATCTACTTGATGATTGTCAAGTCACAAAAGTGCCAAACATTAGTCATTGAGCCATTTACTTATTTTTAAGTGTGTGTGGTGGCTTTATGATGACCTTGAGTACTGGGTATCTAGGAGTCACTGTGTCGAAGCAGAAGGCTTCCAAAAGCCATCACTTTTGGTGTCCAGTCAGAATCCCCAAGTTGTAGGGTACGACATACATGACATATGGTGTGCTTTGCATAAGCTTCTGTCGGACACTTGTCACATCCTTTGCTTCGTAAGTTGGTAGTGAAAAACTATTTCTTTCTGCAAATGGTTGTCTTAAATAAGGTTCTACTCGGACGGAGAGTAGAAATATATAGCAAAATAAAGAGTTGGCTGCTTTAAAAAAAAGCAACTCGATTCCAAGAGGCTAAATGTGAACTTGTAGTTACAGCTGATTTTGTTTTCTTTGCTTGTACGCAGATTGTTTTCTTAGATTGTATGCAGATTGTACTGTTCAGTAAATCTGAGCTGTCAGTTTTGGCTGTATTGGGTTCTGTGTGTGTATGCCTTAATTAGATTAGGGGCACAAGTCCCTGGCTTGGTACATGTCAGAATGTCACGAGAGAGAATGCAAAAGCATGTAGACGTAGGAGCAACACTGACCATGTCACTGATGGTTAGATTCCATTTAAAGGACAGGGAACTTGCACAGAAGGAAATGACAAACAGATGGTGTGTACAGACCACAAACTAAATTAGAAACCTACTTGCGGGCATTCAGCGTGTTAATAGGAACATGGAACATGTGATGTTACAAGCCTGGTGAACTCGCGATGAAATTAAGCTAACTGTAAAATGTGATGGTAAGCTTTTGTGTGGAGTGACACTCAACCTCTGATGGACTGCTAAAGAGCATATTGGTTGAGTGAGGCTGCATTAATGGAATTTGTCTTCCCTTGATATGTAACATTGTTACACTCAGCTGCACCCCCCCCCCCCACACACACACAAGTATTTTGCTGGTGCTTCATCTTACCAGTATTTTTTGCCCCCCTGCCAATGTTTAACTCATTGGAGAGCCCATGCAGATGCCTTTGCAGCTCTCTCAGATACGTTTCTTTGACAGGCATATGCCATATATATTTCAGATAAAAGTTTGTGTTATTGCTAGTGCATTTAATTGTCAGGGTTTGTCTTGCTCCTATTTCTGCAGTTTCAGCTTGTCCTTTCCTAGTCGTGTTTGGCACTAGTATCGCAGGAATGTGTTGCTTTCCCCAGTGACTGTTGAATTTTAACTTGTAATCTTCAGGTCTCATAGTGGCTTTTAAACGTTTGCCTGGTTTTGTATCGATTGTCATTACTGTTATCTTTTTCCCTTCAGAAGTTGTGACACATGAATATTTTAAGAATACATCCTTCAGAAAGTCCCTGCATGTTATGGTTGCACACCTAGGAACATGCCTTTTTGAACAGAATTCTTCCAGTACATAGCCAGTATTGCAAACTGCAGTACTTTTGTTGCTGAGCTGTGAAGTGGAGCTTCCTACTGTTTATTCTCCGTGAATCTTAGGGTTTGGAATGACCACTGTGTTAGAGTATTTGCAGGCTTTGGTAAACTGGGTGTAGATGTCTGGCTTCCGCATCTTCACCAACCATGGCTGAAACTGACTCTCGTTTTCTTTGGTACTTCAGATAAATTGATGAAGTGTTTGTACGAAAGCGGAGATTGAAAATATTTTACGCTAATGCAGCTTGGGGTCCTTTATTGCAAAGTGAACTATTTCTGTTTTTAGTTTATGTTCACTGGCTCCTAAAGTGATTTTTTTTTTTTGGTGATACTTAAGAACAGTTCGGCTTATGCTTACAGTGATGGTAATATGGAAAACTAGTACATAAACAGTTTGCTTGCTGCTTGTTGAGTCCAGTTGACAACCTTTGATGACCTGAAAAGTCTTCCTTTTGGGGATTCATGTTGTGTAGATATGATATTTTAGGTAGTGAGGTCACATTTCTGTATTCATCTGAGGAAATTCCTTCTGTGTTAAGAGTAAAGAAGGTGTGTATGCATCCAGTGTTGACTGTCATTGTTCTCTGTTTGGCCTTTCCACTTTGTCACCCTACATCTTTAATTTCAGGTTTACTGTGGCCCCTGCAGAATCTCTCTTCTGTGTCTGTGACCTTCTTCCTGTTCGCTTTGAGGCACTGAATCACAAGAGAATAGCAAAGGATACTTTTCACATCTTCTCTAGTTTTTCTACGCGTAAAGCTACCCGAGAGACCATACCTGGCAGCTGAATGCTTTTTTGACCCTGCTAGTCTCTTGTCTCTTGCTGTATTGTACTCCTCAAACTCTACAACTTGTATTTATACTGCACTTCACAAACTGCTCAGCCAGCATACTTCAGAAACTCTCGTGTACTGTTTTTTCTTAGTTTTTGGGACTACTCTGTGATTACTACAGTGTGCGTTTCTGATTTTATCTTTCCTGCTGTGGTTTGAAAATAGTCCATGTGGATCACTGCTGTACCACACTCAAATTTAAATAAACAAGCAGTGACCCAGAATGGATATGTATTCCCACATCATCTTTGTTGAGTTTAAAAGTCAGTCCACCCAACACTTTGGACAATTCATGTAACTCAGTCATTGGAATCCAAACAGTTGTTCTTGGTGAGTCTAAAATTCTTCGTTCAGTCCATGAGGGAGGGATGAAATATGTTCTTGATTATTTATTTTACATTTGTTAACCGGGTTAGTCTGGCTGAGCTTTTGGCTCATTTTCATCAGAGACCCAGGGAGAAAAGCTCCTCAGGACTAGAAAACAATTTATTAAATTTTAGTAACATAGTAGTAACAGTCAGCTGTGGGATCTTACAGACAGAGACCTGGAGAGAAAAAAAGCTCCTCAGGCAATTCAGTTATACAGTGTATTAACAATTGGCAGACAAGTATGTGAGTTGTTACAAACAAGGTTTTAAACAATTAGCAGAAGAACATGTGACTAGTTACAATATTACTTAAGCTGCTTAGAGCAAAATGAGTTAATAGTTAGGCAGATGCTTATTTAAAGTTTGTAGGATCTAGTTGTATAGGAGTTTGGAAACAAGAAAGGAAAGTAAGAATGGCTAGTAGGAGATGTAGGGGAGGTAGAGTATAGGAGACGGACTAGACAGGTAGGTTGTTTTAAGACTAAGAATTAACAGTGCTTGGAGACAGAGGAAGAGAAGAGGGAGGGGAATAGTGTTAGAGATGCATTAAGAGTGAGCTGGTGAAATGATGGTGGTTTCAGGGTGGTTGGTTACAGTGGCAAGACCACTTTGTTTTTAGGTATTTCCTTGTGGCTAATTTGAAACTTTTGCTATGCTGGAGCTATTTTATTTCCAAGGAGAGTTGGTTCCAGGGTGTAGCTGGGTTATAGTTATAGAGAAGGCAGCCTATTTTGGTTTTGGGTTTGTAGAGGTCTAATAATTCTTGATTTGAGCTGCTTAGTGTCCTAGCAGGGGAATATTTGGATATGATAGTGGAGAGGCTGGGGCAGAAGCAGGGTAGATAGAGGATAGAGTGGATGATTTGTAGTTAGTATAGTTGGAGCAGCTGAGGGAATTCTAGCCAGTCTAGTTGCTCTAGTGCTAAACAGTGGTGTGACTTGTAGGTTTGGTTAGCTGCAGATCTGTCAATCTTATTATAGGTAGTTTCAAGCTTAAAATAAGTGTAGAATTTAGGTTTGTGAATATGTGGCAGCTGTACAGGAGTGTTGGGAGTAATAAAGCCTGGGAGAGAGTTATTCTGGCAGTGTTAGTTAAGTATTTCTTGCTATTGAAAAGGTGTACAAGTTTCTGATGAGTTCTATTTACCGAGTTAGTAATATGGAGATCATACTTAAGCTGGTCATCTATTGTAACACGTAGCAATTTACTACTAGATTCAGCTGAGATGATAGTGTTGTTGCAGGATAAGATGGTAAATGTACTTTTGAGTGTGGTGATGTTTTTAGGGAGGAAGAGTAGGAGCTTAGTTTTTTTTTTGGATTAAGTATTAGTTTGTTATCACTAAGCCAAGTCTCAATGGTGTGGAAGGATGCCTGGGTAGTTGAGTGGAGGTCATTTGGGTTGTCAGCAATGGTTATAAAAGTTGAGTCATCAGCATATTGCACAAGAGATGACTGGGGACAAGAGGAGTAGAGCAAGCTGGTGAAAATATTAGAGTAGTGGTCCAAGTATGGACCCTTGGGGGACTCCCATTTGTACAGTGAGAGGGGAGGATAGTGCAGATAAACATTTTAACTGATTGCTGGTGGGTAGAGAGATAGCTGGAGATGGAAACCATTCTATGAGGGACAGAGAAAAGTGTTTTTTGGGTGATTACAGTGTGAAGTAATTGGTACTGAATAAATTCTTCAAGTATCTTGGATAGAGGGAAGGCAATGACGATGGGGGGTGGGTAGTTAGTGAGCTGAGTCGATTGACCACCTTTATGGATAGGAAGGGCATAACATTTTTTCCACAGGAGCAGTACACACGATTCATTGATGGAGCAGTTAGTATAGAGCCAGGGTAGGCTGTGGCCCCTGCTGCAAGATGTCCTTCAAGGATGCATCTGCAGTCATAACAAATGGGTTGTCCTGTCGTCAGGCAGCCCTTCGGTCGGCCGGATTCCAAAGTCTGGGTCCGGCTTCGGCTGATGTCGCACTTCACCCGACGTCATCTCTGCTGGTCTTCGGGTATAAAGGCATCAGCCGACGCCATTTCCTCAGTCTTTCTTGCCGCGTGGCGCCCGAAGCAGAAGCTGTTCGCAAGTGCCGGTCGGTCAGATCCAGAGATTACTACTACCGAATACTACTTCGAAGACTTCTAAAAAGCTAAGTACCCCGTTGGGGACTCTTTCTTGCCTCAGCCGATGTCAGAAAAAGTAAATAACTGTTTAACTTGTGGGAAACAAATACCTCATAAAGATTTCCACTCTTACTACCTACCTTGTTTAGGCCCAGACCACGGCGTAGCAGCCTGTTTAGCCTGTGCTTCCTTCAACCGACGAACGCTTAGGCGTCGGTCGGAGTTTGCTGAACAGTTTTTCGGCTCAGATTTTGCGTACATTATGCCGTCGGATCCCCCGACTACCCAAATTGTTAAAAAACGCAAAGAAAAAGACCGACACTTGCGGTCCGCGGTTTCGGCCGAAACCACGGTTAAGCAAGCCGAGTGTCTCGGTTTCGGCGAAACCGAAAACGTCAATCTTCAGCCGAATCCATGACTACTACTGAGGCTCCTGCTACCTTAGTTGAATCGGCCTCTGAAGTTTTGCCTACTACTGTGGTTCCTAGTGAATTATCAGACACCATCCCTTTGGATGTCTCTACCCCAGCACGTGGTGCTGCTAGGCCTCCTGCAGCCATGTCCATAAAGGCCTTTGCCATGGCTAAAGCAGTCAAAACTGTTAAATCAGTGCCTGTTAAGACCCCCTCACATAGGCCCACTTCTAGTTCACAAATGCTTACTCTGGCAGAGGATTTAATCTCCTTAATTAGGGGATCCCAATCTCACCTGGACAGGGCCTCTCAGCCTCCAGAAAAGAGACCTAGAGCAGAGCCCCCCGAGCCAGTGTCCTCTGATGATTCTTCGGATGACTCAGACATTACAGATCAGCCAGAGGCTCCTTTTTCTACTTATGAAGATTCCGATGCTGAAGAATCCATTCCATCTGCCTCTCCACCAGAGGAATTTTCCTTTGGGGAAACCTTACATGCCATGAGAGAACAATTCCAATGGCAGGGACAAGATTTCTCAGATTCAAGAAAAAGGCTTAGGACCTTTCTGCACTTACCACAACATAGGCCCTTAGCTATACCTCCAGTTCTGCCTGTTGTGGATGATGCATTTAATGATGTTTGCACTGCTCCTGATACTTTACCTCCAGCCCCTGCCAAACCAGATAGATTTTACAGGGTGCCAGACACTCATCACCACCTATACAAGGCCCCACTTGCAGATCCTGAGACTATATCCCAGGGGCCTAAGGCAGTAACCGACCTCAGCAAAACCCTCTCCCTTCTGAAAGGGAATCCAGGTCCTTAGAGATGGGGAAAAAGTTTACACCTCTGCTACTCTCTCAGCTAGAGCTTTAAACTGTCAGTTTCACATGATCCAATACCAAGAGTTTATGCTTGATCAGTTAACTAAGAAGCTGTCCTCTGATGACTCCTTAGATAAGAAATATGTTTTAGAAATGGTGAATAACATTCAGCAGGTTAGTAACCATTCTTTAAAATGTGGCTATGATGCACTGGAGGCTTCATTTAGATCAGCCATGACTGGCACAGTGATAAGAAGGCATGCATGGTTGAAGGAACAGGTTTTGCGGATCATGTTAAAGCAAAGCTGTTAGATGCTCCTATGGATAAGGCCAGTCTATTTGGTACACCTGCTCAGCAAGTAATGAAGAAAATGGAAGAGAAGGCAAAATCTGTACAAACAGTTAAGGATTTCTTACAGGTTCAGCCCCAAGGTTTAGCAGGAACTGGCCTGCCAAAATTAGTCCTTTCCAGACTCCTCAAAATCTCAGAGGCAGGAATAGGCGGCTCTAGAGGCAGAAATCAATCCAGAGGAGGTGCCTATAGAGGACGCCAGTGGCAAGGCAATAACCAGAGAGGCACAGACACAACCACTGCCACTGCAACAGGACAATCACAGTGACTTGACTCTGACACCGCCTACCAGGATGCAAATAGCAGCACCTTTAGGCGGAAAGTTAGCCTTATTTTGAAAAATTGGCACTATATCACAAAGACAAGTGGATTTTGCAAACCATAGACCAAGGCTACAGGTTCCACTTCCACACCTTACCAGTAAAAGAGGAATGCCAAATCTACCTCCAAATCAAAAACAGAAGCTCTAAAGCAGATAGCTCAATTAACAAAGATGAGAGCTGTGGAAAGAGTACCAATAACACAACAGGGCAAAGGATTCTACTCCAGACTCTTCCTAGTACCAAGAAAGAGAAAAGTTGGAGACCTATTCTCGACCTGTCCGTCTTAAACACATACATCATTGTACCAAAATTCAAAATGCTGACCCTACAGCAACTTCTTCCCATGCTGGGCAAGGAGTGTTGGCTGGTAACTCTAGATCTCAAGGAGGCATACCTGCACGCCCCATACGACCAAATTGCAGAAGATACCTCAGATTTCTTGCAGGATCAGAGCATTATCAATTCTCAGCATTGCCCTTTGGCTTATCTACTGCGCCCAGAGTATTCACAAAATGCCTGGCATCAGTAATCGCTCATTGCAGGCTACAGGGAATCCAAATTTATCCATACCTGGACGACTGCCTGTTACAAGCGGACAACAAAAGCAAGCTGACAACAGATTTACAAAGAGTCATTTGCTTACTACAAGCCCTGGGATACACAGTCAATTTAAAAAAGTCAAGACTGATACCATCCCAGACAAGAACATTCTTCGGTGCGGAATTGGACACAGTAAAACAAATGGCATTCCTAACTGCAGAAAAACAAGCACAACTCCCTCTTTACTTCTTGGCATTAACAAAGCAGCACAAACTAACAGCAAGAAAGGTACTGCAGGCCTTGGGCTTCATGGCATCATGCATAATCCTGGTCCCCCATGCCAGACTGCATATGAGAAAACTACAGTGGTACCTAAAGAATTTATGGTTTCAACACAGGCACAGCTTAGAAACCGAAATCCCACTAATCCCATGCCTGAAACAAGAGTTCCTATGGTGGGCTCAAGCATGCCAGTCAAACCCAGGCTTGCCCTTCCACAACTTTCAAGCAAACCAAACCATCACAACGGACGCCTCAGACCTAGGCTGGGGGGGGCGCACATGCTGGACAAATGCATACAAGGATTGTGGACTCCAGACCAGCTGCACCTGCACATAAACCAAAAAGAAATGCTGGCAGTAAAACTAGCAATCCAGAAATTCAAACCATTCCTCAAAGAAGGCCATTTAATGATAAGGACAGACAACACCACAGTCATGTGGTACATCAACAAACAGGGAGGCACTCATTCATACCCCCTATGCAGAATGACTCTGGACCTTTGGAATATGGCTCTGAGCAACAACATCCAGTTACAGGCAATATTTGTGCCGGGAAAAGAAAACACCCTAGCAGACATGTTAAGCAGAACCACCTCGGATGCTCACGAATGGATGCTACACCCGGACATCTTCAAGGCCATCACAAAGAAATGGGGAATGCCACAAATAGACCTATTTGCATCCCCACTCAATCACCAGCTCAAAAATTCTGCACAAGGACATGCCACCCACTAGCATGGAAGGTGGACTCTCTATCCTTCAGTTGGAAAGGCCTGACAGCATATGCATTTCCACCTCTTCCTTTGATGCACAAGGTACTACTGAAAATCAAAGAGGAGCGTCCAAGGATGATTCTGATAGCTCGAATTGGCCAAGACAACACTGGTATCCTTTGCTGAGGAGCATGTCTCGGGGAGAATGTGGCCAATACCCCTGATGCCTTTGATGTTAACTCAGAACAACTACAACATCATGCACCCAAACCTAAAAACCTTGCAACTGACTGCCTGGAACATCACATAACAGCTACTAACCCAGACTTATCCCAAAGGGTTAAAGACATTATCCTTGAAGCCCGCAGACCTTCAACAAGAAGGAACTATGCAGGCAAATGGAAAAGGTTTGTCATTTGGAGTACTGAAAGAGGAAAAGATGTCTCGAACATAGATATTGCTAACATCCTGGAGTACTTGGCAGAGCTTTTACATACGGGCCTGTCCTATTCCTCCATCAAGATACATGCATCAGCTATTTCCACAGAATACAGCTTCGATCCACCTGTCTTTTCGCATCCTCTACTCAGGCAATTCCTCAGAGGGATCAAGAATGTAAAACCTCCTAGGAAACCACCATTACCAGCATGGGACTTGAACTTTGTGCTAGAAAAATTGACACTCCCTCCATTTGAACCAGCAGCAACAGCAGATCTTCAACACCTATCATGGAAAACTGCTTTCCTACTGGCAATTACTTCAGCAAGGAGGGTTTCGGAACTACAGGCCTTAATGGCAGTACAACCCTTCCTAATCTTCCATCAAGATAGTGTCTCCATGAGAACTAATCCTACATTTATGAATAAGGTGGTATCCAGAGCGTCTTTAAACCAGGCAATCCATCTACCTACCTTCTTTCCCAATCCACAGAACAGGGGGGAAAGGCTGCTGCATACCTTGGATGTACATAGACAGTTACGCTACTACCTGGAAAGAACCAAAAGTAACAGAAAAACTGACCAGCTTTTAGTAGCCTATGCAACAGGAAGGGAAGGAAAAGCAATTTCCAAACAGACAATCTCCAAATGGATAGGAAATTGCATAAGATTCTGTTACTCCTACCATGGAAAACCAGTTCCACAGAACATAAGACCTCATTCTACAAGGGCTACAGCCACTACCACAGCTTTCTTACGAGGAGTGGCAACCAAGGACATTATTGAGGCGGCTACTTGGACCTCCGTGCATACATTTGCCAAGCATTACAATTTACCTCTATACTCTAGATCCCGAGCAGGGTTTGCCACTGCTGTATTGCAAGGGATCCTAACTACACCATAATTCTTCTTCCTCCTCCCCTAGTTTGGCTATGGTATTCTACCCATTTGTTATGACTGCAGATGCATCCTTGAAGGACATAGTACAGTTTTGTACCTACCATAAATGTAGATGTCCAAACAGGATAGCATCTGCAGTCAGGATTACCCACCCTCCTTCCCCTCTGTGGTACTCCTAGGGTATTTACCCTCCTAATAGCTAGCTGGGGGGGGGGGGAGTCTCTTATGGTGTATTTGTTTGTATATATGTACATACATGCTTATTTTTGTGTTTGCCTTCTACTATTTTGGAAACATTGGCATTTATCCAAAATTTAGCTTTCCTAGAGGGCAACTGGCATCTGGGGCAAGAAACACTGTGGAAAATGGCGTCGGCTGATGCCTTTATACCCGAAGACCAGCAGAGATGACGTCGGGTGAAGTGCGACATCAGCCGAAGCCGGACCCGGACTTTGGAATCCGGCCGACCGAAGGGCTGCCTGACGACAGGACAACCCATTTGTTATGACTGCAGATGCTATCCTGTTCGGACATCTACATTTATGGTAGGTACAAAACTGTACTTTTTAGATGTTCACCTTGTATGTTGTCAGGTGCTTTGAAGGAGAGTAGTTTGAGCAGAAGACTGATTGGAGGGATAAGGAGTGTGGGATCTTGGGGGATGTAATGTGCTCTGGATATTGTTTTGATTAAGTAAGGATGAAACTGAACTAATAAAGTTGCAGTTAAATGCATTGGCAATGTTTGTAGGTTTGTTTGAACTGATTTTTGGTGAGGCCTTTATTAAGTCGCCAGAGTTTGAGAGCTATGGAAGACCAGAGTATTTTGGGGTTATCGTGATTATTACTTTGGCAGTTCACATCATAGTTTTTTGTCAGATTTAATTTGATATTTAGTTCTGTTTCTGCGTTCTTTTAATTTTTGATTGATTGAATTTTGTTTGTTGCCAAGGTTATCCAGGCAGCATCTTGACATTTCATAAGATCTTTGGTAATTCTCATCAGCCAAGGGGCAGGATTTGACTTGACTCTTATGCTTAGAAATATGTTATTAAAGTGGGATACAGCATCAAGAAGATGTAAATATTTTAACATTGTTCAGATATTCATCGTGTTACCCTGCTGCAGTCATCACACTTGGGTTATCCTGTCGTCAGGCAGTCCCGCAGTCGGCCGGAATTCCTAAGTCTTGGTCCAGCGTCGGTTGCTGTCCCTTCTTCCCTGACGTCAGTGCGCCAGGGGTATATATAATGCATCCAACGCCATTTTCTTCAGTCTTTCTTGCCGCGCGGTGCCCGAAGCAGAAGCAGTTCGCAAGTGCCGGTCGGCCGACTCCTGAGATTTTCGAAGTCGAATTTCAGATCCGAAGTCTTCAATAAAGCTAAGTACCCCGTTGGGGAAACTTCTTGCCTCAGACCGATGTCAGAAAAAGTTAACAATTGCATTTCTTGTGGGAAGCAAATACCTCATAAGGATTTTCATTCTTACTGCATACCTTGCCTAGGCCCAGACCACAACGTCACTGGTTGTCGTTTTTGTGCTAGGTTTAATAAGCGTACTATTAAAAGACACTTTGATTTTGCACACCACTACTTCGGTAGAAAATTTAACTACACAATGCCGTCGGAGCAACTGACTACCAGCGTGCGCAAAAAACGCAAGGATAAGGACAGGCAGCCTAGACCCAAGCCAGACTCTGAGGCCTCGGCTGGAAAGGTCTCCGGTTCACCGGTGTTCAGTGAGGCTCCGACGCAGCCCCTGACTACCGCAGATTTGGAAACCGAGACCGCTTCGGAGCCCTTGGCGGAGAGTGCTAGGCCGACACAGCCTTTTTGTCTAGCCCCTACCGACAACACTGCAGAAAGAGATGTCGGTGCTGCAGAAACATCTTCGGTTTCTGAAGGCGTCTTCAAACTGACGAGGCTCACCATAAAACCGAATCCTAAGCTCAAAACTCGTATTAAACCTAAAAAGCCTACACTTCAGTCTCCAGTTCAAGGCCCCATGCCCAAGAAACAGATGCTTAAAATGGCTGAAGATTTGATCTCTTTAATCAGGGGTTCCCAACCCCCACCCGACAAAAGGCCTAGGCAAGAGGAAGATTATGCCTCCTCTGATCAAGTGTCTATTTCCTCAGACTCCTCTGAGGACCAAGATTACTCCTTCTCCCCTTATGAAGATTCTGATGCTGAGGATTCTGTTCCCTCAGCTTCTCCTCCTGAAGACTACTCCTTTGGGGAAACTTTACACACTATGAGGGAACATTTTCACTGGGAAGGTCAGGACTACTCCGACTCAAAAGGCTCAGAGAGTTTCTTTTACTCCTCCAGCACAGACCACTTGCCATCCCCCCAGTTTTAGACATTGTGGATGATGTTTACTTAGAATCTAGTTTGAACCCAGATTCTCTGCCTTCTGCTCCAGCCAAACCTGACAGATACTATAGAGTGTCTGATTCCCACAAATTCCTTTATAAAAGCCCTGCTGCTGATCCAGAGACTATCTCCCAGGGTCCCAAAGGGGCTAAGGCTTCTATGGCAAAAAATCCTGTACCCTCTGAAAGGGACTCCAGACCACTAGACAGGTGGGGGAAAAAGGATTACACCTCAGCCACTCTAGCAATGAGAGCACTAAATTGCCAGTTTCACATGCTAAAATGTCAGCAATTTCTAATGTCTCAGTTAAAACAAAAAATGAGCACACTCCCTCAACAGTCTGAATTGAAAGAAATGCAGGATCTGTTGCATGCAACTGAACAGGTGGGCAAACATACTTTACAATGTGGCTTTGATTCTTTGGAGGCTTCCTGCAGAGCAGCTGTCACTGGGTCTGTTATATGTAGACATGCTTGGTTAAAGGAACAAACTCTGCCTGATCATGTTAAAGCAAAGCTTCTAGATGCTCCCTTACAGCAGGATGTTCTGTTTGGAGTTAAAGCAGAAGAAGTCTTAAAGAAAATGGAGGATAAGGCAAAATCTATGCAGACAGTCAAAGATTTCCTACAGGTACAGTCCCCTCGCTTCAGCAGAAATTGGCCAACAAAAATTGGTCCTTTCCAGCTACTAACAGACCACAGAGGAGTAAATACAGACGTCCAAGAGGCAGAGGACAACCACAAGCCCAATACAAACCTCGACAATGGGGAACTGCAACACAGAAGGGAGGAGAAGGCAGGTCCCAAACTACCAGAAGGCAAACTCAATGACTTGCATCTCATCCGGCCAAGCAATACTGTCTTGGCAGCCCCCTTGGGAGGAAAACTCGCACTTTTTTCAGACAACTGGCACATTGTCACAAAGGACAAATGGGTCCTAGACATAATTTTACGAGGATACAGATTCCACTTTCACACCTTGCCAATGAAAAGAGGAATGTCGAACCTGCCACAAAATCAATGGGCAGAGGCACAAAAACAAATTACAGCTCTCATGGACATGAGAGCCATTCAACGGGTACCGATTCAAGAGCAAGGCCAAGGATTTTACTCAAAGCTCTTTCTAGTCCCCAGAAAGGACAATGCCTGGAGACCAATTCTGGACCTTTCATTTCCAAACACCTTCTTACAAGTACCCAAATTCAAGATGCTAACACTGCAGCAGCTTCTTCCCATGTTGGGCAAGAAAGCATGGCTAGTAACGTTGGACCTCAAGGAGGCATACCTGCATGTCCCTATCAGACAAAGTTGCAGAAGATACCTCTGTTTCATTGCAAGTTCAACCCATTACCAATTCTCTGCACTGCCCTTTGGCTTATCTACTGCGCCCAGGGTCTTCACAAAATGCCTGGCACCAGTAATTGCATACTGCAGACAGAGGAATTCAAATATACCCATACCTGGACAACTGCCTCATCCAAGCAGAAAGCAAGGACATTCTCTTACAACATCTGGCTTTTGTAAAACATCTTCTAAGTTGCCTGGGGTACACAGTAAACGAAAAGAAATCAAAACTAGTACCCTCGCAAAATATGACATTCCTGGGTGCCAGCTTGAATACAACGGCCCAGAAGGCTTATCTGACGCCAGACAAACAACTACAATTGACTCGATATTTCAAAACAATGGCAACAAAGACCCAACTCCTTGCAAGAAAAATTCTGCAGGCCTTGGGCTTCATGGCATCTTGCATACTACTAATACCATTTGCAAAGCTGCATATGAGGAAATTACAGTGGTACCTAGAAAGCATATGGTCTCAAACACAGCCACAGCTTGGACGCAATGATATCTTTCATTCCCTGCCTACAACAGGAGTTTCTATGGTGGTCACAGGCATGTCACCTCAACAAGGGTCAGCCTTTCACCTTGCCCCCAGCCAGGCAAACTATGACAACAGATGCACCGGACTACGCCTGGGGGGCACACATGGAAGGACAGTGTGTTCAAGGCGTATGGACTGCAGATCAAAGAAATCTGCACATCAATCAAAAAGAGATGCTAGCTGTACAGAATGCCCTGACAGCCTTCAAGAACCTATTACATCCTGGACAACTCACAATAAGGGCGGACAACACCACAGTAATGTGGTACATAAACAAACAAAGGGGTACACACTCCTACCCTTTATGCAGGCAAGCAATGACCTTGTGGAACACAGCACTGGCTTTCCAAGTTCAGTTACAAGCTCAGTTCCTGTCAGGAAAAAAGAACACATTAGCAGACTACCTCAGCAGAAACATCATGGATCCCCACGAGTGGAAACTGGATCCACAAGTATTTGCAATGATAACTCAAAAATGGGACCTTCCAGACATAGACCTGTTTGCCAGACCCCAAAACTATCAGCTAACAAAAGTTTGTACAAGGACACTTCACCATCAAGCTTGGAAAGTGGACGCACTCTCATTCAGTTGGAAATTCCTGACAGTATATGCCTTCCCTCCATTGCCTGTCCTCACAAAGGTGCTTCTGAAAGTCAGAAAGGAGAGACCACGACTGATACTCATAGCCCCAGACTGGCCATGCCAGCACTTGTACCCACTATTAAGGAATATGGCCCAGGGCACACCTTGGATTTTACCACAAATTGCCCATTTGCTCACACAGCAAGACAATCAGATTCTACACAGCCAGCTCAAAACCTTAAATCTGGCTGCATGGCAAATCAACTACGCATCCAGCCAGCTCCTCTTTCCCAAGCAGTTATGGATGTTATTCTGGAAGCTAGGAGGCTTAGCACCACGCAGGCCTACTCGGACAAATGGAAAAGGTTTTGTGCCTGGAACCAAGCTAAAGGCCAAAACACACTTCAGCCTCACATGCCTCAGATTCTACATTATTTAACTGAGATGTTGCACAAAGGACTTTCTTTCTCTTCCATCAAATCCATGCATTAGCTATTTCAGCCCACTACAACACATATCCACCCTTATTTTCACATCCACTTCTAAGGCAGTTCCTCAGAGGGGCAAAAAACATTACACCCCCCAGGAGAGCACCTACACCAACATGGGACCTCAATTTTGTTCTGGAAAAACTTACGCTACCTCCCTTTGAACCAGCCTTCTCTGCAGATCTACAGTTTCTATCATGGAAGACTGCCCTGCTGCTAGCAATTACTTCAGCTAGAAGAGTCTCAGAGCTGCAGGCACTAATGTCAGTGGAACCGTTCCTCATTTTCCACCAAGACAGAGTTTCTCTACGAACTAATCCTTCCTTCATGCCTAAGGTGGTTTCCAGTGTGGCTTTAAATCAAACCATCCACTTACCCACCTTCTTCCCAAATCCACAGAACAAAGGAGAAAGACTCCTGCATTCCTTGGACATTCACAGGCAACTTCTTTACTACTTGGATAAAACTAAGGTTTTCAGAAAATCTGACCAGCTCTTTGTATCTTATGCTACAGCTTCACAAGGGAAGGCTATCTCAAAACAAACCATTTCCAAATGGATAGGCCATTGCATTCGTTTTTGCTATACCCATCATGGAAAACCAGTTCCTGCTACCATTAGATCCCACTCAACCAGGGCAACAGCTACATCTACAGCCTTCCTCAGGGGGGTTCCAACCAAGGATATTTTGGAAGTTGCAACTTGGAGTTCAGTACACACCTTTACCAAACACGATCACTTACCACTTTATTCTAAGACTAGAGCTGGCTTTGCCACTGCAGTTCTGCAGGGCCTTCTAGCCCCCTCTAACCCTCTACGAGTCCTCCACCCATCCTTAGCTTTGGGATTCTACCCAAGTGTGATGACTGCAGCAGGGTAACACGATGAACATAGTACTGTTTTGTACCTACCATAAATGTAGATGTTCGAGTGTACACCCTGCTGCAGTCCAGGTTACCCTCCCTCCATCCCCTCTGATCTGATTGGCTATATCTTTACTATTCCTTGCTGATGTATTTGCTTATAGCTGGAGGTATTTTGTGTTGTGCAAAAATATCTTATATTGGTACTAATTACTGACCACCTTTTTGGGGGCACCTGACATCTGGGGCAAGAAAAACTGAAGAAAATGGCGTTGGATGCATTATATATACTCGTGGCGCACTGACGTCAGGGAAGAAGTGACAGCAATCGACGCCGGACCAAGACTTTGGAATTTCCGCCGACTGCGGGACCGCCTGATGACAGGATAACCCAAGTGTGATGACTGCAGCAGGGTGTACACTCGAACACCTACATTTATGGTAGGTACAAAACTGTACTTTGTGCTGAGTGATGGATAAGATGAAGGTGTCATTTTTTTGAAATTTGAGAAATTACGAGTTACATTGTAGTGGTGGTGATTTTCAGTGTTTGTTTTCTTAGAGCAAATATGGAGAAGATGGTATGTTAGAAAGAGCTCTTAAACTTGAGATTTTATAGGTGTAGAGGAGAGTATCCAGTCTATGGTGGTTCCTCTGATGGTATTATTATAGCAAGTGGGAGAGGTGATCGGTTGAGTAAGAACATACAGATTTAGGTTGTGAGAGTTTGAGCAGGAACCATTCAGTATTACAGTTGCTTGGTATTAATTTTTCTTGAGGAATGGTAGAGGCGAGCCAGCAGAGGAAGTCTTCTGTAGTGATGTGAGTGCTAACTAGGAGGGATGTAGAGTCTTCTAATGTATATAGCTCTACATTGTTTTGGTTTGAGAGTTGTGACCAGGATTTCTGATTTGTCAAATTGGGGACAAGTTAGAAGTGGCAAAGCGCGGCAGCTGTAGGGCATGTTTATAGAGTATTACAACTCCTCCTGCCCTTGTGTTGTAGGTCGACTGTACAGATGTTATGGTCTGGAGGGAGTATCTCATTATCATTACTTTCATTTTTCAGCCATGTCTCAGGGAGTACCAAAATGGCATGGGAGTGTTGGACAAGATGTTATGGACTGGAGGGAGTATCTCATTATCATTAGTTTCATTTTTCAGCCAGGTCTCAGGGAGTACCAAAATGGCATGGGAGTGTTGGACAAGATGTTATGGTCTGGAGGGAGTATCTCATTACTTTCATTTTTCAGCCATGTCTCAGGGAGTACCAAAATGGCATGGGAGTGTTGGACAAGATGTTATGGACTGGAGGGAGTATCTCATTATCATTAGTTTCATTTTTCAGCCAGGTCTCAGGTAGTACCAAAATGGCATGGGAGTGTTGGACAAGATGTTATGCACTGCAGGGAGTATCTCATTATCATTAGTTTCATTTTTCAGCCAGGTCTCAGGGAGTACCAAAATGGCATGGGAGTGTTGGACAAGATGTTATGGTCTGGAGGGAGTATCTCATTATCATTAGTTTCATTTTTCAGCCATGTCTCAGGTAGTACCAATGGCATGGGAGTGTTGGACAAGATGTTATGGACTGGAGGGAGTATCTCATTATCATTACTTTCATTTTTCAGCCATGTCTCAGGGAGTACCAAAATTGCATGGGACTGTTGGACAAGATGTTATGGACTGGAGGGGAGTATCTCATTATCATTACTTGTGTTTTTCAGCCAGGTCTCAGTTAGTACCAAAATGGCATGGGAGTGTTGTACAAGATGTTATGGACTGGAGGGAGTATCTCATTATCATTAGTTTCATTTTTCAGCCATGTCTCAGGGAGTACCAAAATGGCATGGGAGTGTTGGACATGATGTTATGGACTGGAGGGAGTATCTCATCATCATTAGTTTCATTTTTCAGCCATGTCTCCGGGAGTACCAAAATGGCATGGGAGTGTTGGACAAGATGTTATGGTCTGGAGGGAGTATCTCATTATCATTAGTTTCATTTTTCAGCCATGTCTCAGGGAGCATCAAAATGGCATGGGAGTGTTGGACAAGATGTTATGGTCTGGAGGGAGTATCTCATTATCATTACTTTCATTTTTCAGCCATGTCTCAGGGAGTACCAAAATGGCATGGGAGTGTTGGACAAGATGTTATGGACTGGAGGGAGTATCTCATTATCATTACTTTCATTTTTCAGCCATGTCTCAGGGAGTACCAAAATGGCATGGGAGTGTTGGACAAGATGTTATGGTCTGGAGGGAGTATCTCATTATCATTAGTTTCATTTTTCAGCCATGTCTCAGGGAGTACCAATGGCATGGGAGTGTTGGACAAGATGTTATAGTCTGGAGGGAGTATCTCATTATCATTACTTTCATTTTTCAGCCATGTCTCAGGTAGTACCAAAATGGCATGGGAGTGTTGGACAAGATGTTATGCACTGCAGGGAGTATCTCATTATCATTAGTTTCATTTGTCAGCCATGTCTCAGGGAGTACCAATGGCATGGGAGTGTTGGACAAGATGTTATGGACTGCAGGGAGTATCTCATCATTAGTTTCATTTTTCAGCCATGTCTCAGGTAGTACCAAAATGGCATGGGAGTGTTGGACAAGATGTTATGGTCTGGAGGGAGTATCTCATTACTTTCATTTTTCAGCCATATCTCAGGGAGTACCAAAATGGCTTGGGAGTGTTGGACAAGATGTTATGGACTGGAGGGAGTATCTCATTATCATTACTTTCATTTTGCAGCCATGTCTCAGGCAGTACCAATGGCATGGGAGTGTTGGACAAGATGTTATGGACTGGAGGGAGTATCTCATTATCATTACTTCCATTTTTCAGCCATGTCTCAGGGAGTACCAAAATGGCATGGGAGTGTTGGACAAGATGTTATGGACTGGAGGGAGTATCTCATTATCATTAGTTTCATTTTTCAGCCATGTCTCAGGGAGTACCAAAATGGCATGGGAGTGTTGGACAAGATGTTATGGACTGGAGGGAGTATCTCATTATCATTACTTTCATTTTTCAGCCATGTCTCAGGGAGTACCAATGGCATGGGAGTGTTGGACAAGATGTTATGGACTGGAGGGAGTATCTCATTATCATTAGTTTCATTTTTCAGCCATGTCTCAGGGAGTACCAATGGCATGGGAGTGTTGGACAAGATGTTATGGTCTGGAGGGAGTATCTCATCATTAGTTTCATATTTCAGCCAGGTCTCAGGGAGTACCAAAATGGCATGGGAGTGTTGGACAAGATGTTATGGTCTGGAGGGAGTATCTCATTATCATTACTTTCATTTTTCAGCCAGGTCTCAGGTAGTACCAAAATGGCATGGGAGTGTTGGACAAGATGTTATGGTCTGGAGGGAGTATCTCATTACTTTCATTTTTCAGCCATATCTCAGGGAGTACCAAAATGGCATGGGAGTGTTGGACAAGATGTTATGGACTGGAGGGAGTATCTCATTATCATTACTTTCATTTTTCAGCCATGTCTCAGGCAGTACCAATGGCATGGGAGTGTTGGACAAGATGTTATGGACTGGAGGGAGTATCTCATTATCATTACTTCCATTTTTCAGCCATGTCTCAGGGAGTACCAAAATGGCATGGGAGTGTTGGACAACATGTTATGGACTGGAGGGAGTATCTCATTATCATTACTTTCATTTTTCAGCCATGTCTCAGGGAGTACCAATGGCATGGGAGTGTTGGACAAGATGTTATGCACTGCAGGGAGTATCTCATCATTAGTTTCATTTTTCAGCCAGGTCTCAGGGAGTACCAAAATGGCATGGGAGTGTTGGACAAGATGTTATGGTCTGGAGGGAGTATCTCATTATCATTACTTTCATTTTTCAGCCATGTCTCAGGGAGTACCAAAATGACATGGGAGTGTTGGACAAGATGTTATAGTCTGGAGGGAGTATCTCATTACTTTCATTTTTCAGCCAGGTCTCAGGTAATACCAATGGCATGGGAGTGTTGGACAAGATGTTATGGTCTGGAGGGAGTGTATCATTATCATTAGTTTCATTTTTCAGCCATGTCTCAGGGAGTACCAATGGCATGGGAGTGTTGGACAAGATGTTATGGTCCGGAGGGAGTATCTCATTATCATTACTTTCATTTTTCAGCCATGTCTCAGGTAGTACCAAAATGGCATGGGAGTGTTGGACAAGATGTTATGGACTGGAGGGAGTGTCTCATCATTAGTTTCATTTTTCAGCCATGTCTCAGGTAGTACCAAAATGGCATGGGAGTGTTGGACAAGATGTTATGGACTGCAGGGAGTATCTCATTATCATTAGTTTTATTTTTCAGCCATGTCTCAGGGAGTACCAATGGCATGGGAGTGTTGGACAAGATGTTATGGACTGCAGGGAGTATCTCATTATCATTACTTTCATTTTTCAGCCATGTCTCAGGTAGTACCAATGGCATGGGAGTGTTGTACAAGATGTTATGGACTGGAGGGAGTATCTCATTATCATTACTTTCATTTTTCAGCCATGTCTCAGGTAGTACCAAAATGGCATGGGAGTGTTGGACAAGATGTTATGGACTGGAGGGAGTATCTCATTATCATTACTTTCATTTTTCAGCCATGTCTCAGGGAGTACCAAAATGGCATGGGAGTGTTGGACAAGATGTTATGGTCTGGAGGGAGTATCTCATCATTAGTTTCATTTTTCAGCCATGTCTCGGGTAGTACCAAAATGGCATGGGAGTGTTGGACAAGATGTTATGGACTGGAGGGAGTATCTCATTATCATTAGTTTCATTTTTCAGCCATGTCTCAGGGAGTACCAATGGCATAGGAGTGTTGGACAAGATGTTATGGTCTGGAGGGAGTATCTCATTATCATTACTTTCATTTTTCAGCCATGTCTCAGGGAGTACCAAAATGGCATGGGAGTGTTGGACAAGATGTTATGGACTGGAGGGAGTATCTCATTATCATTAGTTTCATTTTTCAGCCAGGTCTCAGGGAGTACCAAAATGGCATGGGAGTGTTGGACAAGATGTTATGGACTGGAGGGAGTATCTCATTATCATTAGTTTCATTTTTCAGCCAGGTCTCAGGTAGTACCAAAATGGCATGGGAGTGTTGGACAAGCCATGTGTGAAATTCAGCTATCTTATTATAGAAACTAATAATTTTAATGTGCACAGTGTTATATAGGGGAGATGAAGGATGCAATTGGTGTGGGAGAGTGGATGAATGGAGGACTTTGCACCTAGGTTAGGGTGTGTATCCCTACTTTCACAATGTTTAACAAGTAGACTTGTTGAAGTTTAAGGATTAGGTCAGGCTTAGCCAGTTTGCTTAACTTCACTGCCTACTACAAAAATGTTATGCCCAACCTGATCTTTGTTTTTTCTTCTTCACTGACCTTGTTTTTTGTTTGTTCCGTATTATTCAATGTCTGAATTCTTTCATCAAGTTTATTACAGACTGTGTTGAAAGCCTGTTTCACATGTGATTTCTCTTTCAGTGTTTATGCTGCTTTTTACTTTGTGTACTGAAGTATGTTTGTATGTGTCCTGTGTCAGCTTTTATATATCTAGCATTGCTCTGGCATCACTTGAACATGAAAAAAATGCAGATTACAGCACCTCTTTGGAAAGTTTGAAGGCTTTTGTTACAGTGGGGTCAGTCGGTCCACACTGACAAGACTGGCCAAGATTCCTAGACCAGTTACCTGCTATGGAAAGCCAAACAACACAACTTGTGTACTAGGCACCCCTGTCCCAGTGTGTAGGTTTGAAGTTGCACTACTAGGTGGTGAGTGTTCGAGCACCGCATGCAGGTGGGGTCAACAGGGGCAAAGCTTTTGTTGTTGAGACCCATAAGTTGCCTGGTCCACTGCTCACTTAGAATATATACGTAAAGTAGAAGTCATGTGCTCCATACTTGGCAGTTTATCATGAAGACTAGTGCTCCTATACTGGAAATGCACAAAGCTATACTGCATTTCAGTGAAGGGAACCACTCAGGAAATGGGGACATCTTTATCCTGCACAGATAATAATCCAGGTAAGTAATACCAGGTTTATATACAAAAGGGTATGTAACACTGTTTGTTTGGTGGCGGAAGCAGTGTGAGAGTGGTTCTGTGAGAATCTGTGAATGAATGCTTATTGTGAATGTTTGCGTTTGTGTGTGATGGATGACCTTTGCTTGACATAACATGTACTCACATGCTTGGGGAGCTTGTTAATGCAGCCTGTCCAAACACTGCATGTGTCTGTAACCTCCTGCACCCTGACTATTCACTACAATCCCAAACATACCCACCTCCTATCTGCATGTAACGGCTTGTGTCATCTGTTTTGAGAGCTGTCTGATTAGGTGTCATTCTGTAGCCTGGTATGTGCATGAGTTGTGTGTGAGAAGTGTCTGTGTGTAATTGTATGTGTATGGGGCATGACTGGGAGCCTTTGCATGTGTCTTGTCACTGGGGAGGTGTTCTATGGGCCTTTGTACTGTCTGAAGTAGCCCAGGGTGGTAGGATGCTCAGCTGAACAATACAGAACTGATAGACATGCAGATTTCCCAGTAATGAAATTTTGCACTTATGGAATGTGCGTAACTATGAATTGGAACAAAAAAGCATGCAGTACGTGAACCATATTGTTAATATGCACTTATGCCACTGCACCAGAATCTGTTTGAGTCCCAACCTTTGTCTCCTGAAAGTGAAAAAAAATGTTTTGAGTAGCTTTTGCTCAGTCCCGCATGTGAACTTTCTTCAAGAAAACTCGGTCCATTTATAAAAAGTGCGTAGCTGTATGTTTTGTTCTTCATTCCTTCATTTTGATAACCATTGCTTATAGTTGCTGCATACTTAGCTTTTCTCATTTCCTCTCTCCATGTGTTAATATCGGAAATTGTACTGCTTACTGACTAGACGAAATTGAATATTTGTAGCCCATTTGACAGCTTTTTGTCAGTCATTTCTGGGCACTCTTGTTTTACCACATGTTGGTCCAACATGATGAAAATTGCACTTAATCTGCAAATTATGGCAACCGCAAGAGTTAATACAGTACTGTGGTGGTGGTTGGGCTGAAACCTCCCTTTACGGCAGGAAAATTATGATAAAGTGTTCATTGTGTTTTTTTTGCTTTAAGTATGTTGAGCTCAGGATTTATTAATTTAGATGGCCAATGTCTGGCTGTACTAGACCCATTTATGTATATTTCTGTATACACATAAACCCTATAGATTGATGCTTAAATGAAGTTCATTAATGTTTTTGCCCGCGTCCTAGGTACTTGCTAATGTTAAGTAAAATATTCTGCCTTTTGTACAGAAAGCCATCGTAGTGTCAAAGCCTACAGAACTGGCACACACTGATGTGATGAGGGTAAGAGCTGACTTTGCATTTAACCAGAATAGGAAGCCGTGCCTCCTGAGGTTTCATGTACACATTATGACTTGGTTATGATTTTCCCTGTGTTGACAGAGACCATTGTTCTGTGCCAGCTTCAGACCATCATATCCACAGAACAACATAGCAGATTTTCATGATATGCAGTAAAAATATGAAGACATGTTCTTTACTTAACTAAGATGTTTAATTGTCTCAGTCAAGAAAGTACATTTCGAAAAAAAAAAATCTTTAGTTATTTTAGCAGCACTAACCCTAGAAGTGGGACAGCAAGATTACAGAGGATGTAAAGCTTTGTAAGACTGAGAATAGAATAATTCTGCAGGAAAATACCCAAGACTTACTCAGTGCCCTGGATTATTTATTGGGGTTTTCGTAGGACATTTTGGAAAGCAGATTAATTTTCTTTTCAGTGAAGGCAAACGCTGTCACATTTCTCCTTTTTCAGCAGCAGATGGTAGCTGATTATTTCATATTTACAACAAACAAAAATATTACTTGGATAGAAAGTGTAGAGAAGACTCCTTAATATCCTAGCCAAGGTTCCCCTAGACAATATAAGTACCACTCTGAGGAGTCTCAGAAAGCAGGCTAACCTAATCTACATACCTAAATAAATAAGTGTTAAAAATAAAGGAGCGTTTTACAGAGGTGAAAAGTTTTATATCCAGATGTGATATGCAGAACTATTATTGTACACAGTGTGGTTAAGGTTAGAATAGTACTGTAGAATGGTTCTGTTGTTGCTGGGTTAAAGTATCTGTTTTTAAATGAATGTCGTTAAGTATGTACCATATTGTTGATGGGAAGGAAAAAGTTAAGAGAACCAACAATTTGCTATTATGATTTGCTGAACAGATTGTAAAAGTGGGGAAATGTATTTTTTTTTCTAACTTTTGTCAGACTGCATCTAATTTTCTTAACTAGATCTACCCTAGTACCTTACAACATTTACTCCATATTCTAGAACACACATGAGGGCCTCAAACATCTACCCTACACAGGTAGGCTAAAAGCCCTGTCCCTCTACTCTGTCTCCTGCAGACTCCTCAGAGGTGACCTCTGTCTGACATACTGAGCAATCTCAGACCCCGCCCTGATGGGACTGCTTCATATCTGCAAGTAAAGCTCCACTCGAGCAACCTGTACGAGCGACCTCAACCTGGTCTGTGATATCAATAGGACTTGTTGGCGGGACAGATTTGTGTCCCAGAGACTTCCCCATCTCTGGAATAGAGAGTCCCTCTCCACGTCAAGCAGAGTACCCAATTATTCCTTTTTAAGCGCAACCTGGATAACTAGATGGGAAACGGAAAGTACACCCCTGAGATTCCACCTGTTTCCTTGCTGGAAAGGAGCTTTGGGTGCTGACTTGTCTCAACATGGGTAAACTCTTGGCTAGGCTTATAAGGGCCTCAGGGCCAATAGCCTAGTAACCTCCTTTGATCCTATGAGTTTCCAGTATTTTCTTGTATGTTTAAAGTCTGTACAGCATAGGTCTTTCAGTTTCATGTAGCTTTTTGAAATGTGTACCTGCTCTGTTCATTTCAGAGCATATGCGCACTGTAGAAGTACTCGAGGACACATTTTTATGCTGCCAACACTCTCCAGATCGTCAGTCTGGACAAATCCTGTGTAAGAATAGAAGAGTCGAAGGTGTGTTGTTGATTTATATATGTGAATGTGCATTTATTTAAAGTTATATGAGATATCATAATATTGTTAAATGTAACATTTCATAAGGATTCTCTGTAACAGGTGTGTCCAGCCTTATTCCTCATGGTTCTAAAATGTCACCAATTCTGACAGCGGCTTCCTGGATCACTGCCTTATGTTGCAGTGTGGGAATCCCTCCCCCTTCCTGATTGTACAGTGAATTAATTGGTTATTGGACTGTGTAACTGAATGCTTGGTATCGTGGACTGTTGTAGAGAGTTTAGAGGACACTGGCACACTGGTTTCCCCCTTACCCTTTGGCGTCACTTGGATGCTGATGTGTCATGGACATTGGTATATGTGCTCCTATATAGGCAGGCACAGACTGGCCAGCTGAATTCTGCCTTTGTCCTTATGTAAAAGGTAAGTTTGGATGCTGATTCATCTCTACCCTGGCTGTTCTTGCACTGAGATTACATTCCCTCATCCAGTTGCTGGTGTTTGTTGTTAATTAGCCCTCTGTAGCTGAGAGATGGTTAGAGTAGATGGGTCTTTGTAATTAATAGTCAGTGTTTCTGTTCTCCTTGTGGCCACTGCATTTTTACTTAAGTACGATTTAATGCCTGTTTGGTACATTGTCTGCTATTGTAACTGTTCTTGCCTTATGTTGTGATCCTTGCACTGTGATGTCATGTCTGTAAATAGATGAGTCTCTCAACCAAGAGTTCTTTAGTGCAAACTGTGGAGTGCATTTTTGTGCTACAAATTTATTTGTGAATTTAGTAGTAGTGAGGGAAGGTATAAATGAGGCCTGGACAGGCTGATATAAAGGTTTTGTTTGTCTCTTTCGGCTTTTCCCGGTTAGGGGTCGCCACAGTGGAACTCCAGTCCGCTAATGATTGGCAGTTGATTTTTACATACAGACTGATATAAAGGTACTTTGCAATAATTAAGAAAATTGGCAATGAGATGTTCTAAACATGTATAATTACTTCATTGTCATAGAAGCATTTGCAGTGATGTACTCGAGTTCCAGTAATTTTGTCCTAAACGTTATAGTGTTGAGTTCATGATAAGTAAGGGGAAAGCTGGTTCCAATTAGATGGGAACACTTTTTACTGAGACTTTTTCCACTTAGAATCTGGTACAGAACTAGCCATTTCCTAAGTTATGGTACCTTAGCTGTGTGTCTTAAGGGATTGTGAACAGGATTGAATCTGGACAAAAGAGGGTTCGACATTTAGTTGCAGGAGCTTAATGACAGTAGTCTGGTTGCATGTGCTGCACCTGGTAACCACCTAGTTGCTTCATTTAGAGAGTAACCTGCATGATACCGATGTTTGCTTTCCTTCCTTGCTTCCCAGTCTCATGTGGTTTTGTGGTTACTGCTTGCAGCTGCTTCAGCTCAAACCAACTGCATCCCTTTTATTGCATATACAATGTTCTAGCTTTTAGTGGCCAACTTCACTGCTAAAAGTTGGTTTTCATGCTGCCCCAGCTTACTGGACAGCTGTCCATGCTGTCTTTACTGCCTGTCATTTCTTTAAAGTCAAGCAGGACTTCCAAGATTTTTGCATCGATTGCTGGCATACCATTCCTGACAGGAAAACAGCCTGGCATGCTTTTCATCTCTGCCTTTACCCTTGCCAGTTTTTGTCTTGGCTGCTCCGTTTTATTCTGCTTAATTTTCTTGATTAAAAGTATTGCCAGTTCAGTATCATTTTTATACTCAAGTGCAAGTCTAAGTGTGTTTTACTTATGCTTTGACCATGTACTAGTGGATTTTAGTGCAAGGAAACGGAAACTTATTTTCAGCCACTGGCTGGCATGCTGTACATTCCCAAAGAATAGTGCAATCTGTGCTTGTGCACTGAATTTGGTCATTATTTAATTTTTACCTTGCTTGGTATTTCAAAATTGTGTTGCACTTATTTACTTGGGGAAAAATCTAAACAGGCTGCTTTAGTTGTGAGAAGTCTAGAGGCTTTATTAACAAATATTCTTTCCAGGGATACATATGTTAAAAGCACTTTATAGAGTTTGGTATTCGATTTAATAGTCATTGCCGACCATTTTAAGCGATTTGCTTTTTTTGTTAGAATACATTATCTGCAATTCATTTAGTTTGCACTGTGGCTGGAATACAAATAGAGCGGTAGGGTAATGCATATTTTTTGACCCTCCATATTTCTTCAGGTAGAGAGATCTGGAACCATACAACATTTGAATAATTGGTCGAACATCCCTCATGACTGGTTTATCCAAAGCCAGTGCCAGTAATCTGGCAAATATGTATTTTATTTAGCAGTGCATAATTGCGCCAGATTATTTGTTGGCAGTTGTAAATGTGAGAGTTAATGACACAGTAATATATGTCTTAGTATGCTTTAATGAGTAAATTCCAGTTTGTGATTGGAATATGTAAATTGATAGTGCTGTATATGTGGACACCAGCCGAAAGCACACAATGGATGTAACAATTTTGTGTGTAAGAAAATAGGGCATTTACAGTGCTTCCCCTGTCAGCAGACAAAATGCAAAACTTGATTGGTGTTGTAGGGGAAACTTGACAGAACAATGTTATTGAGTAAGCAGTGGATGGCAAAGAAGGTAGGTAGCATAGCAATATAAATGTCGGTCAGTAACTGCTTTGGCCCACAGTCTGTCCATTTCAAACCTTTTGCATAATGTTAGAAATCTTTCTTAATTGCTTGCTTTTCTTTTGTCCCACTTTGTGAGAATTTCTTTTCCTCCGTGCATTTTTGAGTTGGGATTATTGTGTTTTGATTGTCCTACTCTGTATACATGCAGCGTTATTTTTGTTCTTTTGCACACTACTGCTCTCTGGTGTCTCTCTTTGGAACTATGCAGTCTGCAAAGGCATAGCTTCCCTGAACCTGACTCTTTTGCCTCCTGCCTGTGTTAAGCCTCTGAGGTATTATATATAAGGTACTGAAGCTCATAAGTGCTTAGTTAGAGGTCTAGAGGCATAAACTATACTATCTCAAAGGGCCTAAAGGTGTTAAAGCTTAGTTAAAAAATCACTAAACCCACTGATAAAGAGCGAGGGCTTTGAAAGCTTTGGGAAAGAAAGTGTATACTTCTTCCCTTGAGCTGAGAGCATGCTGAATTTGGTTTCACACATGCTAAAAATATCAGAATTATCTCCTTTCACAATTAAAATCTAAGGTGGATGCTTTGGCCGGAGGTATTGAGTGTAAAAGTTGCTGGATTTGGATTATGTGTGTCTGAAGTGAATGGAATTCATTCTTTGCAATGTGGTTTGCTGCTGTACAGGCCTCCTCACAGTCTGCTGTGTACAGTTCTCTCTTCTGTGGCATGCCCTGTAAAGGAAGGAGGAGTAGCTGAGCATGTTAAGACAAAGTTTTTTTGGATGCTGCTTTACAGTTGAATGTTGTGTTTGTTTGCGATGCAAGAGCAGACAAAAGAAATGGGAGGCAAAAAGCTAAGTCTATACAAACTGCAAAAGATTTTTGCAGGTGCAGCCAGTTTAGTAGTTTAGGACAAATTAAAGTGGACAAATCCTGCTTATGATTGGCAGTCTAGGGGTAGTCAGTAAGCGTTGGCCTACAGGGCTCAAAGGTTCTTTTAGGCCTAGTTCAGTTAGGCTAGGTACAGACTTGGTGAGTAGCTCCTCAGACCTTTTCTTTTTCAGGTCAGTCCTTCCACCTGCACAGACTGCCAGTAGGGTCTCGTCAGCTATTTCAAGATAGGAAGGATTTCTCTTTCAAAGAAAAGTGGGATTTGTCTACTCCAAAGAAAATTGGTGTTGGTTATTATTCAACAAATGGTGTTTCTTTATTTCCATACAATGGGTGAGATTTTACATGCCCACAATTTCCTTTCAAACAAAGAAAGTTCCTCCTCAAGCAAGAAAAGAGCTCACTCACATGTTTCTCAGGTTACTCAGATGGGAGAAGAACACGTGGAGACGAATTTTGGAACTTTTCTCCTCATTCCTTTTTTCAAACATTTGGCAGTTCAAAATGTTGGCGTTAGGGCAAAGATCACTGGATGGCAAAGATGGTCTCATGGATGCTTAAAGATCTGTGGAAGCTTACTTACTAGTGCCTAGGAAGTTACAAGTTTGCAGGAAGCTGGAAATTCTCATTATCAGTTTCATGCATTTTCAAATCTGGCCTCTGCCTTTGGCTTAAGTATTTCTAAGGTTAGAGCTCCAGTGTTAGCTACATCTCAGCTTCTAAAGGAATTCAGGCTTAAAGAATCTTGGACTGACTGCCTGTGGCAAACTGAAGCTTTCTCAAGGAAGGAAGACCTTCAGCATCTGGAATATGTTAATATTAGTGCAGCAGTACTAAATGTTTCTGTAAGCAATGAAATTGAGTCCAGTCCCTCTCGCCTAGTGCTTGCTTTCTGGTACCCGTGCAAAGATACAGGAACCAGACTATTTTAAAACTTCCAAACACCCCAGTCTATCACAACGAAAGATGTCTGTCAATCACTGCTGACTGCAGAGACATCAGTTCAACCAAAGGGGAGGGTGCATGGCATATTCTGGTGCTGGTGCTTCCCAATTCCAATATGAGAATGCCAAATAGCATCTCAAAAATGTATGGACACAGCACTATCAACAAAGGGACACTGTCATTGCGGTAAGGATTTGCCTTCAAAAAGAAAAAGAATACTTGGGCCACAGGAATGTCACCTCTACAAAGGAGGACTCTCTGTGACCGAAGCGAGTCGAATTCCACGACAGATGCCTACATTTGCCGATGAGGACCTCATCTATCATCCAAGTGCTCATAAGACAAGAAAGTGGATACAAGCCAGCATCCACATATTGACATGAAGGAGATCAACACAGTTCAGAGTTCAGTTTGGCTTTCAAGGTTTAACACAATGGCTTCAGGGCAGGTGTTGATTGGCACAGACAACACAACACTCACATGGTACATCAACAAGCAAGGAACACATGGCAATCCTCTATGCAGGCAAGCCTCAGCTTATGGGGTGGAAAACTAAACAAACGCTTTGCGCAAGGCTTCAGGCTAACTCTTCACAGAAGGTTTCTGCCATAGCAGAGAAAGTGGACCAGATCATCAGCAGACAAATCATGGATCCCCACTTATGTATTTCAAGTGACAGTATGTCAGGAACTCCAGACTTCAAGGGAACTCTTCTCTTAGAAACCACCAGCTACCTCAATGTTGCACAAAGAGGTTTCATCACATGCCTTGGAAAGTTTCCGCACACAGCTTGGAAAGTGGGAACCTTGTCGTGTATGCCAGAAAACTTGCTGCCTCTTCTTCCAATCTATTGTGCCCTCTTCTTCCAAAAGCCACATTTGATGAGTTGAGCAAGACAGAGCCCAAGGCTGGTTTGGGTACCACTCTCTACGTCTGGTAAACTGGAAGCCCATGGCTTTTTCCTCTCTGAAGCCTCACTCCATATCTTCAGCATGGTGTCATCTGCTCTGTGTCCGCACATATCTTCTCTCATTAATCAATCATATTGTTCTGTGTTGAAACTGTGGGTCTCAACTTCCTCAGCAAGTTTTAAATGTGATTACGGAAGAAGAGAGAACAAGTTTTGGGAGCGTCACGCAAAAGAGAAGAGAGATTTTAAGGAGCAATTACGCAGAGAAAAAATTTGCAGGTTCTGAGCCTAATTTGAGTGTGGCTCTTCAATATCTTAGTTATTATTTGACAAAGGTTGTCCTTCTTCCATTAAGATTTCATGCTGCAGCAATTTTTCAGCTCATTAGCAGTTGTGACCCACCATTGTTTTCAGCATGTTGTTCAAGCAGTTTAGAGGAGGGGCAAAAGAATCAAGCCCCCCATTGAGCTCCTACTCCTGCTTGGGGATCTCAATTTTGTGTTGCTTCAACTCTCTATTTCCTTTTGAGCCTGCGGCTACTGCTTTGATGAAATACTTGTCATGGAGAAACATTGCTTTTGTTTGATATTACTTCTGCAAGAAAGGGTTTCTGCAGGCGCGAGCCCTGATAAATTTAGAGCCATTTCAGATTTTCCATAAGGATAGGGATCCATTACGTTATACCCCTTCCTGGTTGCCTAAGTCTATTTCTGAATTACTATTCAACCAAACTATTCAAATGCCTAGCACATGCAGAACTTAAAATAAAGGGAAAAGATTTTACACACTTTAGACTGTACACAGTATTATTTAAGCAGGACTAAAAGCAGGACTACAGATTTCAGGCAGTGTCAGCAGTTTTTTGTTTCTTTTTGTTTGAGTTCACAGGGCAAGCCTGTGTTATTATTTCTTGGATTCTTGAGTGGATTGGCTTTGCATTGCATTTGTTATTCCAGAGATGGCAAGGAGGATTGGTACTCATTCCATTTCATTCCACTGAGATCTACTGCACTTCAACAGCATTTCTAAGGCAGTATTTTGGAAGCTACTGCCACTTCAAGCTACTTGGAGTTCAGTTGGCACTTTTCTCTAAGCATCATCACCTTCTATCTCTTCCTCTGAGGCTGCTTTTTTTGCAGCTGTTTTGCAAGGGCACTTTGTCATCCTGCTTCTTTATGATTTGACCTTTTTACTCTGCTTTGGGATTCACCCCAATAGTAAGGACTGCAGCAATGAGAACGAAGAACATAGTACGGTTTTGTACCTATAAAATGTTAGATTCGAGGATCCCCCATTCTGCAGTCAACATCCCTCTCTCCCCCTCTTCATTTTTGTGTGAGTTTGTAGGTAGAGTTTTTACATTATTATTTTTTTGTATATACTTGTATATATTGTACATATTTTTTTGGTGCAGGTATTTTGGGCCCTTGTCTTTTAGGGTCTTCTGGCATTGTCCACGTTGCCCTAGATGGCATTTTAATATTGGTCTGTATAGAGGGTTAATAACTTTGTTGATGTTTTATATACATCTGGTATTCCTTGCATCTCTGTAACACTGATTAGCACCAACTCATTCCCTCAATTGCTACGGCTGCTTTTCTCTTCCATTTACATACTCCCCTCTGGGGTTATTTGATTTGTATAAGCCTTTGTTTGCATTGAATTTAACCATTTTCCAGTCTTATTGCACCTGTTTTACTTTCTGCAACGGTATAATATTTTTTTATTTATTTACATGCTTGCTTTTGTCAAGAAGGTTAATCCTACTAGAAGACCCAGAGTGGTGTTCACACTTAGGAAAATTTGCCGAGGACACTGAGGGAATCCCTTACTCTCTTTGTTAATTGGTATGGACTGTTTCTGCCACCAGCTCAAGCAGATGGGACCTCTGTTTAATGCCCTATCCAAATAATGATACCTTAGGAGTGTACCCCCCCCCCCCCACACACACACACACACACCTCCTACAGCATTACAGTATCTGTATTGGGAAACTAATTCATGCATCTTTTCGTAGGGGATTACTAGGTAATGGCACAAGAACCTTTACAAGCCTAGCTAATAACACGCAGGATATGACGGTATTGTATCATAGTAACCCAGGTGTGGGATTGGGCAGTATTAGGATAGTGGGTCTTTGGGTGTTGGAGCCCTGAGTCATTTTACAGACTGCCTGTGTCCATAAGGGACATGGGCACGTCCCCAAGAGTGTGCTTACAGTTCCCCATGCATTTATCCAAATTCTTCTTTAAGAGAGTGAGGGACATTTTTTGTTTTACAAAGATGGAAAGTTTATTCCGTAGACAAGGTAGCTTTTGGGATACGTAGCTCTCAATCCAGCAAGTTCTGTTGGAGGCACAAATAAGGTTCAGGTCCATGAAACACATATAATTTTTTCTTGCAAATATGTAAGAATATGTATAGAATCTTTACCTTATGGGAAATGTTTGCGTATTTATAGAATTTGTAATAAGTGGGCAGATTTTTTGGTGGAATCTAGTTAAGCTTTTGAAATGTTTATTAGTAGGGGTTATGAATGACATATAGTTAAGGCTTTACAAAGGGTAGTCTCACAGAAAACTAGTGCTACTCGTTTGGGGGGTTGTTCAAAAGCTACTAAATACCCTAATAGTGATAAAACTATGGATGATAACTTATGTTTTGTGTCCACATGTAATGATCTTAGTAATGGTACAAGTGCAATATGTAAGAACTGTTGGACATTTTTTGTGAATGATAGTGACTTAACGCACATTTTACTCACTATCCATCTATTTCTTATAAGCGTGGTAGGAATTTAAGACTTTAGTTTCAAGTTTTTTTTATTTCCCCTGAAGATGTAATTAAGATTCCTTCATTATTAGGCACAGTTCCCTGTGGTAGCTGTAGTGTTTGTTGTAATGAAGTGACATTTTTTAATATAAATGCTGTTCATTTTTTTCTTTCAGGGAAATTTTCTTGTGCAACTGAAGGCATTGTTTGTGCCTTAAGATGTCCCTGTGATGTATTATATGGAAGAGAGTAAGAGAAAGTTTAGAACAAGATTGCAGGAACATATCAGGGACATCAAGAAAAAAAACTCGAAAGTAATATTGCTGTGCATTTTAAAGAAAAACACAATAGTGACTTTTCTCTACTACAGGGTTGTATTCTTGAACAAATTTTTGTGCAGTTTGGAGAAATGTGTGCTTTGATGCTTTGAAGAACAAATTATTATATAAAGAATCTGTTTATATTTTAAAGTTTAATACATTGTTGCCTTTAGGTTTAAATTCTGAAGTTAATTGGAAATATTTATTGATTAATTGACTAGTTGATAATGGAAGTGACTATAAAAGGTGTTTTGTATTTGATGAATTTGTATTACTCTTGGAAGGCTGTCTGCCAAAGCGCTAGAGTGTTTTATTTGTTCTTTGCAAATAAATTTTTTCCTGTGGCCAGTTGTGGATTTATTTTTGCCTCTTAGTTTGCTTTGGTAGATTTAACCAGCTCTCGAATTTGTTTAAACTGGTGAGTGTCTTTATGCACTACTTTGTTTGTTCTTTCTTGGCTTTGGAGAGAGTTTTTTTATTTTATTTTTATTGAATGGCGTATTCATGCTAGGGGTCTACCAGTGTCGTTTATTTTTGTCGGTAATCAAGGTTTGACTCAGACAGGTACTGCCTCCTCTATACGGCTATGAATGTGGTTGTACAGTGCTTCTCTGTGTACAGCTCAGATCATTCCTCAGAGTCATCCAGGTTCGCAGGGGCTTAGAAGTTTAATAAGCTGTCACTTGTTTTGAGGTAATTGGCCTTAGCAATGTTCTTAACAGGTTTGGAGTTTGAAGAGGCTTTTAGTTTAGGTTTAATACTAAAGGAGATCATTTTGTGGTCATATCTTGGGCAGGAGTTAATACATGGGAAGGAGCAGCATCCCCCCATGTTCATGAGTGCTAAGTCTAGGATATTTGTACCTCTAGTTGGGGAGTTAAACTAGTGTCTCCAGAGTGTTTGTGTTGACAATGTCCAAAAACCTCTGAGCAAGTAAATTATGGGTTATGTAAGTCTCCCGGTTTATGGATGGGTAGTTGATGTTGCCCATAAGTATGGTGTTAGGCTAGATGTTAAAAGATTCCAGTAGGTTTAGGTAGAGGGTGTGGGTTTTTCAGACTCGTGTTAGGGGATCTGTAGCTAGCAAGGATATGATAGGGGGTCATACCTATGGTGAGTTGGGCATGGAGAAACTCAAGTGAGTCATGCTGTTGGACCAGTCTAGCAGAACACTTATCCTTTATAAACACTGAGATGCCTCCTCCCTTTGTTTTATCCTGAGCCGAGGGGGATTGAAATGTATGAAAAACTTTGTAGCCATTGTTAGCCAGGGTGCTTTCCATGGTTCTGAACCATGTTCCCGTGACTGCACATACATCTGCATTTTCCAAGGTGAGGAGTGCTTCCCAAGAGTGCAGTTTTTTATTTAAACTCCTATTATCGAGTAGCAGTACCTTTAGGTAGTTGAGTGATTTTTGTTATGTTGGAGGGTTTAACAACTTGACACAGCCTAAAAAAGGCACTGCAGGGATAGATAAAGTTTTTGTCATTGTCCGTAAGCCAAGTGGTGACAAGTGCAAACCATCACTGGCAAAGCATCGTGATTTCAGTCATGTCACCCCAGGCTGACCGATATTAGATCCCCTTGTTTTGACACCAGAAACTAAGCCAATTGTTGAAGCCAATCGTTTTTTTGCTAGTACTGTGGCATCATCGTTGGTGAAGGTGGGATGCTACTCAAGGCTAAGTTTATACCCACGTGGGACACACATTCAGAGAGCTCCATCATGTCTCTCTTCATATAGTTCAGTGAGGTATGTCTTAGTTTTACTCCCACTTGGACTATGACTGTGTCACACTGGTATTTGTGGTTTAAAGACGCAAGTAGATGTGTGATCTTGGAGGATCCTGCTCCAGACAGAAAGTTCACTGTGATTTTCTTGTTTAGTCTGATAAGGGCGATATCATTATGTCTTACAATGGAATCCCTAATAACTAGAATGTTTGGCTGCGTGGTGTGTTCCCTTATGAGCTTAGAAACGGGGGCTACTATCATTTTCAGTTATGTGCTGTGTGTGGTGCTGTCTTTGAGTGTGAGCCTGGCCACTGAAAGATGCTTTTAGGAGGTCTTAAAGGTTTGGGTAGAGTACAAGTAAGTACCTCTTCATATGTGGGTCTTTGTGTTTTTTCCTTAGTGTTTGTAGTGAGTGTTTTGGTTGTAATGCTAACAACCTGGTTTGCATTTTTTTTTGTGTATGTGAGAGTTTTGCCTCCAAATGACATTGTGTATCTACATCTCTCTCACACAGTTTGTCTATTGTAAAATTAAATGGTTGTCGGTGAACACTCCCTCAGGATGCCCATATCCACAACGTCAGAAACAGAGGTGTCAAGGAAGTACCTATCCTTTAAACCAGATACTTAGTACATGGGAAGGACTAGAGGAGAGACACGTAAAGGTCTAAGTGAGAGTGTTTAGTAGTGTACTAATTAGATGACTTGCTGTGGTGCTGCACAAACTGGCAGCTGTGAACAGTGGGAGACTATGGAGAGCATTTCTTATAGAGGATTTTAAACTGGAGAAGGCACAGGTAACCACATTTGCACGAGAAATTTTATACCAGCATGATGAAAGACTTTTTACACAGTTTAGCCCTCAGTCCAATCAGGTAAAACACAATAATCCTTCCACCAGCAATTTTTTTTTTAATGTAAAACTGATTTTGACTGCAAGTGTAGTAACAAATGCTTTACAACAAAAGGCAGAACTCCTGTACTCTCAGGAATCCTTGGAAATAAGCTCACAAACCCTGAGAAATGTTCACAAGTACAGAAACATGAGCAAACATAGGCAAACTTTTACAAACAGGAAAACTTTGCAAAGCTTAGAAATATTTTGGCAAACTCAGGAGATTGATAGCAAACTCAGAATGGATTTTGCAGTATCAGAGGAGGTTAGGAAATATCTGAATATTATTAAAACAACCTAAGAGCAGTACAAATAGATGGAGTTTCTTTAACAAATTCAGGTTGAAAAAACTGACAAATTCAACCAAATTAATAAATGCACCACAGAAGTGTTAAGTAGCACTGAGAGAGTTAGAGCAAGTGCAAAAAATACTTGTATCAGCTTTGTAGCTTCAGATGGTTTTAGAAGCAGGCTAAGTCTTGTAGTCACAGGTGTCTAAGCCAAGCACAATGAGGCTCTGAATAAACGGAACCTGTAGTCCTACAACATCAAAAGTGAATATGCCATCAGCAGAAGTGCAGATTTCTGTTTCTGCTTTTTCAGCACTACTGACGTGTAAAAACATGGAGAAAGACCGGCTTCATTATTCAGCCTTGGGGCAATTCCAGTTATCGCCATCCTTTGTTCTAACTAGATTCCTTTTACTTTGAGCATCTGAGTCATATTTTTCTAACCAGTGTTTTACCCATTCTGCCTTTCTAGGTACCACTGATTTATTAATTAGCCTTTGCATGTCTTGTGTTTTATTGTTGCTCGATACTGTGCCAGGTGTTTAAGCAAACCATGTCTCCAGACCCTTTCTTATTTGCCATCCTGGTTACCCCTTCAGAGATCCCCATTGGATATATTTAGCATAACACTGTTGTTATGAGGAATTGCAACCTTGTTTCCTGTACCCACTAACTTCAGAATTTTCTCAAATTCTTTCCTTCAGCAGTAGTTGCATGCTTCTTACAAGTTTTTGTCGGTCTTATTCCAGTCTTCAGGAAGTTGATTGATTGGCATAAAAAAGTGGCACTCCAGTTATTCTGTCATTTCTATAAAAAAAATTTCTAAGATGGCTTAAATAGCTATCATTTTCTTGTACACCTTCTGTTTTGGAGTTTTCTCCACAAAAGGCCTGGGCTCCGTTACACTGCTTTGGGCATTTCTACTTGTTGATTTTTTTTGTTGTTGTTTAGATCTCTTTTGCAGTCTCGCAGTTGACCATTGGCTGCCTTCAGGACTTCTCATCATGCACATGGTCTACCATGCTCTGCTGTACCTCCCCCAGACCTGCTCTGACCCATGCTCCAGGGCCAGTGAGGAGATTCAGGCTTTTGATGGAGTGTCACATTGCCAGTGATGGATATTTTTGCTTTAAGCCCTAACTTACTTGCCTCTGGGTGTGTCTGGTAATGTCCTGTAGGTGAGAGATGTTGTGAGCATACCGCTAACATCTGCTCCTCACTTCTGCAAGAGCTGACCTTCGCAAGCCAGCTCCACTTACCCTGCAGGAAGTGCTTGACAGTGGTTTCCAGGTCTCTGCCAGGTTTATGCAACCATCTGGTTTGCCATGTGCATATGCCCCTTCCTCCATCCCCGCAGTATTGGTATGCTATGCACTTCCCTGCTAGCATGTCAGATATCTGAACCACAGTTTGAGCCCAGGTCATTTGGGCCATAGTCAGGGCTTTATGTTGCTATGCCATGTTACTGGCTTCTAATGGTTGAATCTGGTAACCTCTGCACTTTGACAGTAAATAGCAGAAGTATTCTCTTATAAATTGCTGTCTACCATTTCCTTTTCTTTTTGTTGACCTTTATTTCTCAACTTAATGGAGACCTACTGCCTATCACATTGTTTCCTCATCCAAGAATATTTTTCTTTGTACAAAATTATCTGTGTAATGCATCATACAAATAATGCTCGACTTAGCCATTTCTTCCTCTGGCATTTCTGTACTTTTCATTCAGTTTATCGGTGCATGTCATATTACGTTTCCATGAAATCTCTTAATACTTTTTTGTCTCTGTTGCTCTGGTGTCTTATTACCTATTAAATGTAGGATTTTTGCCCAGGAAAAGCATGGCATTGCATGTTTACGGTGAGAAAACAGACCAACTTCTTTGCCATATCTGAGTAAGTAGTTCAGAAGAATTAATTTAGGCTCTCAAAGTAGATGGTAACTTTGGCTAAAGAAAATATTACTCATTCAGAAAAACAGCTTAATTGGTGTCTGCTGCTAAAGCAAAGGGTGGCCATAAGTCTCTTTATATGGTGTCAAACTAACTAGTCAGTAAAAGATTATGTTCTTCATAGTGTTGCAGTACTGATTCTTGTCTTCCTGCCATGCAAAAGCCTGCGACTGACCGGATTTCTGAAGTCTTTCCATCATCCCTAGCTGACAAATGTCATATAAAAAGGACATCCATTGGGCCATCGTCAGTTCTTTCTAGCCATGCAGTCTGGTGTGCTTCACGTATGTTCAAACAATTGCAGTCCATTGGTTGATTTGTTTTTTTCGGTCTCTCTCTCTCTTTCCAGTCAACTAAGTACCCTGTTAGGGATTTTCCTCTGTAAATTTAATGTTTAAAAAGCTCAACAAAAGTGTGGAAAGCAAATCTCACTTTAAGATTTCTATTTCCATTCATTTTGTCTGTTCTTTTAGGGCCTCAGCACAATGTCTCTAATTGTCCCAATTGTGGTAAATTCTGAACAAACCCCTCTCAAATGTAGGACCAAGGTAATAGCCACTCATATGGAGTCCTTGCCTTCAGTTCCCAATCCACTGCTGCTGCCAAGTCTTTGCAAACACCAGCTTTTGCTAGTGTCATTCTAAAGAAATGGAAAGACAAAATATCAAGGCCGCTAACATTTCCAGTAACACTCTGGCTCTAGTTCCTTAGTCGACTGATGACCCAGGTAAGGACCATTTGCAGCCCCCTGGTCTGGCCACTACAAAGCCCAAACCCACTGGTAGAGCCCATCTGGAGTCACCATGGTTTCTGACCTACCTACCGCTGTCACTGTTACACAAACTGTTACGTCTGAGGATGTTTAGCAGCCCTCAGCTTCCGATGTTCAGGTTGTAGATCTCAAGGGAGATGCCCTGTCTACCTCAGCTACCAAAACCTTAACCAGAGTTGTGGTCAGACAACCACAAGCTCAGGTCATCCCATCTAAACAGGCAGCTAAACTGAAGTGAACCATTTCTTTTAATTTGCCTCTACCCTCATCCACTTCTCAGGCTGAAGCCCAAGACCTCCTAAAAATAGCACAGGAATTCATGTCCTTCATGAAACCTAGGGAAACACACACACACAGACACACACACTTCTGCTGCTGAAGTCACCCTATCTAAAAGAAACAGGGAGGTGATTGTTTAAGAAGATTCAGATTTCTCAAGCTCATAAGGTGAGGTATTAGTGTCCTGTTATGAGCACCTTCTACCACAAAGTTATCAGATGACTCCCCCCCCCCCCCCCCCCCCACAGAGGGCCTTTCTTTCAGAGATGCCATTCATAGAGTAAAGGTGGCTTTCAGTTGAGAAAACAGACCATTCTGGCAAGCTTCAGACCCCTCATAGGGAACTGATACATTTGTCTTCTCCCAGGCCACAGGCTAGCCCTCCTGTGCACACAGTACTAGTTGATGACTTTGAAGACATTGTTTTACATCCTTGGTCTTTACCCCCTGCTCCTAGGAAGCAGGACAGGTTTTACAGAGTGGTTGAATCTCACAAGTACCATTACAAAAATCCCAAGGCTGAGGTCTCAGTAGTTTCTACCGACTCCAGAAAAGGTGTACCTAAGGGGCTAACTAGCCATCCCTCCCTAATGATAGGGAAAATAGACTGTTAGACAAATTCAGGAAGAAAGCTTGTACCTCTGCTATCCTTGCAGTGAGAGCACTGAATTGCCAGTTCCATATGACACAGTACCTTGAATCTCTATAGGACATAATTCTAGCTAAGGTGGACTGTGGATGGTATCTTATCAAAGGAAATTCTCCAGACACTCCGTAAAGAGTGGTTATGATGCCATAGATGCGTCATGCAGAGCAGCTGTCACAGGTTCTGTTATCCGCAGACATGCATGCTTCAGGACCCAGCCCCTGTCAGATTAGGTCAGCAGAGCAGCTGTCACAGGTTCTGTCATCCGCAGACCTGCATGCATGTTTCAGAACCCAGCCCCTGTCAGATCAGGTTGGCAGAGCAGCTGTCACAGGTTCTGTCATCCGCAGACATGCATGCTTCAGGACCCAGCCCCTGTTAGATCAAGTAAAGGCTGAACTACTGGACTCTCTATTAGATAAGGAGTTTCTTATTGGACCTCCAACCAAACATTTTGTGAAAACTCTGGGAACAGTAGACAGCCCAAATAGCCCAGTCTGTTACCAAAACAACATATCTCAGCAAGGCTGTTCGAGTATTCTGGGTTATACCACATCCTGCATTCTCAAGATTCTATTTGCAAAGTTACACATGAGGAAATGTG